>NC_044310.1:186889680-187218846 GCF_007474595.2 Lynx canadensis | reverse complement strand
CTTCTTCATAAAGCCATTACTCTAAGGAACAGGAACAAAACTGGATTTTCTACCACATGGAAAAATACAGAGACTTAGACAAAACGCCAAGATGGAGGAATTCATTCCAAAGAAAGAACAAGAAAGAACCAGAGATATAATTGAAACAGATATAGGTGATATCCCTGATGGAGAATTTAAAACAACAATTGTAAAGATACTTGTTGGGTTTGAGAAAAGCATAGAAAACATCAGGAAGACTCGTGCCACAGAGATAAGAGTAATAAAACAATCAGACAGAGGAGGCTGTTCTCGGAAGATAGCGGCCTAGGAGGATGCTGGGCTCACCGCATCCTGCTGATCACTTAGATTCCACCCACACCTGCCTAAATAACCCAGAAAACTGCCAGAAGACTAGCAGAACGGATTCTCTGGAGCCAAGCACACAAGCACACCAAGAGGTGAGAGGCCCACAGAAGAGGGTAGGAAGGGTGGAGAGGTGGTGCGTGCTACACGGACTGGCAGGAGGGAGCCGGGACAGACAGCAAGCCCACGGGCCAAGCAGAGGCCCCAAGTCTGGCTGGCAAAAGCAGAGGGGCCGGACGGAGTGTGTTCAGACAGCAAGCGGGACTTAACATCTGGAAGGTTATAAGTTAACAGCTCTGCTCGGAGAGCGAGAAGGCTAGAGGACAATAGGAGGGAGAGTTGTCGAGCCCCGGACGACAGAGCTCAGCTTGGTGGGGAACAAAGGCGCTCGCCAGCGCCATCTCCCTCGCCCATCCCCCAGTCAAATTCCCAAAGGGAACCAGTTCCTGCCAGGGAACTTGATTGCACCACGCAAACACCCAAGGCTGTGTTTCTGTGGATCCATCCCTCTGGCGGTGGGTCTGACTCCCTCGTGATGCCACAGGGCCCCTCATGAAGCAGATCACCAAAGGAAAAATGAGCTGAGCATGCCCCTCCCACCCCTGTGCACCTTGCCGATCCACCCCAGCTAATACACCAGATCCCCAGAACCACAAGCCTGGCAGTGTGCAAGTAGCCCAGACGGGCCACACCACCCCACAGTGAATCCCGCCCCTAGGAGAGGGGAAGAGAAGGTACACACCAGTCTGACTGTCTCCCAGCAGTGGGCTGGGGGCAGACATCAGGTCTGACTGCGGCCCTGCCCACCAATGCAAGTTATTCAAGACAGCACAGGGGAAGTGCCCTGCAGTTCCACACCACTCCAGGGACTAGCCAAAATGATGAAACAGAAGAATTCCCCTCAAAAGAATCTCCAGGAAATAACAACAGCTAATGAACTTATCAAAAAGGATTTAAACAATATAACAGACAGTGAATTTAGAATAATAGTCATAAAATTAATCGATGGGCTTGAAAACAGTATAGAGAACAGTAGACAATCTATTGCTACAGAGATCAAGGGACTAAGGAACAGCCAGGAGGAGCTAAAAAATGCTATAAATGAGCTGCAAAATAAAATGGAGACAACCACAGCTCAGATTCAAGATGAAGAGGAGAGAATAGGTGAACTAGAAGATAAAATTATGGAAAAAGAGGAAGCTGAGAAAAAGACAAAAAATCCAGGAGTATGAGGGGAAAATTAGAGAACTAAGTGATGCACTAAAGAGAAATACTCTACACATAATTGGTATTCCAGAGGAGGAAGAGAGAGGGAAAGGTGCTGAAGGTGTACTTGAAATCATAGCTGAGAACTTCCCTGATCTGGGGAAGGAAAAAGGCATTGAAAGCCAAGAGGCACAGAGAACTCCCTTCAGACGTAAATTGAATCGATCTTCTGCACGACACATCATAGTGAAACTGGCAAAATACAAGGATAAAGAGAAAATTCTGAAAGCAGCTAGGGATAAACGTGCTCTAACATATAAAGGGAGACCGATAAGACTCATGACGGATCTCTCTACTGAAACTTGGCAGGCCAGAAAGGGATGGCAGGAAATCTTCAATGTGATGAACAGAAAAAAATATGCAGCCGAGAATCCTTTATCCAGCAAGTCTGTCATTTAGAATAGAAGGAGAGATAAAGGTCTTCCCAAACAAACAAAAACTGAAGGAATTCATCACCACTAAACCAGCACTACAAGAGATCCTAAGGAGGATCCTGTGAGACGAAGTACCAGAGACATCGCTACAAGCATGAAACCTACAGACATCACAATGACTCTAAACCCATATCTTTCTATAATAACACTGAATGTAAATGGACTAAATGCACCAACCAAAAGACATAGGGTATCAGAATGAATAAAAAAACAAGACCCATCTATTTTCTGTCTGCAAGAGACTCATTTTAGACTTGAGGACACTTTCAGATTGAAAGTGAGGGGATGGAGAACTATTTATCATGCTACTGGAAGTCAAAAGAAAGCTGGAGTAGCCATACTTATATCAGACAAACTAGACTTTAAATTAAAGGCTGTAACAAGAGATGAAGAAGGGCATTATATAATAATTACAGGGTCTATCCATTAGGAAGAGCTAACAATTATAAATGTCTATGCACCGAATATGGGAGCCCCCAAATACATAAAACAATTACAAACATAAGCAACCTTATTGATAAGAATGTGGTAATTGCAGGGGACTTTAACACTCCACTTACAGAAATGGATAGATCATCTAGACACACGGTCAATAAAGAAACAAGGGCCCTGAATGATACATTGGATCAGATGGGCTTGACAGATATATTTAGAACTCTGCATCCCAAAACAACAGAATATACTTTCTTCTCTAGTGCACATGGAACATTCTCCAAGATAGATCATATACTGGGTCACAAAACAGCCATTCATAAGTATACAAGAATTGAGATCATACCATGCATACTTTCGGACCACAATGCTATGAAGCTTGAAATCAACCACAGGAAAAAGTCTGGAAAACCTCCAAAAGCATGAGGTTAAAGAACACCCTACTAGGAATGAATGGGTCAAACAGGCAATTAGAGAAGAAATTAAAAAATATATGGAAACTAACGAAAATGAAAATACAACAATCCAAATGCTTTGGGATGCAGCGAAGGCAGTCCTGAGAGGAAAATACATTGCAATCCAGGCCTATCTCAAGAAACAAGAAAAATCCCAAATACAAAATCTAACAGCACACCTAAAGGAAATAGAAGCAGAACAGCAAAGACACCCCAAAGCCAGCAGAAGAAGAGAAATAATAAAGATCAGAGCAGAAATAAACAATACAGAATCTAAAAGAACTGTAGAGCAGATCAATGAAACCAAGAGTTGGTTTTTTAAAAAAAATAAACAAAATTGATAAATCTCTAGGCCAGGCTTCTCAAAAAGAAAAGGGAAATGACCCAAATAGATAAAATCATGAATGAAAATGGAATTATTACAACCAATCCCTCAGAAATACAAGCATTTACCAGGAAGTACTATGAAAAATTATATGCCAACAAACTGGACAACCTGGAAAAAATGGACAAATTCCTAAACACCCACACACTTCCAAAACTCAATCAGGAGGAAATAGAAAGCTTGAACAGACCCATAACCAGTGAAGAAATTGAATCGGTTATCAAAAATCTCCCAACAAATAAGAGCCCAGGACCAGATGGCTTCCCAGGGGAGTTCTACCAGACGTTTAAAGCAGAGATAATACCTATCCTTCTGAAGCTGTTCCAAGAAATAGAAAGGGAAGGAAAACTTCCAGACTCATTCTATGAAGCCAGTATTACTTTAATTCCCAAGCCACACAGAGACCCAGTAAGAAAAGAGAACTACAGGCCAACATGCCTGATGAATATGGATGCAAAAATTCTCAGTAAGATACTAGCAAATCAATTCAACAGCATATAAAAAGAATCATTCACCATGATCAAGTGGGATTCATTCCTGGGATGCAGGGCTGGTTTAACATTCACAAATCAATCAACGTGATACATCACATTAATAAAAGAAAAGATAAGAACCATATGTTCCTCTCAATCCATGCAGAAAAGGTATTTGACAAAATTCAGCAACGTTTCTTAATAAAAACCCTTGAGAAAGTTGGGATAGAAGGAACATTCTTAAATATCACAAAAGCCATTTATGATAAGCCCACAGCTAACATCATCCTCAATGGGGAAAAACTGAGAGCTTTTTCCCTGAGATCAGGAACATGACAGGGATGTCCACTCTCACCGCTGTTGTTTAACATAGTGTTGGGAGTGCTAGCATCAGCCATCAGACAACAAAAGGAAATCAAAGGCATCAAATTTGGCAAAGATGAAGTTAAGCTTTCACTTTTTGCAGATGACATGATTTTATACATGGAAAATCTGATAGACTCCACCAAAAGTCTGCTAGAACTGATACATGAATTTAGGAAAGTCGCAGGATACAAAATCAATGTACAGAAATCAGTTGCATTCTTATACACTAATATGAAGCAACAGAAAGACAAAGAAACTGATCCCATTCACAATTGCACCAAGAAGCATAAAATACCTAGGGATAAATCTAAAGATGTAAAAGATCTGTATGCTGAAAACTATAGAAAGCTTATGAAGGAAATTGAAGAAGATATAAAGAAATGGAAAAATATTCCGTGCCCATGGATTGGAAGAATAAATATTGTTACAATGTCAATACTACCCAAAGCTATCTACACATTCAGTGCAATCCCAATCAAAATTGCACCAGCATTCTTTTCGAAGCTAGAACAAGGAATCCTAAAATTCATATGGAACCACAAAGGGCCCCGAATAGCCAAAGTAATTTTGAAGAAGAAGACCAAAGTGGGAGGCATCACAATCCCAGACTTTAGCCTCTGCTACAAAGCTGTCATCAAGACAGCATGGTATTGGCACAAAACAGACACATAGACCAATGGAATAGAATAGAGACTCCAGAATTGAACCCACAAAAGTAAGGCCAACTTATCTTTGACAAAGCAGGAAAGAATACCCAATGGAAAAAAGACAGTCTCTTTAACAAATGGTGCTGGGAGAACTGGACAGCAACATGCAGAGGAATGAAACTAGACCACTTTCTTGCACCATTCACAAAAATAAACTCAAAATGGATAAAGGACCTGAATGTGAGATAGGAAACCATCAAAACCCTACAGGAGAAAGCAGGAAAAGACCTCTCTGACCTCAGCCGTAGCAATCTCTTACTTGAAACATCCCCAAAGGCAAGGGGATTAAAAGCAAAAATGAACTACTGGGACCTCATGAAGATAAAAAGCTTCTGCACAGCAAAGGAAACAATCAACAAAACTAAAAGGCAACCAACGGCATGGGAAAAGATATTTGCAAATGACTTATCAGACAAAGGGCTAGTATCCAAAATCTATAAAGAGCTCACCAAACTCCACACCCGAAAAACAAATAACCCAGTGAAGAAGTGGGCAGAAAACATGAATAGACACTTCTCTAAAGAAGACATCCAGATGGCCAACAGGCACATGAAAAGATGCTCAACGTCGCTCCTTATCAGGGAGATGCAAACCAAAACCACACTCAGATATCACCTCACGCCAGTCAGAGTGGCCAAAATGAACAAATCAGGAGACTATAGATGCTGGAGAGGATGTGAAGAAATGGGAACCCTGTTACACTGTTGATGGGAATGCAAGTTGGTGCAGCCACTCTGGAAAACAGTGTGGAGGTTCCTCAGAAAATTAAAAATAGACCTACCCTATGACCCAGCAATAGCACTGCTAGGAATTTACCCATGGGATACAGGAGTACTGATGCATAGGGGCACTTGTACCCCAATGTTTATAGCAGCACTCTCAACAATAGCCAAATGATGGAAAGAGCCTAAATGTCCATCAACTGATGAATGGATAAAGAAATTGTGGTTTATATACACAATGGAGTACTATGTGGCAATGAGAAAGAATGAAATATGGCCCTTTGTAGCAGCATGGATGGAACTGGAGAGTGTGATGCTAAGTGAAATAAGCCATACAGAGAAAGATACTATATGTTTTCACTCTTATGTGGATCCTGAGAAACTTAACAGAAACCCATGGGGGAGGGGAAGAAAAAAAAAGAGGTTAGAGTGGGAGAGAGCCAAAGCATAAGAGACTGTTAAAAACTGAGAACAAACTGAGGGTTGATGGGGGGTGGGAGGGAGGGGAGGGTGGGTGATGGGTATTGAGGAGGGCACCTTTTGTGATGAGCACTGGGTGTTGTATGGAAACCAATTTGACAATAAATTTCATATATTGAAAAAAACCAATCAGACAGAAATGAGAAATGCAGTGACTGAGATTTGAAACAGATTGGATATAATGACAACAAGGATGAAAGAAGCAGAGGAGTATGTGATATAGAAGATAGAATAATGGGCATCCAGGGGGTGGCTCAGTCTTTTTAGCATCCAACTCTTGACCTCAGTTCAAGTCTTGATCTCAGTGTTATAAATTCAAGCCCCACATTGGGCTCCACACTGAGCATGAAGCCTACTTAAAAAAAAATGAAGATAGAATACTGGACAAAAGAAGCTGAACAAAAGAAAGAAGAATTATGGAACATGAGAATAGACTTAGAGAATTCAATGACTCCATCAAACAAAAACATTTGTATCATAGGAGTCCCAAAGAAAGAGAGAAAAGGAGGCAAAAGGTTTATTTGAGAAAATCACTCAAAACTTTCATAATCTGGAGTAGCAAACAGTCATCCAAATCCAGGAGGCAGAGAGAACTCCATCAAGATCTACAAAAGCAGGCCAATACCAATACATGCTGTAGTTAAATTTGCAACATATAGTGATAAAGAAAAAATCCTAAAAGCAGCAAGAAAAAAGAAGTCCCTAACCTATAAGGGAAGACCCATAAGGCTAGCTGCAGATCTCTCCACAGTACCTTGGCAAGCTTGAAGGGAGTAGCATGGTATATTCAAAGTGCATAATGGGAAAAATCTGCAGCCAAGTATATTCTGTCCAACAAGCCTATCGTTCAGAATAGGAGAGATAGTTTCCCAGATAACAAAAACTAACTAAACCAGCCCTACAAGACCACTTATGACCACTAAACCAGCACTACAAGAAATATTAAAGGGGACTCTTTGAGTGGAAAGGAAGGACCAAAAGTGACAAAGACAAGAAAGAATCACAGAAAATCTCCAGAAACAACAACAAAACCAAGTAATAAAATGGCACTAAATACATATCTATCAGTAATTACTCTGAATGTAAATGGACTAAACACTCCAATCATAAGACATAGGGTGTCAGAATGGATAAAAAAAACAATAAAAGGACCAAAAGTGACAAAGACAAGAAAGAATCACAGAAAATCTCCAGAAACAACAACAAAACCAAGTAATAAAATGGCACTAAATACATATCTATCAGTAATTACTCTGAATGTAAATGGACTAAACACTCCAATCATAAGACATAGGGTGTCAGAATGGATAAAAAAAACAATAGGGCCTATCAATATGCTGCCTACCGGAGACTCATTTTAGACCTAAAGACACCTGCAGGTTGAAAATGAGGGATGAAGAAACATTTATCATGCAAATGGATATCAAAAGAAAGCCAGAGTAGCAATAAGCTAGAGATATTAATATTCATTGATATCTATATCAAACTAGACTTTAAAACAAAGAGTGTAACAAGAGATGAAGAAGAGTACTATATCATAATAAAGGGGTCTATCCACCAAGAATATATAACAATCATAAATGTTTATGCACCCAAAATGGGAACACCCAAATATATAAAATTCATGGGGTGCCTGGGTGGTTGAGTCGCTTAAGTGTCTGACTCTTGATTTCAGCTCAGGTTGTGAGCTTATAGTTTGTGAGATTGGGTCCCACATCAGGCTCTGCACTGACAGCATGGAGCCTGCTTGAGATTCTCTCTCTCTCTGCCTCTCTCTCTTTGTCCCTCTCCCTCTCTCAAAATAAACATTTTGTAAAAATAAAAATAAAACAATTCATAACAAACATAAAGGAGTTCATTGATAATAATACAGTAATAGTAAGGGACTTTAATACCCCACTTACATCAATTGACAGATCATCTAAACAGAAAATCAACAAGGAAACAATGGCTTTGAATGACACACTGGACCAGAACATTCTATCCTAAAGCAGCAGAATACACATTCTTTTCAGGTGCACATGGGACATTCTCCGGAATAGATCACTTACTAGGTTGCAAATCAGGCCTCAACAAATACAAGACTGAGATCATACCATGCCACTCTTCTCACCATGACGCTATGAAACTTGAAGTCAACCAGAAGAAAAAATTTGAAAGACCAAAAATACATGGAGGTTAAAGAATTTGCTACTAAAGAATCAATGAATCAATGAGGAAATCAAAGAAGAAATTAAAAATAAATGGAAACAAATGAAAATGAAAACACAACGGTCCAAAACCTTTGGGATGCAGCAAATTGATCCTAAGAGGGAGCTATACAGCAATACAAATCTACCTCAAGAAGCAAGAAAAATCTCAAATAAACAACCTAACCTTTCACCTAAAGGAGCTAGAAAAAGAACAATAAATGAAGCCTAAACCCAGCAGAAGGAAGGAAATGATAAAGATTGGGGTAGAAATAAATGATATAAAAAATAAAAACAAAACAATAGAACAGATCAATGAAACCAGGAGCTGGTTCATTGAAAAAATTAATAAAACTGATAAACCCCTGGCTGGACTCATCAAAGAAAAAAGAGAAAGGACCCAAATAAAATCAGAAAGGAGAGAGGAGAAATAACAACCAACAACACAGAAATACAATTATAAAAGTATGTAATGGAAGTTTTTATGCCAACAAATTGGACAATCTAGAAGAAATGGATACATTCCTAGAAACATATAAACTACCAAAACTGAAACAGGAAGAAATAGAAAACTTGAACAGATCAATAACCAGCAATGAAGTTGAATCAGTAATAAAAAAATCTCCCAACAAATAAAAGTCCAGGGATAGATGTCTTCACAGGCAAATTCTACTAAACATTTAAAGAGTTAGTACCCAGGGCACCTGGGTGGCTCAGTCGGTTAAACGTCCGACTTCAGCTCAGGTCACGATCTCACGGTCCGTGAGTTCGAGCCCTGCGAGTTCGAGCCCCACGTCAGGCTCTGGGCTGATGGCTCGCAGCCTGGAGCCTGCTTCCGATTCTGTGTCTCCCTCTCTCTGCCCCTCCCCCATTCATGCTCTGTCTCTGTCTCAAAAATAAATAAAGTGTTAAAAAAAATTTTTTAAAAATAGTTAATACCCATTCTTCTCAAACTATTCCAAGAAATAGAAAAGGAAGGAAAACTTAATTCATTCTATGAGTCCAGCAATACCCTGATACCAAATTCAGACAAAGACCCCACTAAAAAAGAGAACTACAGGCCAATATCCCTGGTGAACATGAATGCAAAAATTCTCAAGCAAGTACTAGCAAATCGGATTCAACAGTACATTAAAAGAATCATTCACCATGATCAAGTGGGATTTATTCCTGGGTTGAAAGTGTGGCTCAATTTTCACAAATCAGGGGCACCTGGGTGGCTCAGTCAAACATCCAGCTCTTGATTTAGGATCAGGTCATGATCTCACAATTCGTGAGTTTGAGCCCTTCATTGGGCTCTCCACTACAAGCAGTGGACCCTGCTTGGGATTCCCTCTCTCTTCCTCTCCCTGTTTACCTCCCCTGATCTCTCTGAATATCAAAATAAATAAACCTTTATTTAAAAAAATTTTTTTAAACGTTTTATTTATTTTTGAGACAGAGAGAGACAAAGCATGAACAGGGGAGGGGCAGAGAGAGAGGGAGACACAGAATCGTAAGCAGGCTCCAGGCTGTGAGCCATCAGCCCAGAGCCCAACGCGGGGCTCGAACTCACGGACCGCGAGATCGTGACCTGAGCCGAAGTCGGCTGCTTAACCGACTGAGCCACCCAGGCGCCCCAATAAACCTTTAAAAAAATATTTGCAAATCAATCAATGTGATACACCACATCAATTAAAAAAAAAGGGTAAGTACCATACAATCCTCTTAATAGAAACAGAAAAAGCATTTGACAAAGTACAACATCCAATTCATGATAAAAACCCTCAACAAAGTTGGTTTAGAGGGAACATACCTCAACATAATAAAGTCCATGTATGAAAAGTCCACAGCTAACATCATCCTCAATGGGGAAAAACTGAGAACTTTTCTCTAAGGTCAGGAAAAAGACAGGGATGTCCATTCTCACCATGGTTTTTTTTGTTTTGTTTTTTTTTTTAACAAACTGCTGGAAGTCCTAGCCTCAGCAATCAGACACCAAAAAGAAATAAAACAGCATCCAAAGTCAAACTTTCACTATTTGCAGATGACAGGATGCTTTACATAGAAAACCCAACCCCCCCCAAAAGTTGCTAGAACTGATATACAAATTCACTAAAGTCACAGGATACAACATCAGCATACAGAAATCTGTTGCATTTCTATACACCAATAATGAAATAGCAGAAAGAGAAATCAAGGAATCAATCCCATTTACAGTTACATCAAAAACCATGAGATACCTAAGAATAAACCTAACCAAAGTACAGGTGAAAGACCTGTACTCTGAAAACTATAAAACACTGATGAAAGAAATTGAAGATGACACAAACAAGTGGAAAATCACTCCATGCTCCTGGATTGGAAGAGCAAATATTGTTAAAATGTCCACGCTACCCAAAGCAATCTACACATTTAATGCAATCCCTATCAAAATACCACCAACAATCTTCACAGAGCTAGAACAAACAATCCTAAAATTTGTATGGAATGACAAAAGACCCCAATAGCCAAAGCCACCTTGAAAAAGAGAAGCAAAAGTGGAGACATCACAGTTCCAGACTTCACATTATATTACAAACTTGTAATCACCAGGACAGTAAGTATGGTACTGGCACAAAAAAAGACACATAGATCAATGGAACAGAATAGAAAACCCAGAAATGAACCCACAACTATATGGTCAATTAGTTTTCAACAAAGCAAGAAAGAATATCCAATGGGAAAAAGATAGTCTTTTCAATGGATGGTGTTGGGAAAACTGGACAGCAACATGCAAAAGAATGAAACTGGATCACTTTTTTACCACCACACACAAAAATGAATTCTAAATGGATTAAAAACCTAAATATGAGACAGAAAACCATTAAAATCCTAGATAACAGAGGGAGTAACTTCTTTGACATCAGCTGTAGCGGCTTCTTACTAGATATGTCTCCTGAGGCAAGGGAAACAAAAGCAAAAATGAACTATTAGGACTTCATCAAAATAAAAACCTTCTGCACAGTGAAGGAAACAATCAACAAAACTGAAAGGCAACCTATGGAATGGGAGAAGATATTTGCAAATGCCATATCTGATAAAAGGTTAGTATCCAAAATATATAAAGAACTTATACAACCCAACACCCCAAAACCAAATGATCCAATTAAAAATGGGTGAAAGAGAGGCACCTGAGTGGCTCCGTTGGTTAAACATCTGACTTTGGGTCAGGTCATGATCTCACCGTTCGTAGGTTCGAGCCCCATGCTGGGCTCTGTGCTGATAGCTCTGATTCTGTGTCTCCCTCTCTCTCTGTTCCTCCCCCACCTGTGCTCTCTCTCTCTCAAAAATAAACATTAAAAAAATGGGTAGAAGGCATAAATAAACATTTTCCCAAAGAAGACATCCAGATGGCCAACAGACACATGAAAAGATGCTCAACATCACTCATCATCAGGGAAATACAAATCAAAAGTACAATGAGATACCACCTGATACCTATCAGAATGGCTAAAATGAACAATGCAAGAAACAACAGGTGTTGGCAAGGATGTATATAAAGGGGAATCCTCTTACACTGTTGGTGGGAATGAAAACTGGTGCAGCCCCTCTGGAAACCAGTATGGAGGTTCCTCAAAAAGTTAAAAATAGGACTATCCTACAGTCCAGCAATGGCACCACTATGTATTTACCCAAAGAAATAAAAAATACTGATTTGAATGGACACATGCACCACAATGTTTGTAGCGGCATTATCAACAATAACCAAACTATGGAAAGAGGCCATGTCCATACACACACACACACACACACATGCACACACACATACACACAGAATATTACTTGGTGATCAAAAAGAATGAAATCTTGCCATTTACAACAACATGGATGGAACTAGAATGTATCATGCTAAGTGAACTGTTAGAGAAAGACCAATACCAAATGATTACAATCATGTGTGGAATTTAAGGACCAAAACAGATGAAAATGTGAAGGGGAAAAAAAAGGCAAACCAGGAAACAGACTCTTAACTGTAGAGAACAGGTGAGGATTACTGGAGGGGAGGTGGGTGGGAGTCTAGGTTAAATAAATGGGTGATGGGTTAAGGAAGGCACTAATAGTGATGAGCACTGGGTGTCATATGTAAGTAATGAATCATTAAATTTTACACTTGAAACTAATACTACCGTGTATGTTTACTAACTGGAATTTAAATAAAAACTTGAAAAAAAAGCATAAGTTAGTTTTGCTTTTATAAAAATAAATAAATGAAATGCAGTATACTTAGAGTTGATTCACTCTTGTTGAATTCCTTGATTTATTATTATTTGTAAAAAATTTAGAGGATTTGCCTAGCTCCATTACTTTGGAACTACTTTCATTGATACCTCTCACTCCCTTATATAAATGTATATATTTATGCACATTTATCTCAGCCTAGGACTACCAATAATTAAAGACTATAATTGTTCCATTCTATACTTTATAAATTAGTTTATTTCATGAGATTCCTCCTAGGGTCATGAATTATTGAGGAAATACAGAATTATTAATGAAAAGTATCTAGGATGTAGATTGTTTACACAGCTTTATAGATTTGGGTATGTATAGTAAATGTATAATGGAAGATTACCCAAATGACTCCTAGAGGATATGCTAAAATGAGATTCCAAGAAGGATGAGTAAAAGCAATCTTTTAAATATCCAGTCAAACACAACTTTGAATAACGTGCATAAAATTTAATACCCACAAAAAACATTCAGAACCACGTAGAGTGCAATGATGAGGTTTTGTTTGTTCGTAATTTAGTTTTTATTTTTTGAGCTAGCATTAGGAACCAGAAAAATAGGAGTACTCCATACAAATATTTACTGTCATCTGACTAAAAGACATAAAAATATAGACCATTGTGACATTTAATTTTAATAACTTAATGCATGCATTTTAACAATACTATTGAAAATAGTAATTTGATTTATTAGGTGACAGACCCAAGGTTACAGTACATCAGGAGTCAGAGCAAAGGGAGTAGTAGTAACAAAAACAACAAAAGTTGCATTCTTTTTGTGCTTATTATGTTCCAGACCAGTGTTAGATGCTTTAGCCCTTAAAATCACATGCCTTATGGCAGGGGATCTTTATCTTTTGACAGATGGAGGAAATTGAGACAGAGAGAGCCAAAATAACTTGTCCAAAGTTAGATGGTTATTTACAGAGACTGTTTGAGTCCAAGCAGTCTGGTCCCAGAACCTGTGCTCTTAATTGCTATGCTGCACCATCATTAGTTAGAGACATGCCTATAGATCGTGTTTGTCAAATGCCACGAGTGCTAACTTATTTATATAATCTTTTTCTTAATTCTTTTTCAGATAGGTCAATGCAAGATAAGTTCCATGGACAAAAAAATTCAAATAAAAAGGGCAAATCAGTAAGTAGATTGATAGATCATTTAAAAATCATTAATATTTTACATTGTTTTGAATTAATATTTACTGATATTATTCTGTCATCAAGCAAGCATATGCATTATTATGAATCTGTTATAAATAAAATTTATTATATATTTATCCTATATATTTATCATATAAAAATCTATAAATTATTATAAAGCACTATAAACAACATTAACTTTAGCAGGCTACACTTCTGAATTCTTTACTTCTGCTTCCCCCCATATATCTATTGCTTAATGGGAAACTCACAATAGCACTAGGGAAGCATAGACCACCTCTGCCCATCTGTTTTGATATGAATAGTTTTAAAGAAGCCATTCTCATCTCTTTTGTCCATTAATACTTGAAATTAATTATAATGGATTCCTCTTCTGCGTCTTGAAAATAGCAGTAAGTATTGCAGAAATGGAACAGGGGTGTGTGACTTAGGACAACCAGGCAAGAAAGAAATACTGACATGGAAGGTGAGAAGAGAAATAAAATTTTGGTCTACTTCCTATTTTACATTCAGTAGGTAAGAATCATCTCTCACAAGGGGAAAAAATCAAAGTGCTTTTCCTTGTAATTTTTAATGACTAACTGACTCCATAATCCAAGACATTGGAACCCCCTACTAATATTTTTTGTAGATAGTAGGATTTGGTATATGAATATCTTGAACTTAAAAGACCTTATAGTGAGGTAGCAGAAAGACTCATTTGGAGTAAACCATTATATATACAGTAACATAATTGTTCTAAGTGAGATAAGTTTACAAAGTACAACAGGCATAGGCAAAGTAGCATTGACAGTTAAAGATGATTTGACAACTAGCTTCAGATTGAGCCTGACTACATATTAGCTATGGCACTTTAGGTGATTTAGCATATTACCACCAAAGCAATATCCTATCTTTTATATGATATTTGACCATAGTCTTTTCTACATTGGAGTAAGGTATTTATCTTACTTATCTTTTTATCTTCTGGCACCTGGCACAGTAGTACAAAGTAGTCACCCAATCGATGTTATATTTTGTCTGCCACATAGATTTTGTCTTTTTGCTGTTACCACTAATAGTTTCTTTCTACCAACTGCTTTGTGACAGCCCCTAAAAGTATTGGTAGTGTTAGGCAAATGACACTCTATAGTTTTTATTCCCAGATATCCTATACTCCTGATCCCCTCTAGATCACTTGCAGCCAAGGCCAAAGGCCACCTGTGGATGTGAAGAACTGCATGCCACAACTTCCCAAGACTCTAGATTGGAGGCAGTCAAGGCCCATGTGGGGACTGATATATTCAACTCAGCTAAAACCCTGTAATTTCTCTGTTAGAAACACAAACACATACACACAATATTTATATAATTTATATGCAAAAGCTCATCACTGTATAAAAAAAGATAAAGGATAAAGGAAAAAGAATTATCATGGCATTAGGAAGAGGCATGGTGGAGGAGAAAAAACAGCCTTCATTTATACCATTAAAGTAGGAATCAAGATGAGATTATCCTGTAAGTCCTAGGGTAAGGACATCCCAGATTATCTTCACAAATCTGTAATCTGGTAATACTACTGTTTAAAGTAAAAAAAAAAATAGGGGTTCTTGGGTGGCTCAGTTGGTTAAGCATCCGACTTCAGCTCAGGGCATGATCTCATGGTCCATGAGTTTGAGCCTGCGTCAGGCTCTGTGCTGACAGCTTGGACCCTGGAGCCTGCTTCTATTCTGTGTCTCCCTCTCTCTGCCCCTCACTCTGCTTGAACTCTGTTTCTCTCTCTCTCAAAAATAAATAAACATTAAAAAATATTCTAAAAAATAAAAAAATTTAAAAAAAAGTAAAAAAAAGTGTTACTATAAAAGCATTGAGAAATCAAATAGTAGTGCTAAAGGAACCTACAAACATTCAAAAGCTTTATATTAAAATGAAGAGACTTCAGTTTGGACAAGATGGAATAACCCCATTCCTCCTAGATTCTTCCCATCACAACTAAAAATATATATACCTTTAACAAACAAGCATAAGAAATCTCTGAAACAAAGAAAGAAGGAGGTAGGCTTCCTGGGGATCTGAGGACATGGTGTGAGTTTTCTAAGTTTCCTTATTTGTTCCTAATATATTCTCAACAGGATACTGCAGAAGCCTGCAACTAGAAGCTGCCAATAGGCACAGACTAAAGCTCCAAGGAAAGCCTGTTCCCTCTAACCAAGAAACCCAGAAAGGGGTAGGCTAACAGCAGTAAACTGTTTTAGCAATGCCTGCCCTACTCCAGCCAAACTCCAATGAAAAAATTACACTCCTCTCCCAGAACATGGTTTCAGTGGATACAAGTAGGAAGTTGATCTTTTATCTCATACTCCACCCTTACCCCTGGTAAACAGGTGGCACACTGTGGTTTCCCCATTAGGTGGAAGTAGGACTGAGCAGGCAGCTGTTCTGCTATCTCCACCCAGCAGAACAAGGCAATACTCCGATATCCCTTGATAGGATAGTGTTGGTGGGGCTAAGCTAGAAGCTGATCTTCTCATCCCCTGGCTTGTGAAAGTAACCAATACTCTGATTCTACCACCAGGATGGTATCAGTTGGGTCCAATAGCCAACTGAGCCTCCATCCACACTTAGTAGCAACAAAATTTAATGAGGCTGTGTAATGGAGTCTTGGCTAGCACTAGTTTTTCCCTTGCCCCCTATGTCAGTAGGATCCAGTAGGGAATTGAGCCTCCATCCCCACCTGACATCAATGAGGCAAAAGTAAGCAGTGCCAAGACAGGCTACTTGGCACTCTGTTTCTCCTTCCCCAATCCCTGGTGTCAGGGGGCTTAGTGGAGAGATGATATTACACCCACATTGGAGGTAAACACCCTCATTGGAGGTAAAATGTGGTTCAAGTGGCTGCCTTACTTTCATTGAGAAGGTGTTATCAGAGTCAGGGAGGATGCTCAATGTTCATTCTATTTGTCTTCAATAAGACAGTATGAGTCATTGCCCCACGTTTGCTGGGTGGTGTCAGGGATACCTGGTATGAAGCTGAACATGTACATCCACCTGGCTGGCTCCATGCTACATCCCAACAGGGTGACTTCCTGCTAAAAATTTTTCTGGGGGGCACCTGGGTGGCTCAGTCAGTTAAGCATACAACTCTTGATTTCTGCTCAAGTCATGATCTCACAGTTTCATGAGTTTGAGCCCCACATCAGTCTCTGTGCTGACAGTGCAGAACTTGCTTGGGATTCTCTCTCTCCCTTTCCTTGCCCCTCCCCTGCTCGATTTCTCTCTCTCTCAAACTAAATAAACTTAAAAATACATTTTTTAAAGAATCCAGGGTCTCATAATATAAGATCCTATGTATCCAGGATATACTTGAACATCATTTTTCATACCAGGAACGAGGAAAATCACAACATAAATGAGAAAAGATAATCAAAAGATGCAAACACCAAGATGAATCATGTTAAAATAACTGACAAGGAGTTTAAGCAATCACCATAAAAATGCTTCACCAAGCAATCAGAAGTTCTCTTGAAACAAAAATTATCAGCACAGACATAGAGGTTGTAGAAAAGATCAATGGAAAGTATAGAACTGAAAAAGGCTAACCAAAATAATAATCTCACTTAAAGGGCTTAATAGTAGATTGGAGATGACAGAGGATAGAAGCAGTGAATTTAAGAAAATACCAACAGAATTTACACAGTCTATGCAATAGAAAGAAAACAAACTGAAAAAAATTAACAGAGTTTTAGGGACCTCTTGATCAATAGCAAAAGAGTTAACATTCATATTATTGGAGTTCCAGAAGGATTGGAGAGGGGAGAGGGACAGGGAGAGAGGGAGAAGGAGGAAAAAAGGGAGGAGGAAGTGGAGGAGGAGGGGGAGAGGAGAAGAAGAAAAATGAAAGAGCAAGAGTATTTAAAGGAGATAATGTATATATACCACAATTTCTTTATCCATTCATCAGTTGATGGACATTTAGGCTCTTTCCATAATTTGGCTATTGTTGACAGTGCTGCTATGAACATTGGGGTACAAGTGCCCCTATGCATCAGTACTCCTGTATCCCTTGGATAAATTCCTAGCAGTGCTATTGCTGGGTCATAGGGTAGGTCTATTTTTAATTTTCTGAGGAACCTCCGCACTGCTTTCCAGAGCGGCTGCACCAGTTTGCATTCCCACCAACAGTGCAAGAGGGTTCCCGTTTCTCCACATCCTCTCCAGCATCTATAGTCTCCTGATTTGTTCATTTTGGCCACTCTGACTGGTGTGAGGTGATACCTGAGTGTGGTTTTGATTTGTATTTCCCTGATAAGGAGCGATGCTGAACATCTTTTCATGTGCCTGTTGGCCATCTGGATGTCTTCTTTAGAGAAGTGTCTATTCATGTTTTCTGCCCATTTCTTCACTGGGAACTGGAGAGTGTAATGCTAAGTGAAATAAGCCATACAGAGAAAGACAGATACCATATGGTTTCACTCTTATGTGGATCCTGAGAAACTTAACAGAAACCCATGGGGGAGGGGAAGGAAAAAAAAAAAAAGAGGTTAGAGTGGGAGAGAGCCAAAGCATAAGAGACTGTTAAAAACTGAGAACAAACTGAGGGTTGATGGGGGGGTGGGAGGGAGGGGAGGGTGGGTGATGGGTATTGAGGAGGGCACCTTTTGGGATGAGCACTGGGTGTTGTATGGAAACCAATTTGTCAATAAATTTCATATATATATATTAAAAAAAAATAAAGGAGATAATGACTGAAAACTTCTCAAATTTGGTGGAAGACATAAACCTAATAGATTCAAGAAGCTGAGCAAGTCTCAAAGAGGATAAATCCTAAGAAATCTACACCAGGTCACATCATCATTGCACATTTGAAAACTTAAAGAAAAAAAAAACACCTTGAAAGCAGTCATAGAGAAACAATGCATTATCTACAGGGGAATATCTATTTGAATGACAGTGATTTTCTCATCTAAAGTTATGGAGATCAGAAGGAGGTGGCACAACATTTTTTCAAGTACTGAAAGAGAAGAACAGGCAATTCTACACCTGGGAAAAATATCCTTCAGAAGTGACAGAGAAATAAAGACATTCTTAGATAAAGGAAAACGAAGAGAACTTGTTGGTAGCAAACAGATCCTTAATGAATGGCTAAAGGAAAGTCTCTAGCAAGGAAGGAAGAAAAGAAAAAGAAATGAAAAAAGAAAAGAAAGAAAATAGAGAAGGCTTGGAACTTCAGAATTAAAAGAACATAAGAGTGGGCAAATATTACAGACTATCCTGCTTCTCATGAGTTTTAAGATGT
This sequence comes from Lynx canadensis, assembly GCF_007474595.2. Lineage (NCBI taxonomy): Eukaryota > Metazoa > Chordata > Mammalia > Carnivora > Felidae > Lynx > Lynx canadensis. The sequence continues at coordinate 187,199,904 of NC_044310.1, read as the reverse complement.
TATGGTCAAAGCAAAGATTATAACACCATCTACTTGATGCACGTTGTAAGTAGAGGAAATAATTAAGACAATAATATTCTAAAAGTGAAGGGGCCTAAACAGGAGTAAGATTTCTATACTTCACTTGAAGAGGTAAAATATCAATAGCAGTAAATTGTGATGTTATGTAAATATAATACCACGACTAATGAAACTATAAAAAGCAATATACTCAAAAACAGCATAAATAAATGTGGGATTCTAAGAAATATTAATCAACCCACAAAAAAAGAAAACAATAAAAAAGAGAAACAGAGGAATGAGAAATAGAGGAAACAAACAGAAAACAAATAAATAATAAAATGGCAGACTTAAACCCAAATATGTCAGTAATTACTTCAAATATAAGTGGTCTAAATACACTATTTAAAAGAGTTGGCAGTGGGGCGCCTGGGTGGCGCAGTCAGTTAAGCGTCTGACTTCAGCCAGGTCACGATCTTGCGGTCCGTGAGTTCGAGCCCCACGTCAGGTTATGGACTGATGGCTCAGAGCCTGGAGCCTGTTTCCAATTCTGTGTCTCCCGCTCTCTCTGCCCCTCCCCCGTTCATGCTCTCTCTCTGTCCCAAAAATAAATAAACGTTGAAAAAAAAAAAAAAAAGAGTTGGCAGTGTGAATAAAAAATGTGACCCAACATTATGTATTGTATAGGAAATAACATAAAACTTACATATTTGTTTTTAAGAAAAGCAAAAGAATGGGAAAAGATATGACATGCAAACATTAATCATAAAAAACAGCAATGGCTATATTAATATTGGATAAACTAGATAGACATTAGAAAATTACTAGAGACAAAAAAGGATGCTATATAAAAATAAAAGTATCAGTCCACCAGGAAGACATAGTAACCCTAAAGTAACAGGGCCTAAAAATATATGAGACAAAATTTGATAAAGCTGAAAGAGGAAATAAAATCCATAGTTAATTGGGTATGTCAACAGCCCAGTCTCAGTAATTTATAATTACTAGACAGAAAAAAATCAGCTAGTAAAAGACCTGAACAAAAAAAGCCAACAAGACCTGGCACTCTGCCCAACAACAGAATACACATTGTTTTCAAGTGCTCATGCAACATTTAGATTTTATGGACCACATCATGGATCATAAAATCAACTTCAGCAAATTTAATATAATTGAAACCATATGAACTTTTATTCTCTGACCACATTGGAATATAGAGGGCTGAAGGAACTTGGGGGCTGATCAAGGAAAAAGATGACCATAACATGGCTTTAGCACACACATGCCTTATTTGAGTGACACTTTAATAGGTTTGAATGTGGGGGGAAGTCCCTCACAGCATGAGACCATCCAGAGGCTATAGAACAGAGGCCACCACTTCCACATAGCATGGAAATTCCTGGGTGACAGGGTTATTGGAGAGGTGGTTACATATCTAGGTCATTTCACTCAGCAGGGAGTCTCAGGGTCAGAGAAGTCTAAAGGGCAGCAGGGACTAGAGGTCTTTATATACCCAGGGCTTATCTTACCTATGGCTAGCATATGTTAGGCACAGTTTCATATGGTATGCAAAGCAGGTGGGCTTTAAATAGCTAATTTGGGTTATTTTTATTACTTTATTATTTTTAAATGTTTATTTTGAGAGAGCACATGCAGGGGGAGGAGGAGGGAGAGAGGAGAGAGAGAATCCCAAGTAGGCTCCATGCTATCAGGGCAGAGAGTGACATGGGGCTTGATCCCCTGAACCATGAGATCATGACCTGAGCTGAAATCAAATTTAGATGCTTAACTGACTAAGCGGCCCAGGCACCCCTATTTGGGTTATTTTTAAAACAATTGGATGTACACAAATTTTAGTTTGGCGCTGGCAGGCTTTTGAGCTAATGGGTCTCAGCCTGTTTTGAAGAGGTAAACAACCTGGTGGGTGGAAGTATATAGAAGCTATCTTTGGGTCATTTACATAGCATGGAATCAAACTAGAAATCAACAACAGAAAGACAACAGAAAAGCCTCCAAATGCTTATAAATTAAACAACACACTTCTGTATAATCTTCAGGTAAAAGAAGTCTCAAATGGAATAAAAAATACATAGAACTGAGTACAAAGGAAAATATAACATATCAAAACTGATAAGACATAGTTAACACAGCCATTGAGAGGAATGTATAGCACTAGATGCATACACTGGAAGATGAAGACTGTCAAATAAATAATCTAAGCTCTCATCTCAAGAGCTTAGAGAAAGAAGGGCAAACTAAACCCAAAGCAAGGAGGACGAAGGAAATAATAAAGATAAGAGCAAATATTAATGAATTTGAAAACTAGAAAATAATAGAGAAAATCAGTGAAACAAATGAAGGTGACTCTTCAAAATCAACAAAATGAGTAAACCTCTAATAAGAATGGCAAAAATAAAAAGAGAAAAGATGCAAATCACCAACATCAGGAATGAAATAGAGTATATCATTGTAGAATTAAACAGATAATAAGGAAATGCTGCCCAGAAATTTAGGCTCATATATTTGACAACTTAGAAGAAGTGGACCAAGTCCTGGAAAACCACACACTATCCATGTCAATTAAGATGAATTAATCAGCCTGAATAGTCTTACAGCCATTAAAAAAAAATTGAATTGGTAATTAAAAGCTCCTGGAAAAGAAGTGTCCAGGCACAGATGGTTTCACTGGAGGATTTTACCAAGCAGTCAAGAAAGAATTAACACTAATTTTACCCAATCTATTTCAAAAAACAGAAGATTAAACAGTACTTCCCAACTAATTTTATGTAGCTATTACCTAAACCAGATAAAGACAAGGAAGGAAGGAAGGAAGGAAGGAAAAGAGAAAGAAAGAAAAGAAAGAAAGAAAGAAAGAAAGAAAGAAAGAAAGAAAGAAAGAAAGAAAGAAAGAAAAGAAAAAGAAAGAAAAAGAAAGAAAAGAAAGAAAGAAAGAAAGGAAGGGGGAAGGAAGGAAAGGAGGAAAGGAAGGGAGGAAAGAAAGAAAAGGGAAGGAAGGAAGGAAGAAAAAAGGAAAGAAAAGGGCAGGGGAAGAAAAATGGGATAAAGAAGGAAAGAGGAAAAGGAAAGGGAAAAGAAAAGACTGAGGGAGGGAAGGAAGGAAACGAAAAACTACAAACAGTATTGCTCATGAATTTAGATGCATAAATCCTCAACAGAATATTAGCACACTTATACAGCAAGTATAAAAAAATTATATGCCATGCAACGCTGGTTCCACGTTTGAAAATGAGTCCATGTAATTCATCATATCCAGATGTGCAAGACATGTTCAACATTTGAAAATCAGTCATGTAACTCACCATATCAACAGACTAAAGGAGAAAAATATGATATCAGTTGACACAAAGATTTTTTCACAAAATTCAACATACAATCATGACATAACTCTCAACAAACTATTATAAGGTAACTTTCTCAACTTGATAAAGTGCATCTGCAAAAATCTAGTTTACATTAACTCAATGGTGAATGCCTGAATGCTCTTCTTCAAAGATAAGGAATAAGGCAATGATATATGCTCTTTTTTAATATAGTACTAGAAATTTTATCCATTGTAACAAAAAAGAAAAGGAAATAAAAGTCACATAAATTAGAAAAAAAGAAATAAAACTATATTTTCAGATGGAATGATTGTGTATAAAATACAGTCTAAAAACAACAATAACACAATATGAGAAATAATAAGTGAGATCTGTAAGGTTGGAGGATACAAATTCAAAATGAAAAAATAAGTAGCATTTCTATATACTAACAATGAAAATGTGGAAACAAAAATTTAAAAAACAACATTTACAATAACTCCAAAGAAAATTACATACTTACAAATTGAACAAAACATGTAAACAATCTGTATGATAAAAATTACAAAATGTTGACAGAAAGAATCGAAGGCCTAAATAAATGGTGGAACAGGGGCGCCTGGGTGGCGCAGTCGGTTAAGCGTCCGACTTCAGCCAGGTCACGATCTCGCGGTCCGGGAGTTCGAGCCCCGCGTCAGGCTCTGGGCTGATGGCTCAGAGCCTGGAGCCTGTTTCCGATTCTGTGTCTCCCTCTCTCTCTGCCCCTCCCCCGTTCGTGCCCTGTGTCTCTCTGTCCCAAAAATAAATAAACGTTGAAAAAAAAAAATTTTTTTTAAATAAATAAATAAATGGTGGAACATACCATGTTCAGGGATTGGAAGACTCAATATGGTAAAGATTCAATAAAGTAAATACTATGTATTTACCCAAATAATCCAAAAATAGTAATTCAAATATCTTATAGGTGTCAAGTAGTATCCCATTGTAGTTTTGATTTGTATTTCCCTGATGATGAGTGATGTTGAGCATCTTTTCATGTGTCTGTTGGCCGTCTGTATGTCGTCTTTGGAAAAATATTTATTCATGCCTTCTACCCATTGTTTTTAATGTTTATATATTTTTGAGGGACAGAGAGAGACGGAGCACAGGTAGGGGAGGAGCAAAGAGGGAGGGAGACACAGAATCAGAAACAGGCTCCAGGCTCTGAGCTTTGAATATACTTTGAATATACTTTTGAATATACTGTGCCATTCCCTTCAAGCCTGTAAGGTACTGTGGAGAGATCTGCAGCTAGCCTTATGGGTCTTCCCTTGTAGGTTAGGAATTTCTTTTTTCTTGCTGCTTTTAGGATTTTTTTCTCTATCATTATATTTTGCAAATTTAACTACAACATGTCTTGGTATTGGCCTGTTTTTGTCGATTTTGATGGAGTTCTCTCTGCCTCCTGGATTTGGATGTCTGTTTGCTACTCCAGATTAGGGAAGTTTTGAGTTATTTCCTCAAATAAGGCTTTTGCTTCCTTTTCTCTCTTATTCTTTTGGTACTCCTATGATACAAATGTTTTAATGTTTGATGGAGTCATTGAGTGCTCTAAGTCTATTCTCATGTTCTATAATTCTTCCTTCTCTCTTTTGTTCAGCTTCATTGTTTCACATTATTTTGTCTTCTATATCACCAATTCATTTTTCTGCTGATTCCAGCCTGCTTTTCATTGCCTGAAACCTTTTTCCAATCTCAGTTATTGCATTCTTTATTTCTGATTCTTTCAAAACTTTTATCTCTGTGATAAGGGTCTCCCTGATGTCTTTCATCCTTTTGTCAAGCCCAGTGAGTAACCTTATGATTGGTGCTTTAAATTCTCCATCAATCATGTTAGTTAGTTATGTCTTTTTCACTTGGATCTCTGGCTGTGACCTTATCTTGTTCCTTCATTTGGGATGAATTCCTCTGTCTTGGTTTTGTCTAAGGCTCTGCCTTTTTCTCTGTGTTAGAAATGCCAGTTATATTTTCTGCACCAGAGAGTAATAGCTGTATGAGAAGTGGCCATGTAGTTTCCAGGGCCTGGTGCATCAGGGAGTGTCTCTAGTGTGTACTGTGTGCGCTCTGCTGTTGCGTTTTGGCTGCTGTATCCTTTAGGCTGGTCATCTGTGGAGATTCTCCTTGCTTGCAGTGGACAGTGTTTGGTCCTTGCCCAGAATGTGGTGAGTTTAAACTAGGTGTTCTCTGTTCTACTTGTTAAATGAGACCTGATAGTTCTTTCACTAGAACTGAAGCCCTACAGAACTCTTTGTTTGGGAATGTGGTGTGGGTAGGGGTTTTGCTGGTTTCCGGGGTGGGGCTCACTGCACTGGGACTGAGGCAAGCTTGACTGAGAAGGGAAGTTCTGCCAGAGAGCAGAGGTGTAGAACTTGGTGTAAGCAAGTTAGGCAGCCTGTGTCAATGCTGGATTACTTCTCCCAGGTGACTGTGATTATGCTGAGAGGTGGGGAGGGAAATGGCTCCAGCCAGCTTCTTTGTCCATGGAGAGAGATCCTCCCGCATGCTACCTCTCAGGGGCTGACTCCAAGAAGAGCAAATAATCTCCCCCCTTGTGTGCCCGAGGTGTTCTTCAAATCTTTGCTTCCATGCTGTCTGCCCCCAGGTTATTTGGGCCCTTCTCTCCAGGAGATGGGCAGTGCCCTCAGTGCTCTATCCCAGCCAAGCTGACTGACCTTTAAAACTCTAAGCTTTAAGCCACGCTGGTGGCAGACTCACAAAAATCAGCCCCTCTCTTTTTCCCAGCCAGTGGCTTTGAGGAAATGTTCTCCTTGTGTGATCCCCTATGTGCCATACTCTCTCTCAGCCTTCTCTGCAACTATGGCTCCCTCCCCTCTGCAGGACCCATGATCCATTTCTCCTCTAAACCATGTCTCCACACTTCCTGCCTTCTTCAATGTGGCCTCTTATCTCCCTTTAGTTGTATAGTTTGTTCTGTCAGTCTTCAGGGTGATTTCTGAGGTATTTAGGATGATTTTTAAAAAATTTTATTTTTTAAGTAATTTCGACACCAAACATGGGTCTCCAGTTCACAGCCCCAGGATCAAGAGTCACATGAAGACACCCCTAATTAGGATGTTTTGATAGTTATCTAGTTGTGTTCACATGACGAGATGAGCCTAGGGTCTTCCTACTCTGCTACCATCTTCTACACCTCTCCTGATTTAATACAATTTCTATCTGAATTCCAGCTCTTTGTAAACATAGACAAGGTCATTCTAAAATATATGTAGAAAGGCGCAGGGCTAGCATAGCTAAAGTTATCTTTAAAAAGAAGGTTAAAGTAAGGGGTATCTTTTTAACTGATGCTAAGTCCTACTATAGAGCTACAATAACCACAAATTAAGACAGTGTGCTATTAGAGCTGAGAGAGACACAAATATCAATGAAACAGAATAAATATGCCAGAAATAGACCCACAAAAACATGTCTGATTTTTGACAGTTATGCAAAAGCAATTCAATGGAGGAAAGATAGCCTATTCAACAAGTGGTGTTGGAGCAACTGGACATCTGTTGGGAAACAAAACCAAACTCTGACTTAAGTCTCATGCCTAAAATAAGAAACAATAATAAAATCAAATACTGGTGAAATGTTGAGAAATTGCTCATGGGAATTAAGCATTTTTACAGCCACACCTGAAAATAGTTTGGCAGTTTGTCAAAAAACTATGCAACTGCCATGAAACCCAAGAATTGCACTCTTGAGCATTTATCCGAAATTCTTTTATATTCACAGAAAAATATAAACACAAATATTCATAGCAGCCTTGTTCATAATAGCCAAAAAGTGAAATAACCCAGATTGTCCTTCAATTAGTGAATGGCTAAATAAACTGTGGTACATCCATACCATGGAATAACAGTAATTAAAAGGAACAAAGTATTGATATATACAACTTGGATGAATCTCCAGAGAATTATTCTGACTGAAAACAGCCAATTCCAAAATGTTATACACTGTATGACTCCGTTTATATAATATTTTTGAAATTACAAAACCATACAAATGAACAGATTAGTGGTTCCTAGGCATTAAATAGGGAGTGGGGGCAGGAAAGAAATGGATGTGACTGACTATAAAAGGACTTTAGGGATTCTTGTGGAAATGTTCTGCATCTTGACTGTATAATGTCAATATCCTGGTTATGATATTCTACTACAGTTTTTTAAGATGTTACTATTGAGAGAAACTAAATAAAGGGTTTGAGTTCTCTCTATTATTTCTTACAACTCATGGGAATCTACAGTATTTCAAAATAAAGAGTTGAATTTTTATAAAGTAAAGAAAAGGAAAACTTACCTTAAATACTGTCCTTAAGGATGGTAGTCAAACCTGTATATACAACAGATAAACTGAACAAGATAAATTCAGTTGGTAAGCCATAAAACAGGTTATGTATGATTAACAGATTTAGAAGTTTGAAAGAATCTATCGCCTAGGGCAATAAGCTTGTAAATTGAAGACATCAGAATTCTAGAACAAATTCATAAAAGTCTAAGGTAATTGCTTCACAAAGTCACAAAATCTTCAGAATTCTGTGGGGAAGTAAACTTTGAAGTTGTTTGAAGTTAAAAGAAGACTTTTTTATGAACCAAGGTAGACAGTGTGTTAAAGAAATGCAATATTTTGAGACAAACTTCTGGAGTGCTAATCTGAATTGGAAAGGACTAACAAACATCTCTTTCAACTCATAGCTCATTCAGGTGACAGTCTTTCAATAGTTCCTTCACATTTTTAGATCCCCTTCATAAGTTAAGACTTTCAAGATATAGCTTAGTTTGTTTCTATTTAAACCTTGACAATGACAGGATGCTAAATCATTTCCCCAAAGGTCAGGATGCAAGAAAGGTGGGGAGGAATGGGGAATTTGATTTTACCTACCAATTAAAGGCAGTGTTTGGTGATGGTAAGAGAACTAGTATGATATAGTAAAAAGACCTTGGATTTTACAGGCAAAAATATCTAGGTTCAAATGCAGATTCTTCCACTTTCATGGTCATATAACTTTGGGCAATTTACATCTGAGTTTCAGTTTTGTCATCTGCAAAATGATTATACTATCATCTATTTCAAAGAATTTTAAAGGGCTTGGAACATAATAGTCACTTACTAAATGGTAAGTATTATCTTTATTCACCTGTACAAGTATACCATAGGATAAATATGAAAAGTAGACTTGTTGGATCAAAATATACGAGTGTTTTTAATTTTGACATAAATCCTGCAAGATTATCCTTTAAACCATATTTACTAATTTGTATTTGCACCCAAAATGTAAGAAAATATTCACTATTCCACACCCTGTTCATTTTAGTTTTTTGTTAGTTGTTCACACAAAAATGATATTCCATTGTTATTTTAATTTACATTTTTCTGATTATTAATGAGTGAACAATTTTCACCTGTTTATTATCCATTTGTATTTCTGTTGACTCAGCCCGTATATGCAAATTGGGTGTGTGTTTATATGTGAGAACGTTTTATATATTTCAAATAACAATGCTTTGTTATCAATACTGTTTGTTATCTATGTTTTTAAACTTCTTTGGAGTCCTTACAGCAATTTTAAATTTTTATATTGTCGAATCTGGCACCTTTTCCTTTGTGGCAGTTAGTTTATAATTTTTCTTAGAAGGTATTTCCCCTTCCCAAGATTGTGTCAGTATTTTCTTAGATGTCTTTCTAGTACAGGTTTTTTATGTTTACATGGGTTTAATTCACTTATACTTTTTTTTCTGGTATGAGGTAAAAATCTACTGATATTTTTGTTGAAATAGATAGGCAGTTATTTCAACACAGCAAGCACCCTCAGAGATATTGCAGGTTTGGTTCCAGACCACCACATAAAGTGAATATCACAGTAAAGCAAGTCAAATGCATTTTTTGGTTTCCCAGTGCATATAAAAGTTATGCCTACATCATACTGTAGTTTATTAAGTGTGTAATAGCATTATGTCTAAAAAATGCACATACCTTAATTTAAAAGTACTTTATTGCTAAAAAATGCTAACCATCATCTGAGCTTTCAGTGTTGTAATAAATGATCACAAATCAGCACAAGTAGAATAATAATGAAAAAGCTTGAACCATTGTGTGAATTACCAAAATGTAACACAGAGACACATAATGAGCAAATGCTCTTGGAAAATGGCACTGATACACTTGCTTGACACCAGGTTTCCACAAATCTTCAATTTATTTTAAAAAAGCAATATTTGGGAAGTACAATAAAACAACACATGATAAAATGAAGCATGAGTGTACATATTAGTTGTCCATATAGTTAACATATTTTTGTCTGTCAGTATCCCTTCCTGAGGATATCATCCCTGCCTCAACTCTGATCCTTGGTGTAGTTGACAAACTTGATACTGTCTCTGTGGCTACCAGGATAACCATATAATTTGATATAAGAATATTAAGAGAAATCTGTATTCTTTTATAGCAAGAGCTAGCTGTGATCTAAGAAAGAATGCATTAAAAAAAAAAAAAAAACAACAACACAGAGCAAGAAAGATACGAAGAGATAGTGATTTGCTCACTTGAGTCCCTGGAACCAGATCTCCCTAGTTATATCAGCCAATTTCTTACTTTATTTTTTCTTTTCTTCTCTCTTTTCTTTCTTTCTTTCTTTCTTTTTTTTTGAGGTATTTTATTGCTAAATAAATATATTTTATATTTTGGGTTATAATCCAATACGATGTTATTGTGTGTGTGTGTGTGTGTGTGTGTGTGTGTGTGTGGGTGGCCATTAGGAACTCTTTCAGTATGTCCTGTGTCCCTTTGACATGCCCCCATCCTTTTGTTTTTTGAGCACTTTCCTACTTTTTGTACTATAAGATGTTCCAGGTGTATCTTGTATATCTCTTGCCCCAGTCCTAGAATCAACCATTTCTACAAGGATCCCTGGTTATTTTTACTGGAGAATGGTACTTGAAACCAGGCTCTGGGAACTGGGTGTGTTTGTTGCTGTTGTGTCTAGGCTTTCTCAGAGGACAGTTAATATATGTATGTATGCAAACCCAAATATTTAGATATATTTATACTTGTTTCTGTATGTATCCAACTCTCTATATATTTTTCTAAGTTTCTACTGATGTCTCTGAACTTACTCCAGTATCACTGAGTTATTCTAACCCACTTTTCTTGCTTGTATCTAAAGTAACTTCTCTCTTCCATAGTGAGAAACCTGCTGTCATCATCCACTATTAATTTATTTATTTATTCAGCCCCAATATAAATGCAAAGCAGTGTCAGAATTACTAAATTATACCATACTCATGAAGAACAAATTTACCTTCTAGTGCACAGTGTTTATGTACAGTTTACTTTGTCTTTAGCCTTAGAGTTTCCACTCAAAACATTATTTTCCAAAGTTACTATGGCCAGTTCCTTTTTTCTCCTACCCCTTTCAGTGTAATTACATTTATAATACAATTAGATTCATTTATCAATGTCTGCATTATTTCTTGACTACTAACATTCTTTTTTTTTTATTGTTTTGGTTGTAGTTTACGTGCATTAATGTTCATTCTTTGTGAAGTAAAGATCAATGGATTTTGGCAAATGCATAATCATATATTTTAATTATTAAAAAAAAATTTTAAACTATTGTCTATTGAATTTGTCCTATCCCACTTGAGTCAGTTTTGCAAAGACATCCTTATATGCGACTGGCACTTTTCCAGACTGCTTATTATGATCAACTAGCCATATTGTTCTGTACCTTAAATTTTCACGTGTTATCACATTGCTTGTACAACCTGTATATCAAATTCATTACTTTAAATCGCTAAAATATTTTTATCTTAATAATAGCCAATAGTTTTTATTTAAAGTATAATTAACACACAGTGTTATATTAGTTTCAGATGGACAACATATTGATTCAACAATTCAATACATTATTCAATGCTCATTATGATGTGTGGTCATCATCTATCACCACATAATGCTGCTTTAGTACCTTTAAGTATATTTCCATGCTGCAGCCCCATACGAAATGACTTATGTATTTTACAACTGGAAAATTGTTCCTCTTAATTCCCTTTATCTATTTTGCCCATCCCCCCTACCTGCCTCCCTTCTGACAACCACCCGTTTTTTTCTCTGTGTTTAAGAGTCTAGTTTTCTTTTTTCGTTTGTTTCTCAGATTCCACATGTAAGTGAAATCATATAGTATTTGTCTTTTTCTGTCTGACTTATTTCACTTAGCATGATACCCTCTAGGTCCATCCATATTGTCAAATGGCAAGATCTCATTCTTTTTTTATAATAATAGCCAATACTTTTATCACAAGTTACTGTATTAGTATCCTAATACATTAACTCATTTAATCCTCATAACAATACTGTGGAGTAGATATTTTTACTTTATTATATATGTGGGAAAGGTAAGTCATGGAGCAGCTAACTGATTAGTCTGAGAACATCTAGAAATCAAGTGGTAAGCCTGGGTTTTGAGCTGAGGCAGACTGAGTTTGAAATCTGTGCTGTAAACTAGTAGATTCTATTGTCTCTCATTGTGAGCCTGTACAAAAATTATTTAATCAATTTCCTATGAAAAATGTCCTATGTAACTTTCTCTCTCTTTCAAAAAAAAAAAAACCAAAAACGTGAGTACAAGCCCTGCTTCAGGTCAGACTGAGCCCTGCTTCAGGTGAGCACAAGCCTCACTTTGAGTGAGCTCAAGCCCAGCTTCGGGTAAAACATGACCATTGGGTGAGTGCTGCTTCTCTCTCTCTCTCTCCCTCTCACTCTGCCCCTCACTCACTTGCTCACTTGCACTCTCAAAAAAAATTAAAAAGAATGCTCTTTGTAGTTTTTTTATAAGGTTTAAGCTTTTATGTTCTCCTACCCCCCAGCTTTTTTTTTTAATGTTTATTTATTTTTGAAAGAGAAAGAAAGCATGAGTGGGGGAGGGGCAGAGAGAGGGTGGTGGACACAGAATCCGAAGCAGGCTCCAGGCTCTGAACTGTCAGCACAGAGCCTGACCTAGGGCTTGAACCCACCAGCCATGAGATCATGACCTGAGCTGAAGTCAGATGGTTAACCAACTCAGCCACCCAGGCACCCCTCAGCTTTTTTTTTTAATTCAAACTACACCCACACAGTCCCCCCCAAAATCAGTCTGCATAGAACGGTATAAATGAAAAGTAAAAGTCATTCTTCTCTACCTATAAACACACTATCAGTCACACTTCCTCCAGACAACTACTTTTAACATTTTGCTTTGTAATTCTTCCAGTGAGTTTTATTATAACTTATGTAGTTCAAATTATATTATTTATCAGCTAATCAACTTCAGGTAGAATGTGTTGATATCACACCCTGAAAGATGATTTAGAGCATTTATAATATTTCAAGCCTTCCTTCTACAATGTTTCTTCTCAGTTTTATTAGACATTATTTTTTTAATTTTTCTAATGATTATAATGCTCTGATTAATATTTTTTGAAAAATTCTTGTTACTATAGGCATTATTTATCAATTTCCTACTATGAAAGATAAAAAAGTTTTTTTAATGTTTATTTATTGATTTTGAGAGAGAGAGAGTGGGGGAGGGACAGAGAGAGACTGAGAGACAGAGTCCCAAGCAGTCTCCACACTGTCAACACAGAGCCTGATGTGGGGCTTGAACCCACAAACTGTGAGATCATGACCTGAGCTGAAACCAAGTCAGATGCTCAACCAACTGAGCCACCCAGGCGCCCCAATGTAAATATATTTGTTTTAAGTTTCATTTTCTGGGGTGACTGGGTGGCTCAGTCAGTTAAGTGTCTGTTCGGCTCAGGTCATGATCTCATGGTTCAAGAGTTCAAGCCCTGCATCAGGCTCTGTGCTGACAGCTCAGAGCCTGGAGACTGCTTCAGATTCTGTGTTTCCTCATCCCTCCCCCCACCCCCACTCATGCTCTCTCTCTCAAAAATAAATAAAAACATTAAAAAAATTTTTTTAAATAGCTTAATTTTCCTGTCCCTTCCATTTTCTTTTTGCTGTTGTTATTCACATATTGTCATTTCTTTGTCAAGGTTTCTAGTACATTCTATTGTTTTGCTCTAGTTAAATCTCCTATGCTTTGTTTATAGAGCATATAGAGTCTATTTTAAATCTAAGAAAATTAATTTATAATTGTTACAATATTTATGACATTATAATATTAAAATATATATATATATGTTATATATAATATATTATTATTATATAAATGTTAATCTCTGCTGAATCAAATAATGTATATGGTAGATCCATGAAAAGTAAATGTCACATTTCTGCTTCTAGTGAAGATGGAGTTTACAGGGACATGATTTATCTTTCTGCCTTAAACAATAAAAAAAACAGGAAAAAAATATGGAAAGGCAGTTTCAGACAATGGGAAGATGGCAGCATGGGACTGTGATTACTTAGAGAAAAAGACAAAGTGAGCCGTACAGTCATACCAGTTTACTACATAGCAGCACAAGGAGACAGAACCAAAAAAGAGCTTGGAAGTCTCACTGAGTTGAAGAGATGGATATTGGACTTTGGCAGGCAGAGGCAGAATTTGTGGAGTAGAGTACCAGAGAGGAAGGAAATGTAGAGCAAGAAATCTCCAGATAACTGAAGGAGGTCCCCTTCAGTCATTGAGTACTAGACTGAGTACTCATTCACTGACGAGTGAAATACTGGAGGCAAGAAAAAGAACCATTGAAAATGTTAGGTAGAACATTCTAGGAGCTCATATAGCTAGAAATAAACCATTTTCCTATATGCCAAAGAGGAAAGACTCATAACACATGTGACAGAAAATAGAAGGCTATCATCTTAGTAGAGAGACTAAGTCATCCTTACCATAAAGGCTTTTGGACAATGCCAACACCAATAAAGCTTAAAAGCAAACTTCAAAAGAGTCCAACTGTTTCTATGTATATTAATGTACATCAAAATAAAGTAAAATACTAGATTAAAGAAGAAAGCAAAATCTAGCAACCAAAAATGTAAAATTTCTCAGTCTCAGCATCCAGTAAGAAAATAATAAATACATACAATGGTAAAATGTACGTGTAATTGGAGACTCATAGGAGAAACTTAAAAAATGTATTTGAAGAAATAATGTCTAAAAGTTTTTCAAATTTGATGAAAGGTGTAAACCCACAGACCCAAGAAGCTCAGTGAACCTCAAAGAGAATAGATCTAAAAAAATTCTCAGACATATAATCACATTGCTGAGAATCAGTGGTAAAGAGAAAACCTTAAGGGGATGGGAGAGAAAAGCACATTTATTATAGGGGAAGAAATATACAAATAACAACAGACTTCATGTTGGAGACTATGCAAGGCAGAAGGCTATGGAATGTCATTTTTAAAGTAATGGAAGGAAAAACCTCACCAATCTAGAATTCTTTAAAGAGTGATGGCATTTTTCAAAATAGAAGTTAAGAAACCCTTTCAGCAAGCAAAGTCTGAGAGAATTTATTGCAAGAAGACCAACACCACAAGAAATGTTAAAGGAAAGTTACAGCAACTAAATGTTGGAATAAGAAGCTCCAAGTTGTTGTTCCCTTGAAGAACATTGAAAAAGCATTCAGAAGCTATCTGAACAAGCTTCATAGGAGCTCTGGAAAACAAAGTTTATGGAAACCAAACAAATATCCAATGAAGAAAAAGCCATCTTCAAAATATTGGGAAATTTCATGGCATTTTTACTCACTCTTGCTCTATCCCCTATGTTATGGCAGCACTCTTGGTCTTGAGCAGTGTCAGCCCAGTTCCCAGTTAACTTCATTGAACTAGATAGAGCATAGGAAGACCTTTTGTGCAAATCATTGTGTGTGCATGTTTTAACCTTGCTGGGTGGATACATGAAGGCCTGACTAGTTCAGGTCTATCTCATATAACTTGGAATACAGGCTGGTCAGTTAGGTCCCTGTCAAATGAGTCTGCCTCTATTTTAAGGTACTTTCTCAGAAGATTCTCCCAACAACTTCCAGTTATGTGTAGTTGGCCAGAAACTTGTCACATAGTTACCCTTGTCTTCAAAGGACACTGGAAAATGTAGCTTTTTTTTTTTAAGCAGGGGACATTTCTGCCTAAATGCTAAAAAAAAAAATTATGTTCGTGAGATCATATATATTGTGGTAAGGCAATTATTAGTCTTTGTCACAGAGAACAAGAAACAAGTTAGAAGAATAATGTTTGGCAAAGAGATGATAGTAGCTTGTGCTACAGTGGTAGGGTTGATGGTGAGATGTGTTTGGACACTTGATATATTTTGAAGGCAGCAACCACAGGACTTAATACTGGATTAGATATGGATGGAGAAGGAGATAAATTAAAGAGTTATACTTAAGTTACTAGCCTAATAATTCAGTAGATGGTAGCACCATTAACTGAAGTGAGAAAAGACAGAGAAAGGTCAAGGTTTTGTGGGGGTTTTGGAGGGGAGGGAGGGGAGCAGTCTTAGTAATCCAGAATTCTTTTTTGTATATGCTGTATTTGAGATGCTTATTATACAGCTAAGTGGATATCAATACCTTTTTGATTATCTCAAGATACTATTTAGAATTTTTTTCCAAGGATCACCCTCCCCTCACGTTCCTCAGAAATATCTCTATTTACTCTAGGGTTTGTTCTGTTCATATTAATTCTTCACTTGCATGTATTGATTTTCCTCATATATCTGGTAAACTTTGTTGGCTCATTTTATATTTGTGAATGAAGTAATATGTTAATTGTATAGGTATGCTCTGTGTGACAGGCAGGCTTCCCTGGAGGGTATATGGGGATGGAAGAGGGTAGGCAGGATGGCTGGGGACCCAACAACATTTCCAGAGAACCCATGTGTTTAATCTCCTAGATGGAACTTCCTTTTCTTTCTTTTTATACCCTTTCTATTACCTGATGTGGAAATGTAAGTGACAGCAAGCTCTACTCTGCTTCCCCATCAAGGCTCAAAACTCATAGGATCTCCACCTACACAGATGGCATACTTTCTTTAGAAAGATGTTTTTTTTTTTTCTTTTCTTAATGTTTTGGGTGAATGACTGGGAAAGACAATGCTTCCAGCAATATATGCTCTGTATTCACTGAGATAGAGAAGATCCAGCTGTTCTGAATACAGCTCTTTAATTAATAACTATGACAATTACACCATCATCTGATTCTCTTTGTATATGCTGACCTTGAATTTATTGCTTCTCAGGCCCACCTGAGTTCTGTTGTTTAAGGCTCTAATTTTCTTGATGGGGATTTTCATTCAATTAATTTCATTTTCTTTCATATTTTCTAAATTTTCTCAACTTTCTAAATCCTTGTGTCTCACCTTATTGATTTCCAGTATTTCCATGAGACTTTTCTTTTTGAAATATTATTTTCTGTTTATTTACTGGAACCTTGGGAGGTAGGAGAGAATAGAACCACATGTTCAGTCCATCATCTTAAAGCTCCTATATTGGTTTGTTTTATTGCCCTTTTCTAGCTTCCTGAGATGAATGCCTAAAGCATGTCTCCCCAGTATAAATGTATTGGAGTTTTTATATTCAGTAGTGTTCCATGTTCATCTAAATAATAATACAGAGTTAAACAGAATAAAAGTTAATAGTTTCCTATTTCCTCTCCTCCAGAGATATTAGCATTTTATATCCTTTCATACATCCTTTCATGCTTACATTAGGGAGGACTTTTTGTGTCTTTTACAAAAAGGAGATTCTACATATATATATGTACATACACACCCATATACATACATACATACACACACATACATACATAATCACTATTCTTCCATTTCCTTGTCATATTTCATTTATTTTTAATTTTTCTACTAAATTTATTTAAAATAATGAGATTTTAAATGTTAGAATTTAAACTTTTTAAGGGAAATTCAAGCAAAGAAAAAAGCAAAAGAACAGGTGTGGAAAAGTCTGAGATATATTTCAAGAATTCAGAGTTAGACACATTTGTCTGAAAGGGAGAAACCATAATGGGGAATATTGAGAAACTTGTAGAAATAATTTAGTCAATGTGTTAAGGCAATTAAAAATAGCAAAAGTGGTAAGGTGCTGAATATTTAGGAATAAAGTTGTGTTATTAACTGCTTAATATTAACACATAAACCAAAAGTGTTACAGATGGAAACATCATTCATTGAAATGTTATTTTAATTAATTTGGTATATATGAACATTCTGTCTAAAGGAGATAGTTTATCAGCAAGTGGCTTGTAGTACTATGTACTCTCAGAGTGATGGTGTCAAGTTTTCTCTAGATGAGTTGTCAGTATGGATGCACATTACTGCAGTCTTGATTGTGTGATGGAAAATTTAGGACACCTAAGATTTAGGCTACTAATCATCTGGGTAACTTGGGGCAACCAACTTCAACTTCAGATCTTGTATAAAACGAGGAGGACTGGACTATCTCTAAAGCACCTTTCATCTACAAAAATTCAGTGGTTCTGTGATTCTATACCTGCTCCTATACACCCTGATCTAGCACCAAGTGTTTCCTTAGTCAGCGTTAAGTACCTATTTAGCAATTACAGGTTAAAGAATCATTGAAAGTGCTATATATCCCAATATCATATCAAATGCCATTTATTATCTAAAGCATTTTACAACCTTTTAAAATGAGATTACATTTGTTCTGATAATTCTATTTCTTTTCTATTTTGGTTTCTGCTTGACGTTGCTCTGTATTGTTTTGATTTTATAAATTCACTAGGCTGAATATACTATCAAGGAAGCTAAGATTATATATGCAAATGTATTATATATGTATAGATTTCTTTGATAATTGGCAAAGTAAATTATAGTAGTTATGAGAAAAATACTTATTTAGGTTTTAAATTGTTATATTTTTAATAACTATTGAAAGAATAAAATTATCTTGGGAAATATCCTTGCATAACAAGCATTCTAAAATTAAAATTTCTCTTTTTATAAGGTGATTTTTTCACCAAAGGAATATATTTCACCATCTTTCAGACCAGAATATATAGAATTCAAACCAAAATATCAGGTGAGTCCCGAATTATCCTATCCCAATAACAATTATATTTAAATACTAGTTTTCTCTAATACTTTATATAATTCAATGGTTCCTAAACCAGACTACCCATTAGAAGCATCTGGCTATCTTTGAAAAAATACATGTTCTCAGGTCCTACCTCTGACCTGATGAAACTAAATCTTGGAATGGAGTCTGGGAATCTATATTTCTCAGAAAGACCCAGGAGATTCTTATGCTATCACCTGGATATCAACTAACTTTTGAAAAATAGATATAATAAATTGTATCCATTACATTAAAGCTTAAACTACTAAGTTGAAATAAACTAAAATATTAGGCTGATTATTTCACATTTTGCCTTTTTCAACTGGATAACATATGTTATATTAACAAACACAAGAATATGTTTGGCAAAATTGGAATAAGAGACTGCATTCCAAAAACTATTTCATGATAGACTAACTTGATTCCCAGAGCTACAAAACTGCTCATGGATATTACACTGGAATTTCACTGTAATCCAGAATTTTTTTGTACTGCTCTCTCTTAACCATTTCTGAAAGACCTTTCATCAAAAAGCAAAACTCTACTGTGACATGCTAAGGAGTAGGTGGAACTCATCATCATTGTTGAAATTCTCAGACTTAAAAGCAGATGATATATGCTCCCAAGTTAGTCTTTATAAAATATTTATGATACTTTTAATGGGATATCTACTACTTGCTTTGCATTATAAAAATGTTCTATATTGCTACTAAAATGGTAAGTATTTCTATGGATAGGACTTAGATCCTGATGTTAGCCATTGTCTAAATAAGTGCAGGTAACACTGGAAATTAAGTTTTTAAAAAAACTATGTATGAATGCTGTTTAACTATTTTAAAATATTCTAGGTAGCAGAAAAGCTCTTGGACACAAAATAGTATCAGAATTATGAATTTTAAAATTTGCATTAAAATTTTCATCATTCCAATTTCAAATATTTTAAAATAGTTTTCTCTTTATAGAAGGTAGGTGGATGAGTAGATAACTTGACAGATTTCTTAAAGAGAATTTAACTAGAAAATTTATTATAAATTCAAATAAATACTATAGAATTTCTTACCTTTTATTTTTAATATTACAGCTCCAGAAATTCAACTTTAAGAATGGTTTTGATCCTTTTCTAAGGAATATAAACAACAAAATGTCAGTCAGAAAAAGGAAAGACCAAGATATGTCCAGATGCAGAAACATTTTAAGTACAGAGGTTATAGAGCATGAAGACCAAGATCCTCCTTACCCAACATATTCAAAAACTGCAAGACCTACTCATAAAACCTGGCCATGTGATCCTGGTAACACCACAGTAAAGACTTTAGACACTAAGACTAAGTTAGCCTGTGATCCTGATTTCATTACAATAAAGACTTTAGACACTAAGAGTAATTTCGTCCGTGATCCCACTATGACCACACTAACGACTTTAGATAGTAAGAATAAGTTAAAAGAAAGACTACCAAATGTATCTCTACCAAACTTTGAAGGAGAATCATCAATGACTGGAAATGTAAATACATGTCGCCTCTCAAAATCATTAAGTCTTACTTCCCACCTAGAAAATTTAAAACAATCAGTGATGCTCAAGTCAATTTTAGGTAAAAATCTGCAAGACCTATCAGATGAATTATTTTCTAAACCAAAGGTTCCTGTGGACACTGAAACAAGAAAGAAAAGTCTTAGTTCTCCACTTTTACATGTTCATGATGAACCACCAACTAGTGTGGAAAACAAAGTATTTGAAAAAGTTCAAGATTTAAATAGCTTGCTTTCAGAAAAATACATTGTAAGTTCAAAGTCTCTTTTAAGACAAAAAATTAAAGATATTCCTGCAGATTCACTTTCAGTAGGTGAACCAAGAAATTCTCCAGAGGTAGAAAGGGAATTTGTCTCTGAAAAACACTTGGAGCCTGGTGAGATTGATTTTCCAATTAAAAAAAATAATTTCAAAAAGAAAAATTCAAAAATTGAAGTGTCTAGTTCCCAACCAGGTGTAAGTAGCATTGCACATGATTATGTTATAAAGCAAATATTCACTGCACCTATCTTCTCAGAGTTGGAAATGGGAGTGAAAGAATCGCGTGAGATACCAATAAACTTGCAGAATCAATTACCCACTGCTTGGGAGAGTTTATCTTCAAACATTCTACTTCGCCATGAAGAAAATGATGATGAAATAGAATTGCCACAGGCCAAATCTGTTATAAGCCAGATAATACAAGCATTTCCTGTAGATAGTCTTTTAGAATCTGGGATAATCAAAGTGATAGAATTAAATAAAGAATATCAAAAGAGTTCCATGCTGGATACAGAGACAGCATTTGCTGAAGAAGAGCCAAAGTATTCCACAGAGGATTGTTCAGAAACCCAAAGTAAAACAGAACCTCTTTCAGAGCAGAATATACTCATCATTCCCAAAGAAACTACTTCTTTTACTAGAGTCGGATATGTGGATGAAAGCCAAAACATACCCCTACAAGATTCAAAATATCAGTTAACACCAGATAAAAAAACAGATACGCTAAATAACAGTCAGAGGTTTGATAGAGAAGAAAATGATCTGAATTCTACTTTAGAAAATTTAAGTAACTCATTAATGGGTAAACTTAATGATTCAGATGTAATAATGTTAAAATCCTTTTTAAAACATATGTTTAATATTTTTTTCAAATATAATCAGTCTGAAAGAAGACAACCAGAAAAAGAATTAGAAAGATTAATCCAGCATCCTTTTCCAAATAATACAGAAGACCTTGAAGAAATCAAAGAGAATTTTGATAAAGCAGATAAATTAGACAGTAAGCCTATTTTGAATCCAAAGCTGCGTGTATTTCTAGAAGAACTCTCAGAGTCAGAAATAAAAAATTTAAAATCTGAACTAAGTAAACATATCCAACATTACCTTGTAGAAAGACTTTCAGAATCTGGACACATCACTAAAGAAGACTTACCAAAAATCTATCACAATCTATATTTGATGAATGAGAAAGCAGAACCAAAAGGGCAGAATATTTTTCTAGAAAAATATTCAGAAACTGTGAAAGAAATCATGTCTTTTGTAAGTAATTTTAATCATCATTTCATAGATAAACATTTGGAAATAAAGCTAAGATCTTTTTTAAATGAAATTCTCCAAAACTATTTCCTAAAAAACCTTTCAGAAAGCAGTTTATTTAAAGAGACAGAATCTGAGACTATACACTCAAACATGTCTTCTCTAAGATCTAGAAGTGCCTCAAAATCTTTTCATGAGTTAGGACAAGACATTTCAAGGTGGAGTTTTGGTGAAAGACTTGACATACACATGAAATATCCTTTAAGTAAATCTCTACAAAACTATCTTATAGGTTTATCAGAAAATGAAGTATTAAATCTAAAAGCTGATTTAAGCAAACACCTCCAGAGTCTTTTTATAGAAAAACTTTCAAAATCAGGACTAATAACTGAAAGTCAATTAGAGGGGATCAACCAGCATATAAATATGATCAATACTAGATCCATACCATTAAAATGTATATCACCAGAATTATCTTTTAGAAAAGAAAATCAATTTATGGAGGAGATTTCAGAAAAGCAAAATAAATATTCAAAAATTGTTCAAAAAACCACTTTACAAAAAGTTCCTGAGGATAGACTTATAGAAACAGAACTGACCAAAGAGAAAGAAAAAGAATATTTTTCCTTACAGAATATTAAGGAAAATCCATCAATAATTGAGGAACAGAAAAGATACTGTCCTAAAGAAGGAGCCAAAACACTGAAATTAATTAAAGTACAACCTTCTTTCAACAAAAATACCCAAGCAATTCCATTAAATAAGTCATCAGAAAGACTTACAGATACAGTACTTAAGAAACAAAGGAATGAACATGGTTTTATGCAGCTTCTTCGAGCAGAAAATTGTGACTTTAAAACAGAAGTTCAAGACCCGCATAGTTGGAGTGGTAAATCAAAAACAGCTCAGTCAAATGCTTGCTTTGAAAAGACACTAAAAACGAAGTCTCTTGAAAAAAAAGAGCATAATAACATCTATAAATTGATGGCACAAGAAAAACTTGAAACAGTACTGTCACCATATCCAAGAATTCCTAATTGCAAAATGCGAGATGAAAATGAAGAATATATATACAGATACACTTTTCCTTCCAGGCAGACTAACACTTTAACTCATTTCAATTTAGAGGCTGGGGAGAAATCAAAGTTAGAAGACCAGTATTTTCAGAGATTGAAAGGAAATAATAATAATAATAAAAAACATTTAGTAACATTTGCACAATACAAAAAAATACAAACTCTTTCTCTAAAGACAAATGGAATTTGCAATGAAAAATGTGCCAAATTCCCTGAATTACAGTCGTTTAAATATAAAGTTGTGGAAGCTGAGAAAAACTCAAAACCATCCCTCTTCCCAGCAGTATTAAAGAGAGAAAATCTAAAGCCCAAGGTCCGAAAAGAAAGAGACCATGTCAACAAACAAAAGAAGTCATTTAGCAAACTAGTTAGGATACTACCAACCACACTGCCCACCGCGAGAATTCTAAGGAAATCTGTTCCAAGAACATTGCTTCATTGGACTGCAAGAAGAACCATACATGTAATACTGTTTTTCTAAGTCTACTACTTTTTTATTTGGCAAGAATTGTAAATAATCTATTTTAGGGCATATATATCTGTATGCAAGTGTGTATATAACCTTCATAGATAACCCCCAAGATATACAGACCTTCAAATTAAAAAAAAAAATTTCTTCCGACATTCAGATTTCACCTTACCCAATTAAAAATTCAGTCACAAAATCAGGGGACTCAGTGCCTTAGTATAAAATAGATAAAGGGTACTCCCTCTGGAGCATGAATTAGAAAGGCACCCTTTCCTCAGGGAAGACTGTAGACTGAGCATCTAGAGCCAAAGCACATAGCCCTGTCTATGGAAAACTGGCTGGATTTCAGCCATGACTCAACGCCTCAGCCAGGGGCTGCTGTACAGGCACAACCTATACAATTATTGGCAGTGGCTGTATACTATGAAAACATAGCTGGGATTTTGTTTTCATGCAAATATAAGTATATATTTTTCAGATTACTGAATTATCTTTGTTTCAGTAAACAAAGATATTATGTGTCAGTTATTGTGATAAGCATTAGGATATGCAAAATTTACAATCTATTGGATTATGAGTGGAAAAATTTTAATTTAACTTCTACTCTCTTCTATTACCACTGCCCTTCTGCTATCTTATGTGCTGAGAAATTTGAGAATTCAAATCTATTTATAATATTAACATAAAACAATTAGGAAGGTAAAACTGCTACCAGACTTTATACAAACCATTCTGAAGCAAAGTTAAAATCTAGAAATAGAAGGGACTTTAATTTTCTGGACTGCTGCTCTTCTCTGTTAGTATATATAGACAGGCATGACACACAATTGGGAGAACCCATAAATCCCAAAATCATATGACATAATTTGATGTGCATAATCCTTTGAATGAGAAAATAGATTTATAACAGTTGCTTTGAATTTGCTTTCCATAGCAAAGCAAATATTTAGCTTTAGTAAATAATAAAACTAGTAGCTGGGAATATATTATCAATTTAGCTTATACCAACTTTGGATTTCTCTTTTCTGTCTAAAGTTGGTAATTTAGCATTGAGTGAGCATATGTACCTACTAGAAAAAGGAAGTAGAAGATGCGTCCATAATTTGGGAAAGTAAAGACTTTCTGAAGTTCCTTTGGACAAATGGAATCTTTAATGTCACTTTTCCAAACAGAAGAAATTGTGTTTTTATTATATGAGATCATACAGGGTCTCAGAAACTTTATCCTGAGAGTGGGCAAGAGAGGTAGAGTTATCTTTACTTTCCTCTGTTAAACCAAAGTACCTAAAGTTTTCTCTCTAGTGAAGTTGACAACAGAGAATTGAGTGGTAGGAGGGCGTTATCAGATCATCAGAAAGACTTGTTCATCTGATTCTTTTCTAAAACCTGAGACTCTCTCAAAGGAATCAAAATGGAAGACAGAGAAATTGAGTTGTAGGAGCATCCAGAAAATAACCAGTTGTGTGGGAGTCCATGCCCTTCCACTGGTATTCCAGTATCAGTTATCTAATCTGTGAAGCAAGAATTATATATTACTCACCAAAGTAGCAGAAATTCCCTTAATAATGTGGCTTACCTAATTGCTCCCCTTAACATAAGAGGGGAGAGGAAGAATGTTTCCTTGCTTTTTTCAAACCCAGGCAAAATTGTAAAGTAGATAGAATTTGTCTTTATACTCTCTATACCTCCTTTTCTGTAAATCTCTTTCTTACTGCCTCAATTCTTCTCAGTCCTGCACAACCTCTTCTCACCCTCCAATTCTATTAATTCATTCCCACCTTGTCTCCAAATCAGAGTATCTTATTCCTTTGGTGTGGCCATCTCTGCAAAGCGTTAAGGGACAAGATGTTCAAACTGCAGAGGAAACTAGTTTATACTAGTTTAGGAATGACTAATAGTTCCATTCCCTCTTAGGGATAATTGTAGGTTATTACATACACATATAGCCATAGTATATACATTTGAAAAAAGATAAAAGGAAAACAAAGCCCATAATCCCACCACCTTAACCATCATTTTAAAAAGTTGGTGTGTATTCTTCCAGTTATTTTCCTAAATGTTTTACTTGTTTACTTTCAGAATGTACATAATTTTTTTACTTTAATATAAATGGTATGACTATATCTTTATATCCCAGGCTCTTTATGTATGTGTGAAAGTATATTAAAGAAGATGTTTATTACTTTTTAAAAAAGAACGAAACCCTGGATAATATAAAGTATGAGTTCATGACTTATATTTGGGATTGGGGAAATTTCGTTTTGGAGAAGAATAATAGAGTTCTTCCGGCTGACTGGCTTTGTCTAAAAGTCTGAACCCTAAAGACAGTTCTCCTAAGTTTTCCTTGTTTCTGGCTTTATATTTTCAATCCCTTTTAAAGTAACAGATCTGGGGTGCCTGGGTGGCTCAGTCAGTTAAACATCTAACTCTTGACTTTGGCTCAGGCCATGATCCCAGGGCCATGAGATCAAGTCCTGCATGGGTCTCTGTGCTGAGTGTACTGATTATGGAGTCTGTTTAAGATTCTCTCTATCTCTCTGCCCCTCCCCAACCTGCATGTGTGTGCTCTCTTTCTCTCTCTCTTAAAAAAGAAAAAAGAAAAACCGATCCTTTGAAATAATGACACTTATTTTTTAAAGCATGGTTTCTATGATAGTATTTAATAGGAGGCATTGGGTGTAGGATCTGATTTTGGGGGCTGCCTATAAAATATTTGGTGCTCTCATTCTTTGTCTTTAACTGTTGATGTTACAAACTCTAGTTCTTATAAATTTAAAATGTTCTTTTAAGAAAACTAACTTACCAACCTGATCTTTTATTTTAATATTTAGGATTGTTCGGATAGATTTGAGGATATACCTGTGAGCTCATTTAAGCATGTTGAACAAGCAAAATCAAGAGCAAGGCTTTTAGGAAAGAGCCCAAATGATAGCCATAATCAGTTAAAACACTTTGCAAGACTGAATACTGCTCCAGAGGTTAACAAACGACGAGAAAACTACAATGGAAAATTTACAAGTCCTCGAATGGTTTCAGCAGACTTAGTTCATATAAATGATGCAATCCCAGATTATGAAATCCATAGAATGCGGCAAAAAAAGAAATTAAAAGAAAATATTGAAAAGTGTTCACTCATTTGTGATACTATCCAAATGTTAAAAGTCCAGAATGATATGTAAGATCAACAGTCATAATATCATTTCTCCAGTTAACAAAATGGTTTGGAGATCTGTCCTTTTATGTGATAGAAGTCAGCAACCAAATTTCATCTTGTTAGAACCATTTTGTTTTAATTAAAATGAAAAAGAAGCACTTTTGATGTAAATGTGTTTTTGTTTATGAACCTTAAGAAAAAACCAAAAACCACATATTCAGTTCATATTTGCTAAGTTTTATTTTCCAGCTTTTCCCCCTTTTTACTAGGTAACAATATCACCAGTTGATAGTTCTCTGATTTCCCAAATCTTTGTTATTCTCTAAATTATTCCTGTCTACCCAGTTTTCAGGGTCTTTACAGTTATTTATGTTTAGCCTTTTGTTATTAATATACTCTTATTTTTCAATTCTAATATTTTCAGATTCAACAGTATGTGATTCTCTGGGCTTATAGAACATCTATTTTAATATCATCTGATAACTGCTTATTTATTTATTTTTATGGTTACACTATAAATAAAGATAATAACAGATTTCATACTAATTCCCGAGGCACTCCTAACTTACTTACCTTTCTAACTTACTCAAAAAACTATGTAAGGGCCTCTTTAGTAGCATGAAAGTTAGGAAACCACATAAAACTGTAGAAACTGCAAAAATAGCAAAATTGACATCAGATTTAAATCAGAGACTTACAAGAATTGGTTCTGTTCTTTTTTAAAATTCAAGTATAATTAACATACAGTGTTATATTCAACAATTTTATATATTACTCAGTGCCCATCTAGGCAAGTGTACTCTTTTTTTTTTAAGACTAGGTTTTAATGTTTATTTATTTTTGAGAAAGTGAGACAGAGCATGAATGGGGGACGGGCAGAGAGAGAGGGAGTCGCAGAATCTGAAGCAGGCTCCAGACTCCAAGCTGTCTGCACAGAGCCCAATGCGGGGCTTGACCCCACGAACCATGAGATCATGACCTGAGCTGAAGTTGGACCCTTAACCGACTGAGCCACCCAGGTGCCCCATAGGCAAATGTACTCTTAATCTCCTTCACCAATTTCACCCATCCCCTCATACCCTCCCCTCTGGTAGTCTTCAGTTTGTTCTCAAGAGTCTGTTTTTGTTGTTGTTTCTGTCTTTTTTTGTTGTTCATTTGTTTCTTAAAAATACATGAGTGAAATCATATGGTATTTGTCTTTCTCTGACTTATTTTCCTTAGCATTATACCCTCTAGATCTCTTCATATTGTTGCAAATCATAAAATTTCATTCTTTTTTATGGCTGAGTAACATTCCAATGGGGTGTGTGTATCATATCTTCTCTATCCATTTTTCTATCAGTGTGTACTTGAGTTGCTTCCATATCTTGGCTATGGTAAATAATGCAAGAAACATAAGGGTGCATATCTTTTCAAATTAGTGTTTTTATATTCTTTAGGTAAATACCCACTAGTGGAATTACTGTTTCATATAAGAATTCTATTTTTAATTTTTTGTAAAACCTCCAAACTGTTTTCCACAGTAGCTGTACCAGTTTGCATTCCTACCCCAAGTGCAGCAGGATTTGTTTTCTTCACATCCTTACCAACACTTGTTATTTTTTTGTGTTTTTTATGTTAGCCATTCTGAAAGGCATGATTTCCCTTGTGGTTTTGATTTGCAGTTTTCTGATGGTGAGTAATGTTGAGCATCTTTTCATGTGTCTGTTGGCTATGTGTATATCTTCTTTGGAAAAACTTCTCTTCATCTCCTCTGCCCATTTTTAAATTGGATTATTTGTTTCTTTTGGGGTTGATTGTATAAATTCTTTATATGGTTTGGATACTAATGCTTTATCAGATATATCATTTGTAAATATCTTCTCACATTCAGTAGGTTGTGCTTTTGTTTTGTTGATGGTTTCTGTTGCTGTGCAAAATCTTTTTATTTTGGTGTAGTCCCATTAGCTTAATTTTGCTTTTGTTTCTCTAACCATAGGAGACATACAAGAAAAATGTTTCTATGGCTGATATCAAAGAAATTACTGCCTATGTTTTCTTCCAGGAATTTCATGGTTTCAGGTCTTATATTTAGGTATTTAATCTATATTGAGTTTAATCTATATTGAGAAAGTGGTCTTGTTTCATTCTTTTGCATGTAGTTGTCCAGTTTTCCCAACCTCATTTGTTGAAGAGACTGCCTTTCTCCCATTGCATATTCTTACTTCCTTTGTTGTAGATGAATTGATCTTAAAAGTGTGGGTTTATTTCTGGGCCTTCTACTCTGTTCTACTGATTTATATGTTCATTTTTGTGCCAGTCATACTGTTTTGATTACTACCTTGAAATCTAGGATTGTGATACCTCTAGTTTTGTCTTTGTTTTTCAAGATTGCTTTGGCTATTCAAGGTCTTCTTTGGCTCCATACAAATTTTTGGATTATTTGTTCTAGTTTTGTGAAAAATGCTGTTGGTAGTTTGATAGGGATTGCATTAATCTGCAGATGGCCTTAGTTACTGGGTAGTAGGGACATTTTAACAATATTGGTTCTTATGTCATCTTCAATTTCTTTCATCAATGTTTTACAGTTTTCAGAGTACAGATCTTTCACCTCCTTGGTTAAGTTTATTTCCAGGTATTGTTTTTGGTGTAATTGTAAATGGGATAGTTTTCTTAATTTCTCTTTCTGCTACTTCATTATTAGTGTGTAGAAATGCAACTGATTTATGATATTAACATTGTATCCTGTGACTTTATTGAATTAATTTATCAGTTCTGATAGTTTTTTGGTGGTATCTTTAGCATTTTCTATACATAGTATCATGTCATCTGCAAATAGTGAATGTTTGACTTCTACTGATTTAGATACCTTTTATTTCTTTTTGTTGTCTGATTGCTGTGGCTAGGACTACTAGTACTTTGTTGAATAAAAGTGGTGAATGTGGACATCCTTGTCTAGTTCCTGAATTTAGAGGGAAAGTTCTCAGCATTTCACCATTGAGTATGATGTTAGCTATGGGTTTTTCATATATGACCTTTATTATGTTGAAATAAGTTTCTCTAAACTTAATTTGTTGACAGTTTTTTTTTATCATGAATGCATATTGTACTTTATCAAATGCTTTTTCTGCATGTGTTGATCATATGGTTTTTATCCTTTTTCTTATTAATGTGATGTGTGGTGTCAATTGATTTGCAAATATTGAACCACCTTGCATCCCAGGAATAAATTCCACTTTATTGTGGTGAGTGATTATTTAAATGTATTATTATATTCCATCTGTTAATATTTTGTTCAGAATTTTTGCATCTATGTTCATCAGAGAAATTGGCCTGTAGTTTTAGGTTTTTTTTCCATACTGTCATTATCTGGTTTTGGTATCAGGGTAATACTGACTTCCTGGAATGAATTTGGAAGCTTTCCTTCCTCTTCTATTTTTGGAATTTGAGAAGATTAGATATTACCTCTTCATTAAATGTTTGGTAGAATTTCCCTGTGAAGCCGTCTGGTCCTGGACTTACGTTTTTTGATTAGTGAATCAATATCATTGTTAGTAATTTCTGTGTTCAAATTTTCTATTTCTCCCTGATTCAGTTTTGGAAGTTTATACTGTTATAAGACTTTATTTATTTCTTCTAGGTTGTCCAATTTGTTGGCATATACTTTTTCACAATATTATCTTATAATCCTTTGTATTTCTGTGTTGTTGTTATTTCTCCTCTTTCAGTTTTAGTTTTGAGTTCTCTCTCTCTCTCTGTCTCTCTTAATTTTGATGAGTCTGGCTAAAGATTTATCAATTTTGTTGACATTTCAAAGAACCAGCTCCTGGTTTCATTGATTGTTGTTTTTTAGTTTTGATTTCATTTATTTCTCTTCTAATCTTCATTATTTCCTAACATTGACTTTGGGTTTTGTTTGTTCTTCTTTTTCTAGGTCCTTTAGGTGTAAGGTTAGGTTGTTTGAGATTTTTCTTACTTCTCCAGGTAGGCCTGTATTGCTATTATCTTCCCTTTTAGAACAGCTTCTTCTGCATCCCAAAGATTTTGGACCATTGTGTTCTTATTTTCATTTGCCTTGATGTATATTTTTATTTCCTCTTTGATTTCTTTGTTGACTCATTCATTGCTTTGTAGCATGTTAATTAATGTCCATGTATTTGTGTTCTTTCCATATTTTTTCTTGTGGTTGATTTCTAGTTTCATAACATGTGGTCAGAAAGATGTATGATATGATTTCAATCTTTTCAAATATGTTGAGACTGTGGCCTAATGTGATCTATTCTGGAAAATGTTCCATGTGCACTTGCAAAGGATGTTTTAGGATAAAATGTTCTATATATATCTGTTAGCTGCATCTGGTCCAATGTGTCATTAAAAGTCACTGTTTCTTGTTGATTTTCTATGTGGATGATGTCTCCATTGCTTAAGTAGGATGTTTAGGTTGCTTACTATTATTCTATTGCTATATACGTTTCTTCTTTTATGTTCCTTAATAGTTGCTTTATGTATTTTGGTAGTTTTGTGTTGGGTGCATAAACATTTACAGTCATTATATCTTCTTGTTGGATTGTTCCCTTTATGATTATGTATTGTCCTTCTTTGTCTTTTTTTTTTCCTAAGGTCTATTTTGTCTGATATAATATTGTTACCCCAGCTTTCTTTTCACTTCTATTTGCATGATAAAAGTTTTTCCATCCTTTCATTTTCAATTTGCATGTGTCTTTAGATCTGAAATGAGTCTCTTATAGGCAGTATATAGATGGGTCTTGCTTTTTCATCCATACAGTCACCCTATGTCTTTGATTGCAGCTTTTGGTCAATTTACATTGAAAGTAATTATTGATAGATATGTACTTACTGCCATTTTGTTACTTGTTTTAGGGTTGTTTTTTTTTTAGTTCTTTGTTACTTCTTCTCTTGCTCTCTTCTTTTGTGGTTTGATGGGTTTTTTTTTTTGTAACATGCTTGGATTCCTTTCTGTTTACTTTTTATCTGTTATAGATTTTTGATTTGTGGTTACTGTTAGGTTTATATATAATATCCTAAGCATATACCAATCTATGTAAAGTTGATGGTCGCTTAACTTTGAACTGATACTAAAAGCACTAAATGCTTACTACCCCCATGCATGTTTTATGTATACGGTATCATACATTATATCCTTTCATTTTGTGAATCCCTTGACTGATTCTTATGGATGTAACTGATATTACTACTTTTGTGCTTTAACCTCTGTTTTTTAAAATTTACATTCCAGTGTAGTTAACATACAGTATTATATTCATTTCAGGTGTATAATATAGTGATTCAACAATTCCATATATTACTCAGTGCTCATCAAAATCAGTGTACTCTTAATCCCCTTCACCTATTTCACTCCCACCACCACCACACACCTCCCCTCTGATATCCATTTGTTTGTTCTCTATAGTTAAGATTCTGTTATTTAGTCTCTTTATCCCCCTCTGTTTTGTTTCTTAAATGCCACATATGAGTGAAATCATATGGTGTTCGTCTTTCTCTGACTGACTTATTCTGCTTAGCATTGTATTCTCTGGCTCCATCCATGTTATTGCAAATGGCAAGATTTCATTCTTTTTTATGGCTAAATACTGTTTAATTGTATATATGTACCTTATCTTTTTTTATCTATTCATCTATCAATAGACAGTTGGGCTGTTTTCATAATTTGGCTATTATAAATAATGCTGGAATAAACATAGCAGTGCATGTATCCCTTTGAATTAGTGTTTTTGTATTCTTTGGGTAAATACCCAGTACAGAGACTGCTTGATCATAGGGTAGTTCTTTTTTTAATTTTTTGAGAAATCTCCATATTGTCTTCCATAGCAGCTGCAGCAGTTTGCATTCCCACCAACAGTGCCTAGGTATGCCTATTTCTCCATGTCCTCGTCAACACTTATTTGTGTTTTTTATTTTAGCCATTCTGACAAATGTGAGATAATATTTTACTATGGTTTTGATTTGCATTTCCCTGATGATAAGTGATGCTGAATATCATTTCATGTATCTTTTGGCCCTCTGTATGTCTTCCTTGAAGAAATGTCTATTCATATCTTCTACCTGTTTTTAATTAGATTGTTTAGTGTTGGAGTGTTGTGTTGTATCAGTTCTTTATACATTTTAGATGGTAACTCTTTATTGGATATGTCATTTGCAAATATCTTTTTCCATTCATTATATTGTCTTTTAGGTTTTTTTTTTTCATTGCTGTGCAGAAGCTTTTTATTTTGATGTAGTCCAAATAGTTTATTTTGCTTTTATTTTCCTTGCCTCAAGAGACATATCTAGAAACATGCTGTTACTGCACTGTCAGATCACTGCCTATGTTACCCTCTAAGATTTTAATGTTTTCAGGTCTCACATTTAGGTGTTTAATCCAATTTGAGTTTATTTTTGTGTGTATGGTGTAAGAAAGTGGTCAAGTTTCATTCTTTTGCATGTAGCTGTCCAGTTTTCCCAGCACCATTTGTCATAGAGACTGTCATTTTCCCATTGCTTATTCTTGCCTCCTTTGTCAAAGACTAATTGACTATATAATCATGAGTTTATTTTTGCACTGTCTATTCTGTTCCATTGATCTATGTGTCTATTTGTGTGCCAGTACCACACTGTTTTGATTATTACAGCTTTGTAATAAAACTTAAAATTTGGAATTATGATATCTCCAGTTTTGTTTTGTTCCCAAGATTTTGTTGGCAATTAGAGTCTTTGATGGTTCCATACAAATTTGAGGATTGTTTGTTCTAGCTCTGTGAAAAATGCTGGTGGTATTTTGATAGGGATTTCATTACATCGTAGATTTCTGGGGATAACATGGACATTTCAACAATATTTGTTCTTTCAATCCATGAATATGGAATGTCTTTCATTTCTTTATGTTATCTTCAATTTCTTTCATCAGTCTTTTATAGTTTTCAGAGTACAGATCCTTTCACCTCTTTGGTTAAGTTTATTTCTAGATATCTAAGTTTATTTTTGGTGCAATTGTCAATGGGACTGTTTTATTAATTTCTCTTTCTGCTGTCTCATTGTTAGTGTATAGAGATGCAACAGGTTTCTGTTCATGGATTTTGTATCCTTTGACCTTACTGAATTCATTTGTCAGTTCTAGTTTTTTGGTGGAATTTTTAGGGTTTTCTATATAAAGTGTCATGTCATCTGAAAATAGTGAAAGTTTTATTTCTTCTTTACCGATTTGGATACCTTTTATTTCTTTTTGTTGTCAATTGCTATGGCTAGAACTTCTAGTATTGTGTTGAATAAAAGTGGTGAGAGTGGACATCCTTGTCTTGTTTCTGACCTTAAAGGAACAGCTGTCAGTTTCCCACTATTGAGTATCATGTTTAATGTCAGCTGTGGGTTTTTCATAGAAGGCCTTTATTGTATTGAGGTATGTTCCTTCTAAGCCTACTTTATTGAGGGTATTTATCATGAATGGATGTTGTACTTTGTCAAGTGCTTTTTCTGCTTCTATTGAAATAATCATATGGTTTTTATCCTTGTTCTTATTGATGTGATATATCATGTTAATTGATTTGCAAATATTGAACCACCCTGGCATCCCAGGAATAAATCCCACTTGACTGTGGTGAATCATTTTTTAAATGTATTGTTGCATTTGGTTTGCTAATACTTGTTGAGGATTTTTGCATCTATGTTCATCAGTGATATTGGCCTACAATTATCCTTTTTTTGTGGTATCCTTATCTGATTTTGGTATCAGAGTAATACTGGCTTCAATGAATGAATTTGGAAGTTTTTCTTGCTCTTCTTCTTTTGGAATAGTTTGATAAAAATAGGTGTTAACTCTTCTTTAAATGTTTGGTAAAATTCCCCTGCAAAGCCATCTGGTCCTGGACTTTTGTTTGTTGGGAATTTTTTGATTACTGATTCAATTTCATTGCTGGTAATCCCACTGTTCAAATTTTCTATTTCTTCTTGTTTCCATTTTGGTAGGCTAGATATTTCTAGGAATTTATCCATTTCTTCTAGGTTGTCCAGTTGGTTTGCATATATTTTTTCATAATGTTATCTTACCATCCTTTGTATTTCTGTGGTGGTGGTGGTGTTATTTCTTCTTTCCTTTCTGATTTTGTGTTATATCTCTCTCTTTCTCTTTCTTTTTGGATGAGTCTGACTAGAGTCTTATCAATTCTGTTAATCTTTTCAAAGAACCAGCTCCTCGTTTTGTTGATCTGTTCTATTGTTTTTGTTAGGTTAGATTATTTGAGGTTTTTCTTGCTTCTTGAGGTAGGCCTGTATTGTTATAAACCTCCCTGTTCGACTGCTGTTGCTGCATCCCAAAGAATTGGGAACATTGTGTTTTCATTTGCATTTGTCTCCATACATTTTTTATGCCCTGTATGATTTCTTTGTTGGCCCATCCATTGTTTAGTAGCATGTTTAACCTCCATATATTTTTGTTCTTTCCAAAATTTTTCTCGTGGTTGATTTCCAATTTCATTGTGTGTTGTCAGAAAAGATGCATGGTATAACTTTGATCTTTTTGAAATTGTTGAGACTTGTTTTGTGGCCTAACATGTGATCTATTCTAGAGAATATTTCACGTGTGCTTGGAAAGAATATGTAGCATGCTGTTTTAAGATGAAATGTTCTGAATATATCTATTAAATTTATCTGGTCCAGTGGATTATTCAAAGCCACTCTTTCCTTGTTGATTTTCTGTTGAGATGATCTGTCCATTGATGTAAGTGGGTGTTAAAATCCCCTACTATTATTGTATCACTGTCAGTTCCTTTATATTTGTAACTGTTTTATGTATTTGGGTGTTCCCATGTTGTTTGAATAAATATTTACAATTGTATGTCGTGTTGGGTTTTCCTTTAATGATAATATAGTGTCCTATGTCTCTTGTTACAGTCTTGTTTTGAAGTCAATTTTGTCTTCAATACTTATATTGCTACTCCAGCTTTCTTTTCATATCCATTTACATGATAAATATTTCTCCATCCTCTCACTTCCAATCTGCACGTGTCTTTAGGTATGGATATATAGATGAGTCTTGTGTTTTTATCCATTCCAGCACCCTATATATCTTTTTATTGGAGTGTTTAGTCCATTTACATTCAAAGTCATTATTGACAGGTATGTATTTATTGTTGTTATTTGTTTTATGTTTATTTTTGTGGATCTCTTCCTTTCTTCCCTTGCTTTCTTCTTTTTAAATTTTTTTAAAAATGTTTATTTATATTTTGAGAGGGTGGGGAGAGGAGCAGAGAGAGATGGAGACATAATTTGAAGCAGGCTCCAGGCTCTGAGCTGTCAGCACAGAGCCTGATGTGGGGCTCAAACTCACAACCTGTGAGATCATGACCTGAGCTGAAGTCGGATGCTTAACTGACTGAACCACACAGGTGCCCCTTCTCACTCTTTTCTTTAAACATAAGTTGGCTTTTTATAAGTGATATACTTGGATTCCTTTCTCTTTATTTTTTGCATATCTGTTACTCCTTTATTTGTGGTTACCATTAGGCTTGTAAATAACATCTGCATATAGCAGTCTATATTAAGCAGATGGTTGCTTAACTTTGAACCCATTCTTTACTCCTCTCCTCCCCACATTTTAGGTATATGGTATAGTGCTTCCTTTTATTTTGTGAGTCCCTTCACTGATTTTTACAGAAATACTTATTTTTTACTGCTTTTTTGCTTCCTTCTTTTCTTACCCTTACTTATGATCTTTCCTTTCCACCCAAAAGGGTACCCTTTAACATTTCTTGCAGGGCTAGTTTAGTGACCATGAACTCTTTTTATATTCTGAATTATAGCCTTGCTGGATAGAGTATTCTTGGCTGCAGACTTTTCCCCTTTCAGACCTTTGAATACATCATGCCACTCCCTTCTGGCCTGCAAAGTTTTTGTTGAAAAAAACAGTGATAGCTGTATGGGGGTTTCCCTTGTATGTAACTTTTTTCTTCTGCTTTTAAAATTCTTTATTATTGCCTTTTGCCATCTTAATTACTATGTGTTTTGGTGTGGACCTCTTTGGGTTGATTTTGTTGGGGGGGGGGAGGTTCTGTGTTTCCTGGATCTGAATTTCTGTTTCCTTCCTGAAATTAGGTAAATTTTCAGTTATTATTTCTTCAAATAAACTTTCTGTCCCCTTTTCTCTTTCTTCTTCTTCTGGGATCCCTATAATGCCAATGTTATTATGCGTGAGGGAGTCTCTGAGTTCATTAAGTCTGTTCTTATGTTACATAATTTTTTCTCACCTGCTCAGCTTGATTTCTTTCCATTATTCTGTCCTCTGGGTCACTCACTTGTTCTTCTGCCTCTTTTAACCTGCTATTCCATCTAGTGTATTTTTAATTTCAATTATTATGCTCTTCATCTCTGTATTTTAATCTAGGTGTTGTCTAATTGATGCCCTCCACTCTTAAGTCCCATGAGTATCTTTATGATCATTAAATTATCTATGAAGCATATTACTTATATCTGTTTCACTTAGGTCTCTTGCTGTGATTTTGTCCTCTATTATTTCATTTGGGACTACTCCTCTGTTTCCTCCTTTTGTCTAACTCTGTGTGTTTTTGTGTGGTAGGAAAATTGGCTACGTCTCCTGCTCTTCAGAGTAGTGGGCTGGGTGTCACTTTTAACAAGGTGGCACTGGTCTTCTTCCACAGGAGAAATGCACTGCTGCGGAAGTTGGGGCACACAAGGCACCTCTGTAAAGCATGCTTGGGGAGGGAAAATGCAGTTTTAACAAGGTACAGGAATCTTCCTCAGGAGGTGACCAGCTGTTGCCACTGAGACCAAGGTGCCACAGAGTGCAGAGTCGAGAGACACAATGTTGGCAAGGTTTGCATGCTGGTCTTCTGGGGGAGGGCAGCTGCAGCACCAGGACTGAGGCAGGCTTGGCTAGAAGAGGCAGGACCCATGGAAGCACTGGGGCAGGAGGGTGGCAGGGTACAGTATAAGCAAGTTAGGCAGTGAATGCTGGTGCCATGCTGGTTCCCATATTTATGCTGGAGGATGGGGGAGGGAAATGGTGCCTACCATCTCCTTTCTTTGTTCCTGGAAAAGTTCCTTGCTGTACTCTGACATTAGTCAATAACTTTCCTTCCTGTATGCCCCAGACATTTTTCAAACTATTGCTTCTAATCTATGTCTCTACAAGCTGTTTGTCATGCTGTCTCTTTATGTATGGGGACTCAACTTTCTGTCACCCTCAGGGCTCCCCCACAGTTTCCTCTCTGATTTTTGTTTCTTATATTAAAAAAATTTTTTTTAACTTAAATTCATGTCAATGAACATATAGTATAGTGTTGGTTTCAGGAGTAGAATTTAGGGACTCATCACTTAACACTTAACACCCAGTGCTCATCCCAACAAGTGCCCTCCTTAATGCCCATCATTCATTTAGCCCATCCCCCTACCCATTCCCCTACAGGAAACCTGTTTGTTCTCCGTATTTAAGAGTCTCCTATGGTTTGCTTCCTTCTCTGTTTTGATCTTATTTTTTTTCCTTCCCTTCCCCTATCTTCATTTTTGTTTCTTAAACTCCACGTATAAGTGAAATCATATATTTGTCTTTAACTTATTTCACTAAGTGTAATAGTAATACACTCTAGTTCCATTCACATTGTTGGAAATGGCAAGATTTCATTTTTTTTTTGATTGCTGAATAATATTCTACTGTAGACATATACATCTTCTTTATTCATCAGTCGATGGTCATTTGGGCTCTTTCCATAATTGGGTTATTATTGACAATGCCACTAATAAACAATGCCACTAATAAACAAAGCATGTGCTCCCTTTGAATCAACATTTTGTATCTTTTGGGTAAATACCTAGTCTTGCAATTGCTGGTTATAGGTTATTTCTATTTTTAATTTTTTGAGGAAACTCCAAACTGTTTTCCAGAGTGGCTGCACCAGTTTGCATTCCCACCAACAGTGCTAAAGTGTTCCCCTTTCTGTACATTCTTTCCAACATCTGTTGTTTCATGAGTTGTTCATTTTCACCATTCTGACAGGTGTGAGGTGGTATCCCATTGTGGTTTTGATTTGTATTTCCCTGATGATGAGTAATGTTGAGCATCTTTTCATGTGTCAGCCATCTGGATGTCTTCTTTCAAAAAAAATGTCTATTTGTGTCTTCTGCTCATTTCTTCACTGGATTATTTGTTTTTTGGGTGTTAGAGTTTGGTAAGTTCTTTATAGACTTTGGATACTAACCCTTTATCAGATAAGTCATTTGAAAATATCTTTTCCCAATCCATTTGTTGCGTTTGTTTTTGTTGATTGTTTCCTTTGCTGTGCAGAAGCTTTTGATCTTGATGAAGTCCCAATAGTTTATTTTTGCTTTTGTTTCCCTTGCCTCTGGAGACATGCCTAGTAAGAAGTTGCTGTGCCCAAGGTCAAAGAGGTTGCTACCTGTGTTCTCTAGGATTTTGATGAGTTTCTGTCTTACATTTAGGTCTTTCATCCATTAGATTTATTTTTATGTATGGTGTAAGAAAGTGGTCCAGTTTCATTCTTTTGCATGTTGCTGTCCAGTTTTCCCAACATAATTTTCTAAAGGGATTATCTTTTTTCCATTGGATATTCTTTCTGGCTTTGTCAAAGATTAATTGACCATAAGTTGTGGGTTCATTTATGGGTTCTCTATTCTTTTCCATTGATCTATGTGTCTATCTTTGTGCCAATACCATACTGTCTTAATGATTACAGCTTTGTAATACACCTTGAAGTCCAGAATTATGCCTCCAGCTTTGGTTTCCTTTTTCTTTTTTTTTTTTTAAATTTTTTTTTTCAACGTTTATTTATTTTTGGGACAGAGAGAGACAGAGCATGAACGGGGGAGGGGCAGAGAGAGAGGGAGACACAGAATCGGAAACAGGCTCCAGGCTCCGAGCCATCAGCCCAGAGCCTGACGCGGGGCTCGAACTCACGGACCGCGAGATCGTGACCTGGCTGAAGTCGGACGCTTAACCGACTGCGCCACCCAGGCGCCCCTGGTTTCCTTTTTCAAGGTGGCTTTGGCTATTGGGGTCTTTTCTGGTTTCATACAAAGTTTAGAATTGTTTGTTCTAGCTCTGTGAAGAACGGTGGTGTTATTTTGATAGGGATTCCATTGAATATGTAGATTTCTTTGTGTAGCATGGACGTTTTAACAATACTTGTTCTTTCAATCCATGAGCGTGGAATGTTTTTCTTTGTGTCTTCTTCAATTTCTTTCATAAGCTTTCCATAGTTTGCAGCAAGCAGATCTTTTACCTCTTTTATTAAGTTTATTCCTGGGTATCTTATGGGCTTTGGTGCAATTGTAAATGGGATCGATTTCTTGATTGCTCTTTCTGCTGCTTCAGTATTTGTGTATAGAAATGCAATATATTTCTGTACATTGATTTTATATTCTGACACTTTGCTGAATTCATGTATCAGCTCTAGCAGTTTTTCAGTGGAGTCTTTCAGGTTTTCCATGTAGATTATGATGTCTTCTCTGAAGAGTAAAAGTTTGACTTCTTCCTTGCCAGTTTGTATGTCTTTTATTTCTTTTTGTTGTCTGATTGCTGGAGCTAGGACTTCCAGTACTGTGTTGAACAACTGTGGTGACAGTGGACATCCCTGTCATGTGCCTGATCTATGGAGGAAAGCTCTCAGTTCTTCCCCATTAAGGATGATATTAGCTGTTTGTCTTCCATATATGGTCTTTATGATGTTGAGATATGTTCCTTCTACCCCTACTTTCTTGAGGGTTTTTATCAAGAAAGGATGCTGTATTTTGTCAAGTGCTTTTCCTGCATCTATTGAGAGGATCATGTGGTCCTTATCCTTTCTTTTCTTAATGTGATGTATCTCACTGATTTATTTGTGGATATTGAACCAACCCTGAAGCCCAGGAATAAATCCCACTTGATCATGGTGAAAAATTTTTTTAATGTATTGTTGGATTTGATTTGCTAATAATTTGTGGAGAATTTTTGCATCCATGTTCATCAGGGAAATTGGTCTGTAATGCTCCTTTTTAGTGGGGTCTTCGTCTCATTTTGGCATCAAGGTAATGCTAGCCTCATATAATGATTTTATAAGTTTTCCTTTCATTTCTATTTTTTGGAACAGCTGCAAAAGAATAGTTATTAACTCTTCTTTAAATGTTGGGTAGAATTCTATCTGGCCCTGGACACTTGTTTGTTGGGAGATTTTTGATCACTGATTCAATTTCTTTACAGGTTATGGGTCTGTTAAAATTTTCTATTTCTTCCTGTTTCAGTTTTGGTAGTTTATATGTTCTAGGTATTTATCCATTTCTTCCAGATTGCCCATGTTGTTGGCATGTAATTGCTCACAATATTCTCTTATTATTGCTTGTATTTCTGTGGTGTTGTGATCTCTCCTCTTTCATTCATGATTTTATTTATTTAGGTCCTTTCCTTTTTCTTTTTGATAAATCTGGCTAGAGGT
Organism: Lynx canadensis; assembly: GCF_007474595.2. Taxonomy (NCBI): domain Eukaryota; kingdom Metazoa; phylum Chordata; class Mammalia; order Carnivora; family Felidae; genus Lynx; species Lynx canadensis. The sequence goes on along the minus strand of NC_044310.1, from coordinate 187,159,334 downwards.
TTATCAATTTTGTTAATTCTTTCAAAGATCCAGCTCCTAGTTTCATTGTTCTGTTTTTGTTTTGTTTTGTTTTTTTTTAATTTCAATATCATTGATTTCTCCTCTAATCTTTATTGTTTCTCTTCTTCTGCTAGCTTCAGGCTTTATTTGCTGTTCTTTTTCCAGCTCCTTTAGGTGTAATGCTAGGTTGTGTATTTGAGACATTTCTTTCTTCTTTAGGAAGGCCTGGAATGGGGCGCCTGGGTGGCGCAGTCGGTTAAGCATCCGACTTCAGCCAGGTCACGATCTCGTGGTCCAGGAGTTCGAGCCCCGCATCAGGCTCTGGGCTGATGGCTCAGAGCCTGGAGCCTGTTTCCGATTCTGTGTCTCCCTCTCTCTCTGCCCCTCCCCCATTCATGCTCTGTCTCTCTCTGTCTCAAAAATAAACGTTGAAAAAAAAATTAAAAAAAAAAAAGGAAGGCCTGGATTGCTATATGCCTCCCTCTCATGACCACCTCTGCTGCATCCCAAAGGTTTTGGACTGTCATGTTTTCATTTTCATTGGCTTCCATGTACTTTTTAATTTCCTCTTTTAAATTTTTGGTTAACCCATTAATTTTTTTAATATGAAATTTATTGTCAAATTGGTTTTCATACAACACCCAGTGCTCATCCCAACAGGTGCCCTCCTCAATGCCCATCACCCACCCTCCCCTCCCTCCCACCCCCCATCAACCCTCAGTTTATTCTCAGTTTTTAAGAGTCTCTTATGGTTTGGCACTCTCCCTCTTTTTCTTTTTTTTTAGTAGGATGTTCTTTATCCTCCAAATATTTGTGGTCTTTCCAAATTTTTTCTTGTGATTGATTTCAAGTTTCATAGCATTGTGGTCTGAAAATACGCACAGTATGATCTCAGTGTTTCTGTATTTGTTGAGGGCTGATTTGTGACCCAGTATGTGATCTATTCTGGAGAATATTTCTTGTGCACTAGAGAAGAATGTGTATTCTGCTGCTTTAGGATGAAATGTTCTGAATATATCTGTGAAGTCCGTCAAGTCTGGTGTGTCATTCAGAGCCATTGTTTTTGATTTTATGCTTAATCTGTTCATTGTTGTAATTGGGGTGTTAAAGTCCCCTACTATTATTGTATTGTTATGAATAAGTTTTTTATATTTGTGATTAATTGGTTTATATATTTGGGTGTCTCTGTCTTGGGGGCATAAATATTTACAGTTGTTAGATCTTGATGGATAGACCCCTTAATTATGATATAATGCCCTTCATCTGTTGTTACAGTCTTTGTTTTAAATTCTAGTTTGCCTAAGTATGGCTACCCTAGCTTTCTTTTGACATATATTAGCATGAATGTTGGTTCTCCATTTCCTCACTTTCAATCTGCAGATGTCTTTAGGTCTAAAATGAGTCTCTTGTAAGCAACATATAGATGGATCTTTCTTTTTTATCCATTCTGATACCCTATGTCTTTTTATTGGAGCAATCAGTCCATTTACATTCAGAGTGATTATTGAAAGATATGAATTTAGTGCCATTGTGTTGCCTGTAGAGTTGGTGTTTCTGGTGATGTTCTCTGATCCTTTCTAGTCTTTGTTGCTTTTGGCCTTTTGGTCTTGTTTTTTCTCCAAAGACTCCCCCTTAAAATTTCTTGCAGGGCTGGTTTAGTGGTCATGAACTCCTTTAGATTTTGTCTGAGAAGCTCTTTATTTCTCCTTCTCTTTTGAATAATGGCCTTGCTGGATAAAGAATTCTTGGCTGTATATTTTTCCCATTCACCACATTAAATATATCCTGCCACTCCATTCTTTTTTTTTTTTTTTTAAGTTTATGTTAAGAGAGAGAAAGTATGAGCATGAGACCTGGGGAGGGGCAGAGAGAGAGAGAATCCCAAACAGGTTCCACGCTGCCAGTATAGAGCCCAATGTGGGACTCAAACCCACGAGCTCTGAGATGACCCAAGCCAAAGTCAAGAATCAGATGCTTAACCAACCGAGTCACACAGGCGCCCCTACCCTACCACTCCTTTCTGGCCTGCCAGGCTTCTGTGGACGGATTTGTTGTGAACCTGATCTGTCTTCCTTTGGAGGTTAAGGACTTTTTTTCCCTTGTTGCTTTCAGGATACTTTCCTTGTCTGTGTATTTTGTGACTTTGACTATGATATGCCTTGGTAATTGGTTTTTTGTTGAAATTAACAGGAGTTCTCTGTACTTTTTGAATTTTGGTGTCTGTGTCCTCCACATTAGGGAAGTTTTCAGCTATAAAAACCTTCTGTCCCTTTCTCTTTTATCTTAGTTCATTTATCTCTGCAGAAAAGGATTCTCTGGTGTCTTCTATGCTTTTTTTCAACCCCAGCTGGTATTCTTATAATTGTGGTTTTCAATTCTAGTTTATACATCTTACTTACATCTTTGTTGATTAAATCCCTCACCATTTCTTCCTGTTCTTTCTCTAGGGGTAATTGCTTCATCTGCCAAGATTTCTCAAATTATACAGGTTGTTGCATTAATCCTCAGGTCAATTACCTGTGTGTTCAAAATGGTTTGATGCTGATATAGCTGTGTTTCAGGAATGAGACAAACTCAGGGTCCCCTTACTACTCTGCCATCTTAACTGCCTCTGCCAAGTTTGCTGATTCTTAAAGTTGCAGGTTTTAAGTCTTGCTGGTTGTAAGAATTCACAAAATTTAGCCCTCTAGTCTTCAATGCCAAATTCTACGGTGATTTGTCTTTGCTGTGCAGCCTCCCTGATTTGATAGTTTGTTTTCTGCCCTTGTCTGCACCTGTATGTCTCTCCTTCTGGCAGCCAGACCTGCAGGGTTTAGCTCCCCTCCATGTCTCTACCCTTTCTACCTTCTTCAATGTGGCCTCTTCTCTACATTTAGTTCTGGAGTTTATTCTTCCAGTCTTTGAGTCGTTTTCTGGGTTACACTGATGTATTATCTGGTTATATACACAGCACAGGTGAGTTTAGGGCCCTTCTACTCTGTCATCTTTGCCAAAAGTCCTCCCTACTGGTCTTATAAGTGATTTATCTGCCTTTATTATGTTTGTATGTGCCTGTGGAATTTTTTCCTTTTCTAATTTTCTTACTCCTGTTTATAGTTTTTCTTTCCACTGAAAGATTAATTCCCTTTAACATTTCTTACAAGGCTGGTTTAGTGGTGACAATTCCTTTAACTTTTGTTTGGGAAATTCCTGATCTCTCCTATTCTGAGTGATAATCTTGCTGGGTAGAGTATTTTTGATTGCAGGTTTTTTTCCTTTCAGCACTTTGCAGACCAGAAGTGGCATATTATATATTCAAAGTTTCTGCTGATAAATCAGTAGATACCCTTATGAAGTTTCCCTTGTATGTAGCTGTTTTCTTTTCTCTTGCTGCTTTAAAAATTCTCTGTCATTACTTTGGAGTGGCACTGGTCACTGTGGGGGCTGCTTGCAGGATGTGAAATCACAGGAGCCACTTTGAAGGGACTCTTGGTAAGTGGGACAGATTGGATGGGGTGGAGCCACAGGAGAAAGCACAGGTAGAGTGTGGTGTGTTAGCAAGCTAGGTGGAGATTGGTCATGCTGTTTCCTGCAAGTGTCCAGTAATCTAAGCTGGGGGGCAGTAGAGAAATGGCTCCTGTCAGCTCTTTTGTTCTTGAACAACTCTCCTAAAGATCCCTAACCCTTCAGCACATGTTCTGAAATCAGTAAACAAATCTTTTTGCTGTGTACCCAGGTACTTTTCAAACTGCTACTTCTATGCTGTTTCTCAGCAGGGCTTTTTGCTAAGGTGTCCCTATTGCTCCCTGGCTCTCCTAGAGCTAAGCCCTAAGATCGCCAAAGTACCAGGAGGTAAGCCCTGCTGATTGTAAAAACTTGTGAAGTTAAGCCCCATTGGTTTTCAAAGTCAGATGTTGAGGTGATTCATCACTGTCTGGGGGGCCTGCTGTGTGGTTGGTCCTCTCCTTTCTCTGTACTTGTGGAGTCCCTTTCTTTTGTGGTTACTCTCACCAAGAGTTTGGGTGATGACCCCATCTCTGCCCCTCCTACATTTTTCCTTGTGGCCTCTATGCAATTAACTGTGGAAAGCTTGTTCTACCAGTCTTTGGGTTGTTTTCTGGGTTATACTGATGTGGCTACTATCCATATGTATCCATGGGACAAGCTGAATTTAGGCTCTTCGTACTCAACCATCTTCCCAGGCTCCAATACAATATTTGGATCTTGTCAAACTTTGGTTCACTCTTGAGAAAAACTTCAATTTATAGAATTTTTGTCAGTTTCAATTTTTTCTAACATAAATCATAAAGGCTATGGAGCTTAAATGAATTGGCTAATAGAAAATAGATTCTTGATCACTCATTTAGTGGTATAATCAAGTTAGTAATTTTGGGCGGGGGTGGGGGGTGAGACCAAGAATTTCTAGTTATCCTCAAGGCTGTTAGTATGTGTATCATTCAGCATGCAACTGGGAAAGTAACTCTGGATCTTTCAAGTAGAAGGAACACAGGGAACTGGTTTCATGGGTGATGGAACCAAGGCTAAGAAACCAAAAGAGATGGTGAAGCAATCCAAAGATTAGCAAGAGCAGGAAATGATACCATCAGATGGAATTGACAGCAAGAAGTGGTGTTACCAGAGTCCTAAAGCCAAAAGACAAAGAAGATACACATGCTACCAGAGACACCACAAGAAACAGAGAAGTGGGACAAAAGGTGAGAAATACCACATTTCTTCTGTCTCCTCTTATGCTCTGATCTGTCACTCCTGCCTCCTTGGAAACCAGAGAGTACGAGTGTGAGGAAATATTATTCCCAATGAAGCACAGCAGGGGAAGAGTGAATAAATGGATTTGAGAGCTGACAATTGACCAATAGTACTGACCTGGCTTGTAATAAAGGAACTATTTACTAAATGAAACTGAAATCCCTTTACCTCATTGAACTTATAATGGCAATACTGTAACATACCAAGAGTCAAAAATTTCCATAGAAATCAAAATTATAGACATCTCTCAAATTTTTTCAAGTCTTTTTTTAAAAACAAAAAACCCTCTTATCCTTTATTCAAGGAAGAATTCCTTAAATATTAAATGTCTACAATATGCCAAACACTTGGCTAAACACTAGGAATATACTAGTGAATAAGACCATATTCTCAAGGAGTCCACAGTCTACTGGGGACATAAATATACAAATACAGAGTTGTGTAAGTGCTGTTTGGGGAAAGTACTATAGAAGATCATAGGAGGGCATTTTAACTAAGGTGACTGTACTAGTTTGGTTCTTCAGAAAGCAGACACCAAGATGAGATTAGACATGTAAGACATTAGACACCAAGGTAGAATGATGACTCCCCTGTCCCCATCCCAAACATATCAACATCTTAATCTCAGGAACCTGTATTTTACCTTACATGGCAAAAGGGACTTTGAAGCTGTGATTAAGAATCTTGAGATGGGGGGAGATTATCTTGGATTTTCTGAGTAGGCCCAATACAATCACAAGAGCCCTCAAAAGAGACAGGCAGAAGGGTCAGTCAGAGAGGTGATCACTGAACAGAAGCCAAATAATAATGCTGGTTCGTGAGGCAAAGGCAGGCAGGTAGGTAGTTGCTAGAAGTTGGAAAAGGCAGATTTCTCCCTATGGCCCCTAAAAGGAATGTAGCCCTATCAACCCATTTGACATTTCTGACTTCTAGAAGTGTAAGATAATAAGTTTATAATATTTTATGCCACTAAGTTTGTGGTAATTTGTTATATCAGAGATAGAAAATTAATACAGCAAGGAGTCTATGGTGCAAAATTTAAGGCAAGTGATCTCAGGGTGATGCTATCAATATCTATTATGATGACTAATTTTATCTGTCAATTTGACTGGGCCACAGGGTGCCCATTTATTTGGTCAAACACTACTCTGGGTATTTCTGTGAGGGAGTTTTTTTGATGAAATTGGCATCTAAATCTGTAGACTGAATAAAGAAGATTGCCCTCTTGATGTGGGTGGGCCTCATCAGTTGAAGACCTGAACAGAACAAAAAGGTTGACTAGGCTGACCCTACCCTGAATAAGAGATCATTCCTTCTGCCTAACTGCCTTCAAACAGGGCATCAGCTTTTTCCTGCCTGTGGACTCTGAAACATCAGCTCTTCCTGGGTCTTCAGCCAACCAGTCTTTGAACTGGAACTGCATCATTAATTTTTCTGGGTCTCTAGGTTGCCCATTCACCTTGCAGATCTTGGGACTTGTTAGTCTCCATGATAGTGTAACCAATTCCTTATAATAAATATCCTATTAGTTTTGTTTCTTGGAGAACTCTGATACACTCACAGGAGATCTGAGAGGCACTGCTTCAGGGCTTCCAGATTCCATCTCTTGCACTAACATCAACTCTCCACCCAGATTCAGAACCTCCTCTATAGTTCCTGTGAGCCTCTCTTACCTGGAGGAAACAGGAGGAGGTTAGTGGAATAACCTATAGCCCCCACAACTACCGGTGATCTCAGGCCTCAACTGGTACTCATCTCCTTTCCCTCCTCTACCTTGGCAGGTCTTCATGGCTTACTTGATGGAGTAACCTAAATATTCTTGAGGTGATCTGGCCAATAAACCTAAAAAGGTTTGTGTTTCAAATTGTCTATTCATTTTTACATTATTTGTCTCATTGTTTTAATTCTTTAGTCTTAAGACAATCATCTTAATCTTATTTAACATTACAGTAAAAATTATTTTAAGAAAATCCATTAACTAAGGTAGGTCCCAATTTACCACAAGGAGTACCACATACTCCTTGAGATACATCTCTTTTTTGCTAATAAGGTAAAACCATTAATTAAGATCTCTATGCCCTTAAATGTTGTATCCCCTACCGCAGCAAGAATAGTCCTATAAAGGGTCAGAACATCTTCTGCCTCATTGAATAAATTCCAGGTCGTCTCCAATTCTTTACATTATGTAAATAATCTAGGGGCTTCCCTTGGCAACACAAATTAGAATCTGTGTTTTAGCTTTGTCAAATCACAAAGAAAAAAACCATAAACTCAATTTAATAAATCTTTATTGAGCTCCCACAGGGTGCATGAATTTAGGATCTATAACTTACATAAGTAGAAAAGTGTCACTTTAGCCTCTTAAAAATGAAAAAAAAAAAAAGCACAAATTACCACTTCTTTATCATTTAATGTGAGTGAGGCTCAGTTTGATATTTAACAGAATAATATGGGAAGTATAAACATTTTCCCTTCTACCAAAAAAGGGTTTTGATGCCAGGATAAACTAGCCTGTTGGTCTAACAATAGCTGATCAAAAAGGCTAGAGAATCTGGAAGTAAAAAGTGTACTTGGAAGCACTGTCCTCTGAGGGCTCATTCCCCTGAGGGCAACAAAATGCTGAAAAAATTAAATGGCTCAAAACTTAAATTCAAAAATCAAGAAGAGGAATTAGTCACAGCTTGGGGAAAAAAATGAGAACAGAGGACACTAAATGTAACTAGATTCATAATTCTGAAGTTTTTCTGGAGTTGTAATAGAACTGTGAGTTAACCAAAGAGGATATAAACTCATGCTTCTTTGAACAGAGTGGTTTTAAACAATAGATTCTCCAGTGCAACAATGGTATTTTCAAGTATAATTCTAGTATTTGTACCTAGCAATACAGAAGAAAAGTAGCAGAGAGAAAGTGTCAAGTATCTAGGACATATAGGATTTGGCAGCCCTAGAATTCCCAGTTTGAGTCTTTTTCATCAGGAAAATCACATTCCGGCTCAGTCCAACGTGACACTGGAGACAGTGCTATTGATGGCTTAGGAGGCAACAGTGTAAGTATTGAGTCCTGGCTTTCTTCTTTCATCTGTTAAAGAAACTCAAAGCTATTGGTACATATGTCAGCAATAAATGATTTTTTAAAAAGTCATGTTAAGTGTGTAAAATATTTTTTAGGTATTTTCACTAATAATGCCTTTGATCATCCGAAAACAGGAAGAAGTAATAACCAAATAAACTGATTTTTATCAGAATTATTTTTCCCCTTCATCATTTCTAGCCAGTATAAAAAACTGTCTCTAATCAAAATATAAGCTGAGGGTATAGTAACATTTAATGACATTGTTTTTTATTCATTTTGTTTTGCAAAATGGAAATATTTTAGAAAGCCTATAATTGAACTACTACAAAAGTTTTTGTATTTTTAACTTTACTTTGGTAAGAAAGTCATTATTAAGAATCTTGGTTACCAAACTGTCCCCTTAAGCTAACAAGATTAAATGAATTTTTAACAGTAACTAAAAATATCTAGACAATAGAAGATATATCAGCTTACCTGTTTGAAGAACACATGGGACAATAAACTGCTTGCAGATGGTCTGATATTTTTTTTAATGTTATAAAAAAAAATAGAACGTCGTATTAGACTGTGTATTTTTAGGTGTAAAAAAGTATTAGAAATTAGATTCAGAGCTATAAAACTCAATACTAAAAAAAGAAAAAGAAATATCAGGAAGCCCAATTCTTAACTTTAACCTTGACTAATGGAAAGAATTGAGAGAGAACATTTATGGGGCACTTACTAGTTATAAGGAAGTGTGCTAGGCATTACGGGGCTAAAAAAAGATAAGACACATCTTAAAGTACTAACATTAATGTATAGTTATGTAATAATTTACACTATTGTTACACAGAAACAACATTTTTGTACTGCTTGGAGCTTTCTAAAATGTATTAACATAAATACAGTAGTTAATGTCCAGAAAGATGAACTGATTTTTACAAGGTGACTTAGGAAATGATACAGCTGAGATTGGAGCCCAAGTCTTCTGACTTCAGTATTATTCCCATTTGCTCATTGCCTCTATTTGTTTTTAGTTTTGATATTTTCTAGATTATAGTTTTTTGATCAAAAGATTGAGAAAAGAGACTTGAAAAGCTTCTATAAAAAATAAAACATGTAAGTTTGATGCTATTTAGAAGTGGCCAATATTACCTTTTCTCAGGATCTTGTTGCAAACAGAGCTGTACCAAGCTAAAGAAGGCAGGAGAGAAAGTTTTTGAGGATGGAGTTTGCAATCTGTCACTATTTACTGTTTGAGTTCCACTGGAGACAAGTACACTTTCTCCAATCCCAGAGTCTACACCTGATCGGGAATTCTTCATTCTGGATTCTGATTGAGGGAAGATACTGACATCCAATGGGCTGTAAGGAGGACCTTTCAGCTTCTGTAACAACATCTAAAAGAAAGAAAAGTTTCTTTCACCCTTTTCAGGGAAAATGTTAAAACAATAATAAAGATTCTAACAGCAAAGACATTTTAACAGAAATTATCTAGAATATAAGGGATCTTATGAAGGGAAATTAGTTTGGGATTTTAGTAGCATTTACCTGAGTCCTATGCATGTCCTGGAAAGGTACCTTCCCACTGGCCAATTCACATGCTGTAATCCCAACACTGTAAATATCTGACTTTACATTATATCCATGTAAATCCTGTAGAACAATTAATTTGAAGTCCTTTAGTGAAAATAAAATACAAAGTTATATATCTGTGTTTTTTTGAGAAAGGATGTTGAACAATGGAAAAAACTCATTAGGTGAGAAATCAAGATATACCTAATATATGGTATATACATTTTAAAATCCCTAACAATAATTTTGACAAGAAAGAGGAAAAGTCTTGCAGTAGGCCATTCACCAAGCCAAATCTAAGGGCACAATTGTCCTTTAGTCAAGCTCAGAAGACACTCAAGATGCACAGACAACCCAATGCAAAGGCCACACCTGACCTGTCTCAGTAGTTCTGGGCTCAGCCACGGCTGCACTGATGTGCTGAACTGTGGGAAATCATACACAGCCCTATGCCTCTGTCCATGCTTAACCAAACTATGCAGGTGGGACAGGCCAGAGAGGGTCACTAGGCCATCACCAGAAATGAGGATATGGCTGGCTTTAATACTCCTAGAACAAAAAGAAACAATCCTAAATACTAGGAAATTGGCCAATGAAGAATAAAAATCTGGTCAGAACAAATCCATGTATTCTCTTGGAAATTAAATACTCTTTATAAAACAGCACGCTTATATGTAAGTGTGCTTATACACACACATATACATATATACATACACACATATAAAATATTCAGGGAATTAGGAATCCTTTCAACTATTTAATATAGCATTAGAACAAGGGAAAATACAACTGACAGCTACATGTTTGGAAGTGATAATATTTTTTTTCAAACTTGGAATGGAATCACATTACTAATTTCACTATTTTAGGATACTGCTGTAAAATACCCAAGGAGAAGTCTAAAAAAATCAAGTAATATTTGAAGCATAAAGTTAGAATATAAAGTTAAATGCAGCATTATCCAATAAAAGGCAGCCTCCCCTGGTATTAACATCATTTATAAATATATGTCTTACATAAAAATTTCTTTTTTCAAATAAATTATAAAAGAGCCTTGTTCAGTAAAATACTGAATTTGGAAACTAAGGGAGTCTGGTTAACTGTAGTAAAACCTTGATTAATTAGAATACGGTCTGTTAGAACTCACAGTTAACCAGAATGTTCCTAAAAATGAATAGTAAGAAAACAAGCTTTAAAGAGACTGAAACGAACTTTAAAAATAATTTAAAAAGAAAAACGTCCCAGTATATCTTAAAACAGCATTGTTTTTAATGTTCAGTCAATTAGTTCTGCATCTATAGTTTAAAAACAAGAGAACTGATACTTAGTATGATAATCTCAAAGTGCTACAACATATTTAAGAAATTAACAAAAGGTTTAGTTCCAATTTGTACATAAATTTGTAAATATGACATAGAGCTATAAAGCAGATAAAGCAGCTCTTTATATGCTTAAGAAAAGCAAACAAAAGAGACAGCAAGGATCCCATTACATAGAGTTTATAAGTTTATACTCCACCAGGAAAGGCTCTCCACCAGAACACTAAGCACAGCATTTGGCAAAGAGGATGTGGTCTGAACATTTTTGGTGAGTGACCATAAAATGTAATAAGCATTTACTACTACTGGCCCCTTCCTCTCTCAATTTTCACTTATGAGTTTCCTATCTCTCCTAACACTCAACTGCTCCTTCCTAAAAGCTCCTTAAATGATTTCTTTCTTTAAAATACAAATAAATAAATACCTGTGAATGCAACCATTTTGGTGCAGATAGCTCAACCCTCTCACTGCTCCAAAGAGAATGTTTCTTATTAAAGTTTCACTCATTCCTTCAGGAAAGTAAGTCTTCAAGAGCTGACTTGCTGAACCTGAAAGAAACACCTGAAATCTTTAACTGAACATTGGTTTTGCTTCTAGCTATGTTTTAAATGTTCTTTTCAACTATAAATACACACACACACACACACACACACACACACACACACACACCTGTTTTAGAGTCTACCTACTTTCCTATGCAAAGGTAGTTTTCCTTCAAGAATCTTTAAAAAGACTTTTCTAATGATACTCTAGAGATTAGAAAAGAGAATTAACAATTTTCAGTATTACTTAAAAAAATACTGTATTTATATATTTTTAGACCCAGAGGCAATTCATCAAAGTTATCCTAAAGATCAAAGCTCTAACTCTTAAATACAGAGAACAAACTGAGGGTTGATGGGGGGGGGTGGAAGAGGGGAAAATGGGTGATGGGCATTGAGGACAGCACTTGTTGGGATGAGCACTAGGTGTTTTATGTCAGCGATGAATCACGGGAATCTACCCCCAAAAACAAGAGCACACTGTATACACTGTATGTTAGCCAACTTGACAATAAATTATATTTTAAAAAATAAAAAATAAAAATAAAAGCTCTAGAATCCATTTGTTTATTTGTACAATATAATTATTGAACACTTTATGCAAGGAACTGTATGAGAACCAAAATGAAAAATACATACATGATCCTGCCCTCAAGAAGCTGAAGTACAGTGAAAGGAGACAGGTACACACACAGATGTTTATACTATAATAAAGTAAGTTTACAATGAGAGAAATAGGGACAGAGATGGTGTGCACAGGTGAAAAAACATTCTGCTTAAAGACTTATAGTGGCTCTCCATTGACAGAAGGGCAGGGAACTGAAGGGAAGAGAGAGCTTGTTCAAAGGCACACACTTCTTGGAGAAGCAGTAGTAGTTTCATTGATCATCAGGTCAACATGAACCAGATATGGAAATTTATCATGAAATCTAGAATTGGCCACCAGATTTATAAATTAAAAGTAGTGAATCATAAATCTAAGATCCCACTCATCCTTATAAGTATGGCTTCCACACTAAACTCTGAGTTATTTTATGTAAGACAAGTTTTCTTACCATAGGCCATAAATGGAGAAATAACCCAAAGCCAGCTGCCAACAGTGAAAACAGTCCAATAGGTTGTAATATTGGGGTGCCGGAAAAAGTGGGACAAAATCACTGCTTTCTAGGATAAACACACAAGAGACAAGACATTTAAAACAACTTGTTTTTGCCTTGTGATGAAAATAACAGTAGAGGTGGCAGCTAACACTCAGCAGAATTTATTGATACCAAGCACTGTTCTTGGTGCTGCCATTTCTTTAAATCTCACCAACAAGACATTAAGTATGTCATATGATCATTCCTATTTTATAAGAGAGAAATAGGAAATAAGAAACGTAGAAATAAGTTAGACAACTTGTCCGAGAGCGTATAATCAACAAAAGAAATAGAAGTGAGATGTGATCTCAGTCTGACTTCTGAGGTCATACTCTCAACATCTATACTATGTTCTTAAAATAGAAACATTTAAAAATACATAAAACTGTGAAGATAATCACTTCTAACACTAAATCTCAGAGAGAACTACTGTTAACATTTCAGCATAATTTCTTTCAATCTTTTTTTCTGTGCAATATACATGTGCACATGTAAATACTTTAAAAATAAGGACAATATCAAAAAATGCTTTCCCTCTTTATATCAAAAATGATTAGTGACACAGCATAGATGGAGATGAAGTGTATTATTTTAAGTGAAATAAGTCAGTGAAAGACAAATACCATATGATTTCACTCATATGTAGAATTAAAGAAACAAAGCACATTAACATAGGGGAAGGGGTAAAAAAAAGAGAGGGAGACAAATTCTCAACTATAGAGACTCTTAACTATAGAGAACTGAGGGTTGATGGAGGGGAGGGGTGGGCTAAATGGGCAATGGGCATTAAGGAGGACACTTGTGATGAGCACTGGCTGTTATATATAAGTGATGAACCACTAAATTCTACACCTGAAACCAATATGACACCATATGTTAACTAGACTTTATGTTCTTTAATGCTTATTTATTTTTGAGAGAAAGAGCACGAGCAGGGGAGAGGAAGAGAGAGAGGGAGACACAGAATCTGAAGCAGGCTCCAGGCTCCAAGGTGTCAGCACAGAGCCCAGAACAGGGCTCGAACCCACAAATCATGAGATCATGACCTGAGCTGAAGTCAGATGCTTAACCGACTGAGCTGCCCAGGCGCCCTAGTTAACTAACTAGAATTTAAATAAAAACTTGAAATTAGTGCCACTCTGGAAAACAGTATGGCAGTTCCTCAACAAACTAAAAATAGAACTACCCTACGACCCAGCAATTGCACTACTATTTATCCAAACGATACAAAAATGCTGATTTGAAGGGGCACATGCACCTCAATGCTTATAGCAGAGCTTTCAACAATAGCCAAATTATGGAAAGAGCCCAAATGTCTGACTGATGAATAAAGATGTGGTGTGTGTGTGTATATATATATACATTTATATGTATATATACACAACATACATACATAAACACACACACACACACTTGCTCTTTCAAAAAAAATTTTTTTTTTTAATTTTTTTTTTCAATGTTTATTTATTTTTGGGACAGAGAGAGACAGAGCATGAACGGGGGAGGGGCAGAGAGAGAGGGAGACACAGAATCGGAAACAGGCTCCAGGCTCTGAACCATCAGCCCAGAGCCCGACGCGGGGCTCGAACTCCCGAACCGCGAGATCGTGACCTGGCTGAAGTTGGACGCTTAACCGACTGCGCCACCCAGGCGCCCCTCAAAAATTTTAATTTCAACAAATATGCAGAGGTGCCTGGGTACACACACACAATGGAATACTACTTGGCAGTCAAAAAGAATGAAATCTTGTCATTTGCAACAATGTGGATGGAACTGGAGAGAATTATGATAAGTGAAAGAAATCAGTCAGAAAAAGACAAATATATGATTTCATTCATATGTGGAATTTAAGAAACACAACAAATGAACATAGGGGAAGGGAAGGACAAATAAGATAAAAACAGAGAGGGAGGCAAACCATAAGAGACTCTTAAATATAGAGAACTGAGGGTTGCTGAAGGGGAGGTCGGTGGAGATGGGCCAAATGGGTGATGAGCTTTAAGGAGGGCACTTATTGGGATGAGCACTGGATGTTATATGTAAGTGATGAATCACTGGGTTCTACTCCTGAAACCAGTACTACACTGTATGTTAACTAACTTGAATTTAAATAAATTTGAAAAATTTTTTTTAATTTGAAATTGAAAAAAAATTAGTGACAATGAAAATGGTATTATAATATTCCTAAAATGCAATTCTGTTAAAATTTATTCATTCAGAAGTTAATTTTACTTAGCTGGATGAAAAGGAAACTGTATGCTTTTGTTTTTTCTATTTCCTCATTTGACTATTTGTGATTGGGCTAAGATTATTGTAAATCTGCAGACCAGCATTTTGAATATGATATTCGTTTGAAGGAATTTACAGTAATTACCAAAGTTTGAAAATATTTGTTCTTCTGTGGATCTGGATTCCAAGTATTCCTTCCAATTCTGTACTTGCATATTCATTAGAAGAAAGAAATCTAACTTCCTCTAACAGAAAGAAATATTAATTTGGTAAAAAAAATTCTTACAGATGTAATCTCCTCAAATAGACATTAAATAAATCATTTTTTTCATTTTGTTACCTGTAAAGCTTTCAGGCGTTCATCAGTGCAGTTTTCCAGATTTGTAATTTTTATAGTCACCAGTGTTCCTGTAGGAGTATGCCGGGCAAGATGAACAGAAGTCAAGTTGTCAAATCCTCTTCCTACAGTCAGATGTAAAACTCACGTTAGTAACCAAAGAAGAAAAAAACTGACAATTTGGACAACATCAAAATTTAAAACTGCTCTTCAAGAAAATACTGTTAAGAAAACGAAAAGATAAGCCACTGACTGAAAGTATTAACTATGCTTACATCCAGTATATATAAAAAATTCTTACAACTCTATACCAATAGAATTTTTACAATTCTATACAAACTTATACTAAATTTTAAAATATGCATAAGATTTGGGGTGTCTGGGTGGCTCAGTTGGTTAAGTGTCAGACTCTTGATTTCAGCTCAGGTTATGATCTCACGGTCTTTTTAAAAAAAATTTTTTTAATGTTTATTTATTTTTGAGAGAGATGGAGACAGAATGCGAGTGGGTTAGGGGCAGAGAGAGAGGGAGACATAGAATCCAAAGCAGACTCCAGGCTCTGAGCTGTCAGCACAGAGCCCAACGCAGGGTTCAAACTCACGAGCTGCAAGATCGTGACCTGAGCCGAAGTCAGATGCTCAACTGACTGAGCCACCCAGGCACCCTATGATCTCACAGTCTTGAGACTGAGCCTTATATCGGGCTCTGTGCTGAGTGTGGAGGCTGCTTAAGATTCTCTTCACCTGCCCCTTCTCTGAGCTCACTCACTTGCTCTTTCAAAAATTGTATTTTAATTTCAACAAATATGCAGAGGTGCCTGGGTGGCTCAGTTGGTTAAGCATCTGACTCTTGATTTCAGCTCAGGTCACAATCTCATGGTTTGTGGGTTCGAGCCCCATGTTGGCCTCTGTGCTCACAGTGTGGAGTCTACTTGGGATTCTCTCTCTCTCTCTCTCTCTCTCTCTCTCTGTCCCCTCCCCCTCGTGAGCACACACTCTCTCAAAATAAACTTAAAAAAAATCTTAAATAAAAATATTCAGATGATTAAATAGGCAATCCACAAAAAAAGATATAGGAAGGTCCAATAAACACATGAAAAGATGCTCAAGATAGAGAAATGCAAATAAAAAACCACAATGATACACCATTACATATCTGTTATAATGGCTAAAATTGTGACCTGATAAACAAATTATGACAAATTCAAACAACAGGATACAATCAGCAATTCCTACACCACTGATGTCATTTCTGTCACATAAATGGTATCATAAAGAGTATAGTCTTTTGTGTCTAGTTTCTTTTACTTAGCATAATGCTTTTGAGTTTGTTCCATGTTGTTTTATTTTTATTTATTTTTTTTCAATGTTTATTTATTTATTTTGGGACAGAGAGAGACAGAGCATGAACGGGGGAGGGGCAGAGAGAGGGAGACACAGAATCAGAAACAGGCTCCAGGCTCTGAGCCATCAGCCCAGAGCCTGACGCGGGGCTCGAACTCACGGACCGCGAGATCGTGACCTGGCTGAAGTCGGATGCTTAACCGACTGCGCCACCCAGGCGCCTCTGTTCCATGTTGTTTTAATAGCTTCTTTCATTGCTGAGTAATAATCCATTACTATGGACAAGTCACAATTTATTTATCCATTCATAAGTTGATAAATATTTGGGTTGTTTTCAGTTTTTGGTGACTATTAAGCTGCGAAAACATTCTTTAAGTAGACATATGCTTTCATTTCTCTTTGGCAGATACTCGCAAGTGGGATTGCTGGGTCACCTATATTTAACCTTATAAGAAGTTGCAAAACTGGTTTTAAAGGTGGATGAACCATTTTTAATCCCACAAACAATCTATAAGAGCTATAGCTGCTTGACATACTCAACAGCATTTGGTGTCACCAGTTTTTAAAATATAAAACACCTGGAGTGGCACCTATCAATAGGCATCTAATAAATGTTAGTTCCTCTCTCTTTCCACAGTCACCAAATTCTGCCACTTATCTTTGAAATGAAGTTAACCACAAATTCATCCCTTTCACTCCAGTGTCAGTATGACTGCCTTAGTTCAAGTCCTGTCCTCCTTTGCTGGTCAAATGTGGTGACTTCCTTATCATGTTCTACATTCTCAACTAAGACATGCTCCCAAATTACTGGGGGATCTACTTCAAAAGCCTATACCTAGGTCCAATTCACCAGAAATTTTGATTCATTAGGTCTGTGATGGGATATAGGCATTGCAATTTTTAAAGATTCAGGTGATATGGATGATACTTCCAGTTGTAAATCACTATCTACATCTTCCAGACTGCTGCCTGGAATTGCTGCCAGTTTTCCCTCTAGAACTCAGCATTTTATCACTAGAAGAGTACTACCGTGCAGCACCTGAGACCTTAGACCCTCTAGTCAGAAAGGTTTGCTTTAAAATCACTAGTTGTAGGATTGCTACTTGAATTCTCAGAGGCTCAGTATCTTCATCAGCCAAATAGGAGTGGTAAAAGGCTGACATGAAAAACTACACATGAAATGTTCAGCTCAGTGCCTGTTAGATGGTATTATTTATTACCATTGTCACTGTTCCACAATGTATCTCAAGCACAGAGGGAATAAATTCCAAACTTGTGGCTTAAATGCTTTGAGCAATGAAGTGGGTAAGCTGTGAGGGATGAGAGTCTGAACTTGTAAATACACCATATGAGGTCTTTCACAGGTGTTCCAAACCTCCCTTTCTAGATTTGTCTCCGACCACTGCCTACTCTCGTAGGCAACGAGTGGGGGGTTGTTTAGGCTCCCCTCTAACCATTCTTCCTCAGTCATCTACTGAAGTAATTCTGTTTTTACCTTTTTTGAATTGACATCATCTGAATGTCCATTCTAATTTGGGGGCATTTTCCACTAGTGCTATTTTAGGAAAGGTCAGATCCTTATTTGCTCTTGGCTTCCTTGACCCTGCCATGTGAACATCAATGACCTATGCTTAGCTAACTGAAGGATGGAGTTAGTGACAAACAGAAGCAGAGGCAGTCAGAACTTCCTGCAGTGGGTTCCACTGTCTGGGATATAAGTACTCTAACAGGTAATACACTAACTAGGCTGTTCCTAGGCCATGGCCCTGGCTCTGGTTCTAGTTACGCAGCTTCGCTTAGCTTCTTCCAAGTCTATCTCTCTAGCCAATAATTCTGTCAGTTAGCAATATTGTTCAAAAAATTCCTCTCTTAAGTTAGTCAGGATTGTTTTCTGTTGTTTGTAACAAAAACCCTGACTAGAACATTCAGCAAACTTTTCCTCATTTTTCAGAATCCAGCTCATTTTTGCGATCTTTCTTGCGACTTTCACAGTAGTCAAGATGGATGGTCAGATGTTTCATCTTTTCTGTTCCTGTAATACTTAACACATCTCTACTTCAGTACTCTCTAGTACATAAACAAGGCTATCTTATGTGTTCAACTTCCCAGAAAGAATATGGATTCCTCAAGTGTTTTACATGGTTTTATATCCCTAGCATCTAACAGAGTATCTGTTTGCAATGTTTAATAGATGTTTCTGAATATTCACTGCAAAAATTTCACATGTATATGGCTATAAACAATAATTCATCTTGTTCCAAACTTAACTGAGAAAGGTGTTTACTATAAATGGGGTTTTAGGTAAGTTTTTGTTTTGTCTTGTTTTGTTTTTGAAAGAGAGTGCATGCAGGTGTGACTAGAGGAGGGGTATCAGCAGAGGGGGAGAGAGAGAATCTTAAGCAGACTCCATGCCCAGTGTGGAGCCCAACCTGGGGCTCAATCTCATGAACTGTGAGATCATGACCTGAGCTGAAATCTGAGCCACTAAGGTGACCCTAGGTAAGTTTTTAAGTTAAAAGAAACTTGGTTAAAAGACTGTGACTAAAAAGATTTACATGATTTTTCATACCCAGTATAAATTATAGACATAAAATCAGAAGATTCCTACAATAAAGACACAAATAATATTTAGATTACTTAGTGTCTTCCTTCTCTAAAAATACTTGAGTGAAAAAGTAAAAATTCTAGAAAGTAATCTTGAAAATTGGGGCTGCTATTTTAGGGAAGACATAAAATTAATAGATCCATCTGACTGACACAATTAACATGTAGCCTTATTAACATAGGTGACAACAGAAAAAGACCCACTTACAAAATAATCTTTGTGCCATCAATTTCATTTCTAACAATGAAGGATCAATTCAGGATAATTACCAATTTCCACTTGGAGTTCATAGTGAGAAACATTGGTGGAACAGATCACATCCTTGGCTCTAGTGGATGAAGGCAACTGGGAAAAGGGTAGCTCATCAACCTGCATTGTTTTAAAAAGAGGAAAACAAAATAAACTTTTTTGGTTCCCCATTTTAGTCCCCTACCCTAATATAAAATACTGATATTTTAGTTTCAAACACAATGCTCATTAGGAAAGCACTGGAGGGTGGCTTAAGACACTGTTTCAAAATCTAAGAAGAGTTTACAATTGCTAATAAGTGGTTAGTTAAAAAGCCATCAGCACGTAAAGGGGGACAGGGTGGGAAAAGCAGATTTATAGGTAGCAAAGAATAGTTTCCTGCACAATTTCCAGTAAGCACTTTTAGGAATTGCTAGAAATGGCTGTTAATTCCTGAGGTTATCTAATAAACACATCAAGGGTAGAAATGCAGGGACCTGTCCAGAATATTCTATACTTTTACTCTTGCTTCAAGTGGTTGCCAGTTGTATCTATTACACATACAGGTACCTGACTCAGCTAGTGGAGGTATTAACAATTCAAGGAAAAATTTCCACATTGCAGCCTATTAAAATTGCTGAAGTTTTTCACAAGATTGAATAAATCAGAAGGGAGATCAGAAAGAAAAATAAACCCCAAGAGTTGGAAGAATAGGGTACAGACTTCCCGAATACCAATATGAGGTCTCATGGGGGTGCTTTAGGGTCAGAGTTCTAGGTTTGCACCAGATCCCAGTGGCAGTGAAAATGACATGTACACAGAAGAGAGAAGAGGCCAATACCACTCGTGTCATATGATAGTGAAGAGGACCTCCCAAAAGACACAGCACTCCAAAAGACACTTGGAAGGATTGACAGGCATCGGTAGGTGGCAACAATTTTATTACTGCCTCCAAGATAGAGATAAGGAAATGTGGGATTAGAAATGATATTACTGTGTGTTAGGAATTGTACTGACCACTTTTTACATCCTTGATTCTACATGTTCCCTAAACTTCTAAAAGAGCACAAAAAATATAATTATAAGCTCACAGCTAAAGATGAATAAAGGTGAATACTGTTCAAGAGGAGTGAAAGACTAAAATTAGAATTAATCCTAATGAAGAAAAAAAATCTAAATAAATCAATTTTATTTCATTGTAACAGGTGACCTTCAAATAAACTCAGATTTAAAGAACACAAATAAGAGATAGAAAAACATATAACAATTTTTTTTAATTTTAAAGTAATAACCTGTAAGCCTGTCAGGAAGGCTAGATCACAGAATAAACTGAAGCTTACAGTTCACTGCTTGAAAAAAAATGGCAATAGGTTACCAGATAATGGACTAAAATCAGGCTAATCAACCTTTTCTTTGCTTCCATCTCATTGATTAAGGAAATAGTCTTCTTTAAAATAGAAGGGGCACATGTGTTATAAATAAGTAGCTGAAGTCTAAAACTGTTTTAAATAAGTTCAAAGCTACAGGCCAGACATAATTACATCTAGGATACTAAGTGTGCAAATATAGTAAAACTGAGAAGAATGAAAATAGTAAAACATTGACTCAATTTTCAAAAAAAGCGTGAAAACTACAAAGGGGTAATAAGCCTTGATGCAGTTGCCCAGTAAAGTCTAAAATCAAATTACTACATAGATGAATTATAGATACTTAAGAAAACAACATGGTAATCATAAGAAGACAGTATAGGTTTACTACGAGTAAATCATCCTAAACTAAGCTCACTTCTCTTTTTGATTTGATGACTAGAAAATTAGAAAGCAAAAATCATGGCATGGTCAGTGTTCAAGGGAAGATGATAAAAGTAGGAAGGTCCTAAGCTCACTTCATCCCACAGATACAGCTAAATAACCCGTATCAGTGTAAATAACCCAGAAAATGACCTAAAGACTGGCAGAACGGACCTTCCACAGCTAATTGTACAGAAGAGACCACATCAAAAAAAAAAAAAAAATGGTAGGACGTGCAGACATATGGTCTGGAACCAAACTGACCCACAAGACTATCTGCAGGAGGGAAAGACACAAGCATGGAGAAAGGAGAGAGGCACATGGGTGGCTCAGTTGGTTAAGCATCCAACTTCAGCTCAGGTTATGATCTCGAAATTCATGGGTTTCAGTCCTGCATTGGGCTCTGGGCTGACAGCTCAGAGCCTGGAGCCTGCTTCAAATTCTCTGTCTCCCTCTCTCTCTGCTCCTCCCCTGCTTGCACTCTGGTCTCTCTGTGTCTCTCAAAAATAAATAAATGTTAAATTATTTTTAATAAAAAAAAAGGAGAGAAGCAGACCCCACACCAGGCATGGGTGACCAGCACTGGGAAAATGAATCCCCACATTATATGACTTTGAAAACCAGAGAGGCTTAACTTCATGAGTTTTGTCAATCAGTGGAGCTTGACACCTGATAATTTCAAAATCAGCAGACTCAGCTCTGGGAGAGCCAGAGCATAACAATCACACTGAGATAAGGCACTAAAGTAGTAGTTTGAAAAACACCTGTGGTATATAGAAAGATTTATTTTCTAATTTCTGAAGATGTTCTAGAGGGGCAGGAATTTTAGGAGACTTACCCAAGAACAAAAGAGCTGGAGGTGCCATTTCTCTCCCCAACCCCCAAACTAGAGACATGGGACACCCACAAGAACACTCTCCTATGAGCTCACTAACAGCGTGCCCCACCCCCATGTTCTCCTGTAGACCTGACTTCAGCAGGAGTCCATCCAAGGTAGTGTCACAGGCATGGCATTGTGCAAGCAGCCCAGACAGTAGGCAGTACCACTCCAAAGTGACTCCTGCTGTAGGGAGAGGGGAAGAGAACCACACATACCACTCTGATTCTGAGCCTAGCAGTGGGTGGGGGCAAACATCTGGTCTGACTGCAGGCCCCACCCACCCACAAAAGCTTCTCAAGGGACAACACTGGGACAGCACCCTGCAGTCTGGTATGACCATAGCCCTGACCCACCTTAAGTCCAAGGCATCCTCAAACTCACCATTCAAAATACAAGGACTAAAACCTGCCAACAACAGGAAAAGAGAACCACTGCAGATCACTGGACTAAAGGCAAACACAGCTTACCCACAAGAGGGAGCACAAAACACATATAGGAGACATTCCCTAAAGCACCTGTTTCTAGTGAAGAGGGGACACTGCACTGCACAGCACTATAGAACCTCTTCTTCAGATGGCCACTACTTTCAAGAGCAGGAGACACAGCTAACTTTCCTAACACAGAGAGAGTTAGAAAAAATGAGAAGACAGAGAAATATGTTCCAAATGAAAAGGCAGGACAAAGTCAGCAAAAGAGCTAAACAAAGCGGAGATAAGTTATATATGCCTGATAAATAATTTAAAGTAATGGCCATAAAGATACTCACTCGACTTGAGAAAAGAGAGGAGGATATCAGTGAGACCCTCAACAAAGAGATAGAAAATATAAAAAAGAACCAAACAGAGATGAAGAACATAATAATTCAAATTAAAAATACATTATAAAGAATAAACAGTAGACTAGAGAAGGCAGAACAGATCAGTGACCTATAAGACAGAGTAATAAAAAATAATCAAGCTGAACAGCAAAAAGATGAGAATAGATTAAGGGAACTCAGTGATACCATCAAGCCCAATAACATTTGCATTACAGGGATCCCAGAAAGAGAAGAAAAAGGGGGCAGAAAATTTATTTGAAGAAATAATAGATGAAAATGTCCCAAATCTGGGGAAGGAAACAGAAATCCAGGCAGGCACAGAGAGCTCCCCAACAAAATCAATCCAAGGAGGTCCACACCAAGACATAAAATTAAAATGGCAAAAGGCAGTGATAATAAGAAAATTTTATAAGGAGCAAGAAAACAGTTACATAAAAGAGAAACTCCATAAGACCATCAACTGATTTTTCAGCAGAAACTTTTCAAGCCAGAAGCAAGTGGCATGATATATTCCAAGTCCTAAAGGAAAAAAACAAAAACAAAAACTGAAACCAAGAATACTCTATCCAGGAAGGCTATTTCTTCAGAATAGAAGAGATAAAGAGTTTCTCAAACAAAAGATAAAGGAATTTATCATCACTAAACCAGCATTACAAGAAATGTTAAAGGGTATTCTTTCAGTGGAAAGGAAAGACCATAAGCAGGAGTAAAAAAAAAAAAAAAAAAAAAAAAAAAAAAAGGAGGCACAAATGCAGTAAAATTAACTATCTCTATAAAAATTAGTCAAAGGACTCACAAAATAAAAAAGATGCAAATTATAAGACCAAATACATAAAAGGTAGGGGTGAGAAGAGTGAAAATTTACTGCTTTTAGGAAGGATTCAAATTTAAGCGAGCATCAACTTAATATAGACTGCTATATATAAACCTAACAGTAACCACAAATCAAAAACCTATAATAAATAAGCAAAAAATAAAGGAATCTGACCATATAAAAAGAGCCATCAAACCATGAAAAAAAGCACAAGAACAGAGAACTACGAAATCAACAGTAAAACAAGTAACAAAATGGCAAAAAGTACATACTTACCAGTAATTACTTTGAATGTAAATGGGTTAACACTACAATCAAAAGACATAGGGTAGACAGGAGAGTTTTGCAGGGCCTCAGTTCCAGCGGAGGTGGTGACAGGTATCATTTCACAAGCAGACCAGAGTACACCTAGTTAAAAGTTGCCACATTCAGGCCAGAGACCAAACACTGCCCATACTAGGCAAGGAGAACCTCTGCAGATGACTGTCTTGAAGAATAGAGCAGCCAGAACACAACAGCAGAGCGCATGAAGCACATACTAGAGACATTTCCTGAAGTGGCAGGCCCTCGGCACTACATGACCTCTTATTCATGGCCATTACTTTAGGAGCAGGAGACATAACTTGCTTTTCTAACACACATGAGCAGGCAGAGATTTAGACAAAATGACAGTGGAATTTTTTCCAAATGAAAGAACAAGGTAAGGCCACAGCCAGAAACCTAAGCAAAACTGATATAAGTAACATGACTGATGGAAAATTTAAAGCAACTTTCATAAGGATGTTCACTAGGCTTGAGGAAAGAGTGGAATACAAGAGCGAGACATCAGAGATGAAGAGTATAATCATCAAGATTTGAAACATGCTTGATGCATAATGAACACGAAGCTAGAAGAAGCAGAAAAACAAATTAACGACACAGAAGACAAAGTAATGGAAAACAATGAAGCTAAACAAAAGAAAGAATTATGTAATATGAGAATAGACTTAGGGAACTCAGTGACTCCATCAAATGGACTAACATTTATATTATAAGAATCCCAGAAGAAGGAGATATAGAAATGGGGATGAAATTTATTTGAAAAAATAATAGCTGAAAACTTTCCTAATCTGGGAAGGGAAATGGACATCCAGATCCAGAAAGCAGAAAATTCCCATCAAAATCAACAAAAGTTGGCCAACACCAACACATTGTAATTAACTTTGCAAAATACAGTGATTAAGAAAAAAATCTTAAAAGCAGCAAGACAAAGGAAGTCAGTAACTTACAAGGGAACACTCATAAGGCTAGCAGGAGATTTTTCAACAGAAACTTTTCAGGCCAGAAGGGAGTGGCATGATATATTCAAAGTGCTAAATGGGAAAAATGTGCAGCCAAAAATACTGTATCCAGCAAAGCTATAATTCACAATAGAAGGAGAGATAGAGTTTCCCAGACAAAGACTAAAGAGGTTCGCAACCACCCTCTTGCACTGTTGGTGGGAATGCAAACTGGTATAGCCGCTCTGGAAAACAGTGTGGAGGTTCCTCAAAAAATTAAAAATACAACTACCCTACAACCCAGCAAGAACACTACTGGGATCTGTCCAAAGGATACAGGAGTACTGATTCACAAGGGCATATGTACCCCAGTGTTTACATCAGCACTTTCAAAAGAGCCAAATTATGGAAAGAGCCTAAATGTCCATCAACTGATGGATAAAGAAGACTTTTTTTTTTTTTTGCAGAGCCCCCTTCATTTTATTTTTTTTCAATATATGAAATTTATTGTCAAATTGGTTTCCATACAACACCCAGTGCTCATCCCAAAAGGTGCCCTCCTCAATACCCATCACCCACCCTCCCCTCCCTCCCACCCCCCATCAACCCTCAGTTTGTTCTCAGTTTTTAACAGTCTCTTATGCTTTAGCTCTCTCCCACTCTAACCTCTTTTTTTTTTTCCTTCCCCTCCCCCATGGGTTTCTGTTAAGTTTCTCAGGATCCACATAAGAGTGAAATCATATGGTATCTGTCTTTCTCTGTATGGCTTATTTCACTTAGCATCACACTCTCCAGTTCCATCCACGTTGCTACAAAGGGCCATATTTAGTTCTTTCTCATTGCCCTGTAGTACTCCATTGTGTATATAAACCACAATTTCTTTATCCATTCATCAGTTGATGGACATTTAGGCTCTTTCCATCATTTGGCTATTGTTAAGAGTGCTGCTATAAACATTGGGGTACAAGTGCCCCTATGCATCAGTACTCCTGTATCCCATGGGTAAATTCCTAGCAGTGCTATTGCTGGGTCATAGGGTAGGTCTATTTTTAATTTTTTGAGGAACCTCCACACTGTTTTCCAGAGTGGCTGCACCAGTTTGCATTCCCACCAACAGTGCAAGAGGGTTCCCGTTTCTCCACATCCTCTCCAGCATCTATAGTCTCCTGATTTGTTCATTTTGGCCACTCTGACTGGCGTGAGGTGATATCTGAGTGTGGTTTTGATTTGTATTTCCCTGATAAGGAGCGATGTTGAGCATCTTTTCATGTGCCTGTTGGCCATCCGGATGTAGAAGACATGGTTTATATATATAATACTATTTGGCAATGAAAAAGAATGAAATCATGCAATTTGCAGCAATGTGCATGGAACTGGAAGGTATTATACTAAGTGAAATAAGTCAGTCAGAGAAAGATAGATATATATTTTCACTCATGTGTGGAATTTGAGAAACTTAACAGAAGACCATGGGGGACAGGAAGGGGAAAAATAGTTACAGACAGAATGGGGGGAGGCAAACCATAAGACACTCTTAAATACATAGAACAAATTGAGGGTTGATGCAGAGGTGAGGGAGAGGGGAAAATGGGTGATGGGCACTGAGGAAGGCAGTTGTTTGGATGAGCACTGGGTGTTGTATATAAGCGATGAACCATGGGAATCTACCCCCTAAAACCAAGAGCACACTGTACATACTGTATGTTAGCCAATTTGACAATAAATTATATTAAAAAAATAAATAAAAAATAAAGTAAAATACAACCTCCAAAAAAAAAAAAAATAAAGGGGTTTGTGACTACTAAACCAGCCCTACCAGAAGTATTAAAGGGGACTCTGAGTGGAGTTGAGGGGAGACCAAAAGTGATGGTATAAAGGTAAGAAACACAAAAGAAGTAAAAATGAGTATCTCTGGAAAAAAATCAAAGAACTCACACACACACACACACACACACACACACACACACACAAAGAATATAAAATAACACATACCTAAAATGAGGGGAGGAGAGGAGAAAAGAATGGGTTCACACTTAAATGACCAGCAACTTAATATACATGCTATATGAAGAAGAGGTTATAAACAAACCTAATGGTAACCATAAATCAAAAACCACATATATGGGCATTTGGGTGGCTCAGTTGCTTGAGCATCTGACTTGATTTCAGCTCAGATTATGGTCCAACGGTTCATGGGTTTGAGCCCCATGTTGGGCTCCACACTGACAACATGGAGCCTGCTTGGGATTCTCTCTCTCCTCCTATCTCTACTTCTCTCTCTCAAAAATAAACATTTATTTAGATATTATTTTTTTTAATGTTTATTTAGTTTTGAAGGAGAGAGAGACAGAGAGTGAGTGAGGGAGGGACAGAGAGAGGTAGACACAGAATCTGAAGCAGGCTCCAAGCTCTGAGCTGTCAATGCAGAACCAGACACGGGGCTTGAACTCATGAAGTATGAGATCATGACCTGAGCCAAAGTCAGACGGCCAACTGACTGAGCCACCAAGGTGCCCCCAAAAATAAACATTTAAAAAAAAAACCCACAAATAAATAAGCAAAGAATAAAGAAAAGACTTCTAATGTATCACTACAGAAAATCAGCAAACATGAAAAAGACAAGTAAGGATCAGAGGAAAGCTCCAGAAACAACCACAAAACAAGTAACAAAATAGCAATAAATTTATATCTATCAATAATTACTTTGAATGTAAATGGACTAAACATTCCAATCAAAAAATATAGGGTGTCAGGAGGGATAAGAAAACAAGACCCATCTTGCTGCCTGTAAGAGAAGAATTTTAGACCTAGAGTCACATGCAAGTGAAAGTGAGGGGTTGGAGAAACATTTATTATGCAAATGGCCATCAAAAGAAAGCCAGAGTACCAATACATGTATTAGACAAAGTAGACTTTAGAACAAAGACTCTAAGGGGACAAAGGATTCTACATAATAACATAAGGGATACTCCAACAAGAAAATATAACAATTGTAAATATTTATGCACCCATATGGAAGCACCCAAATACATAAAACAATTATTAACAAACATAAAGGAACGAATCAATAATAATACAGTAACAGTAGAGGACTTTAACTCCCCATTAACATCAGTGGACAGATCATCTAACAGAAAATAAATAAGGAAACAATGACTTTGAATGACACGCTGGACAGAGGGATTTACCAGATATATTCAGAACAATCCATCCTCAGACAGCAGAATATGCATTCTTTTCAAGTGTACATGGAACATTCTCCAGAAGACATCACATAATAGGCCACAAAATAAGTGTCAACAAATTCAATAATATCAAAGACACATCATGCACCTTTTCTAACCACAGTTGTATGAAACAAGAAGTATAAGAAAGAACACAAATGTATGGAGGTTAAATAACATGGTACTAAACAATGAGTGGTACTAAAAAATGAATTCTTTATTGAATTCTTTCAATAAAGAAATCAAGGAGGAAATAAAAATATACATGGAGACAAATGAAAATGCAAACATAAAAATTTTGGGGATACATCAACAGTGGTCTGAGAGGGAAGTTTATAGCAATACAGGTCTGCCTCAAGAAGCAAAAAAAATTCTCAAATAATGTAACCTTACACTTAAAGGAGCTAAAAGAAAAAGAAGAAGAAGAAGAAGAAGAAGAAGAAGAAGAAGAAGAAGAAGAAGAAAAAGAACAACCCAAACTTAACAGAAGGAAGGAAAGATTAGTATAGAAATAAATGATATAGAAACAAAAACAATAAAACAATGAAACCAGGAGCTGGTTCTTTGAAAAGTCAACAAAAATAAACCTTTAGTCAGATTTATCAAAAAGAAAAGAGAAAGGTCCCAAATAATAAAATCACAAATGAGAGAGTAGACATGACAACCAACATCAAAGAAATACAATTATAGGAGGATATTATGAAAAGCTATATGACAACAAATTGAACAACCTAGAAGAAATGGATAAATTCCTAGAAACAAATAAATTACCAAAATTGAAATCAGGAAGAAACAGAAAATTTGAGCAGATCAATTACCAGCAAAGCAACTGAATCAGTAATCAAAAAACTCTCAACCAAAGTCCAGGGCCAGACGGCTTCACAGGCAAATTCTAGCAAACATTTAAATAAGAGTTGATACCTATCCTCTCAAACTGTTCCACAAAAAGAAGAGCAAGGAAAACTTCCAAATTCATTCTATAAGGCCGGCATTACCCTCATACCAAAACCAGATAAAGACACCACAAAAAAAGAGAACTATTGACCACTATCTCCAATGAACATAGTTGCAAAAATTCTCAACAAAATAACAGCAACAGAATCCACCAATACCTTAAAAAAAATCACTCAGTACAATCAAATGGGATTTATTCCTGGGATGCAAGGGGAGTTCAATATTCACAAATCAATGTGATACATGGCATCAATAAGAAAGAGCAAGATTAAAAACCATATAACTTCAATAGATGCAGTAAAGCATTTGACAAAATACAACAATCATGATAAAAACCCTCAACAAAGTAGGTTTAGAGAAACACATCCCAACATAGTAAAAGCCATATGTTAAAAACCCACAGCTAACATCATGCTCAATGGTGACAAACTGGGAACTTTTCCTGTAAGATCAGGAGCAAGATAAGGATATCCATTTCCATTACTTTTATTCAACATAGTACTGGAAGTCCTAGCCACAACAATCAGACAACAAAAAGAAATAAAAGGCATCCAAATCGGTAAGGAAAAAGATAAACTTTCACTATTTGCAGATGACATAATACTACATACAAGAAACCCTAAAGACTCCAAAAAACTACTAGAAATGATGAAAGAATTCAGGAAGGTTACAGAACACAAAATCAACAGACAGAAATCTGTTGCATTTCTCTACACTAAAATGATATAGCAGAAACAGAAATTTAAAAAACAATCCCATTTACAGTTGCACCAAAAATAATAAAATATATAGGGGTGCTTGGGTGGCTCAGTTGGTTAAGCACCTGACTCTTGGTTTCGGCTCAGGTCATGATCTCACGGTTTGTGAGACAGAGCCCTGAATCAAGCTCTGTGCTGACAGCATGGAGACTGCTTGGGATTCTCTCTCTCCCTCTCTCTCTGTCCCTCAACTGCTCACGTGTATGTGCTCTCTCAAAATAAATAAACATTAAAAAATATCTAGAAATAAACTTAACCAAAGAGGTGAAAGACGTGTACTCTGAAAACTATAAAAAAACTGATGTAAGAAATTAAAGATGACAAAATGGAAAGATATTCCATACTAATGGACTGGGAAAACCAATACTGTTAAAATGTCCATACTACCAAAAGCAATCTACAGATTTAATTCAATTACTACCAAAATTCTAACAGCATTTTCCATAGAACTAGAACAAATAACCCTAAAATTTGTGTGGAAACACAAAAGACCTCAAATAGCTAAAGCAATCTTGAAAAGGAAAAACAAAACTGGAAGTATCACACTCTCAGCTACAGTAATTAAAACAGCATGGTACTAGTAGAATAACAGACACATAGATCAGTGGAACAGAATAGAGAGCCCAGAAATAAACTCATGATTAGTCAGTTAATCTATGACAAAGGAGGCAAGAATATGCAATGGGATAAATACAGTCTCTTCAACAGTGTTGGAAAAATTGGACAGCTACATGCAAAATAATGAAACTGGACCACTTTCTTATACCATACACAAAAATGAATTCAAAATGGATTAAGGACCTAAATGTGAGACCTGAAACTGTAAAAATCCTAGAAGAGTGCACAGGTAGTACACTAATGTAACACTGTATTTACCTGATATTAACCCATAGAAACATTTTTCTGGATATGTCTCCCAAGGCAAGAGAAGCAAAAGCAAAAATAAACTGAGATTGTATCCAAATAAAAAGCTTCTGCATAGCAAAGGTAACAATCAGCAAAATTAAAAAGCAATCTACTGAATGGGAAAATATATTTGCAAAAGATATATCCATTAAAGGGTTCATCTCCAAATATATAAAGAATTTATATAACTCAACATTCAAAACACAAATAATCCTATTTAAAAATGGGCAGAGGACAGGAAGAGTCATTTCTCCAAAGACACACAGATGGTCAACAAACACATGTAAAGATGCTCAACAGCACTAATCAGGGAACTGCAATTTAAAACCACAAAGAGATATCACCTCATACCTGTCAGAATGGCTAAAATCAAAAACACAAGAAACAAGTGTTAGCAAGGTTGTGGAGAAAAAGGAACCCCTTGCACTCTTGGTAGGAATACAAACTGGTACAGCCACTGTGGAAAGCACTATGGAGGTTCCTCAAGAAATTAAAAAAAGAATTACCATATGATCCAGTAATGCCACTACTGGGTATTTACCCAAAGAATATGAAAACACTAATTCAAAAAGATATATGCATCCTTATGTTTACTGCAACATTATTTACGATAGACAAAATATGAAAGACACCCAAGTGTCCACTAATAGATGAATGGATAAAGAAGATGTGCTATATATACACCACAGAATATTATTCAGCCATAAGAAAGAATGAAATCTTGTCATTTCTAACAACATGGATGGATCTAGAGGGTATACTGCAAAGTAAAATAAATCAGTCAGAGAAAGACAAATACCATATTATTTCACTGAAATGTGGAATTTAAGAAACAAAAGAAATGAACAAAGAAAAAAAAGAGACAAAAAACCAAACTCTCAAATATAGAGAACAAACATGTTTACCAGAGGGGGGTGGGTCAGGGGACTGGTGAAACAGGTAAAGGGGATTAAGAGCACATTTATCATGATGAACACTGAGTAACGTATAGAATTGCTGGAGCACTATATTTTACACTTAAAAGTAATTAACACTGTATTTTAAGTACACTGGAATTAAAAAAAAAATCATGGCAGGTTCTTGTTCATGTTAAATTTTTTAGTAACTTCCTAAAAATTCAGAGGACCTGCTTAATGACTAATCTGCAAAGGAAATCATGAAATCAATTTCAATAAAATACTTAAAAATTAACTTAACCAAGAAGTGAAAGTTGTACAATGAAAACTACAAAACATTGCTAAAAGAAATTAAGGAAGACATACATAAATAAATAAATGGGAACACATTTCATGTTCATTGATTGGAAGACTTAATATTATTAAAACTTCAGGGACGCTGAATGATTCAAATAATCTTGAAAAGAAGAATAAAATCGGAGGACCAACTCTTCCTGATTTTGAAACTTATTATAAAGCAATAGTAACCAAAACAGCATGGTACTGAAATAAAGACAGAACTATAAACCAATGGAAGAAATAGAGAGCCCAGAAATAATCCCTCACATCTATGGTCAAATGGCATTCGGCAAGGGTTGCCAACACCATTCAATGAAGCAAGGATAGTATTTTCAGCAAATCGGCTAGAAAAAGTGTATATCCACATGCAGAAGAATGAAGTTGGACCCTTATCTAACACCATACACAAAAAGTAATTCAAAATCAATCAAGGACTTAAATTTAATACCTAAAACAATAAAACTCTTAGAAGACATAGGACAAAAGCTTCATGACACTGGATTTGGAGATGATTCCTTGGATATGAGAGCAAAGATGTAAGGTTTAAGTAAAAAAAGAAAAGCAGACCAAGCGGACTTTGTGTAAATTTTTAAATTCTGTGCATCAAAAAACACACATCAACAAAGTTAAAAGGCAACCCATAGTGTGGGAGAAAACATTTGTAGACATCTTTTAATGTGTTAATATCCAGAATATATATAGAACTCCTAAAATTCAACAACAAAAAAGCAAACAACCCAATTTAAAAAAGGGCAGAGGACTTGAATAGAGATTTCTTCACAGAAGACACACATGTGGCCAATAAGATGAAAAGGTGCTCAACATCACTAATCATTAGGGAAATGTAAATCAAAACTACGAGATACCACCTCACACCCATTACATTGGCTACTATCAAGAAACAGAAAATAAAGAGGTGTTGGTTAGAATGTAAAGAAATTGGAACTCTTATGCATTGTTGGTGAGAATGTAAAATGGTAGAACCAGCGATGAAAACAGTATGGTTTCCAAATTAAATTCCAAATTAAAATGGAATACCATATGTATGATGCAGTAGTTCCACTTCCGGGTATATACCAAACAGAACTGAAATTAGGGTCTTAAAGAGGTATCTGCATATCCGTGTTCATAGCAGCATTATTCACAATAGCCACAAAGTGAAAGCAACCCAAGTGTCCATCAACAAATGAGTGGATAAGCAAAATGTAGTATATACACACAATGGAACATTTTCAGCCTTAAAAAATAAGGAAATTCTACAATTTGTTGCAACACAAGTGAACCTTGAGGACATTAAATGAAATATAATTCAGTCACAAAAAGGCAAATACAGTATGATTCCACTTATATTAGGTACTCAGTGTAGTCAAAAATCATAGAAACAAAGCAGAATGGTGGTTGACGGGAGCTGGGGAGAGGGAAAATTGGGAGTTATTGTTTAATGGACACATGGTTTCAATTTTATAAGATTAAAAGAGTTATAGAGATGGATGGTGGCAATGGCTGTGCAACACTATGAATGTATTTGATACCACTGAACTGTACGCTTAGAAATAACTAAGATGATAAATTTTATGTTAATACGTATTTTAGCACCAGGCCAAAAAAAAAAAAAGAAAAAAAGAAAAAGGGCAGCAGCACCTGTGGAAGTATCCTGAGTGTAAGACCTCTCTCTTGGTAACAGCAAGGGGATAACAGCAGACACTGCACTCTGAACACTACTCAATCTGAAGGATAATACTTAAATGAAAATTAGGATTGGATACTATATCCTATTTTATAAAAAGGCAGACTAAAAGACTTTAGAATATTAGTGACTAAAAAGCGAAATGAGGAAAATGAAGAGAACTGAAATAGGATCAAGATACATATATAAACAAGAATAACTGGGATAGCTTGATTTTGTAGGAAACATGGCATTTGCAAGGCCCGTTCCATTTTATAGTAAGAACTGCAGAATAAAGTAAGGATTAAGGAGGAAAGGACCCCAGAGAAATATTTATTCCCAAGCATGTTTTTAAAAATATTATTTAATATATCAGGCATTGCCCTGGGGAGATACAGATGAAAAAGAAAGGATGCCTGTTTTATGGGAATCATGTTATACTTAGACATATATATCAATCATTGTGAGACAATGTAATAAATATCATTTCCTGGGAATGTCTAAGGTTTGTAGAAGCATAATGGAATAAAAAGTACAAGAGGATAGGCTTCAAAGATGTGATACTTGCGCCCACCTGCACAAATGAGGAGGAATTTTGGAGGAAAAAAAAGGAAAGTATTTCAATCAGAAAAAAAAGAGTATGCACTAAGATTCAGTAGCAAGAAAGGAAACTCAAAAATTAGATATATTCCACACCATTAAGAGTCCTTAAACCATGCTAAAAAGTTTAGGCTTTATCCCATAGGTTTCAGGAAACCAATGAAAGTTTTAAAGTTGTAAAGTGACACATACAAGCAAGCCCCTTACTGGTCATAGTGTTGAATACTGATCTGAGTATGAGAGGAGGTTTATCTAGAAAACTAGGGGCAATGCATCTACCTGCAACTGTCCAGGTAAGAGACGATGAGATTCAGGTAGTAGCACTGATGAGGTGAAGGAGGAGATGGACTCAAGGGCATTTCAGAGACAGACAGAAGAGACTGTCTGTATAACTAGATGTGAGGAAGAGGTAAGTGTCAGGATAACCTCAGTTTCCAGTTAGGGCGACTTAGTAGAAAGGTTTTCATTAGCCAAAGAAAGAAATCCAATGGATCAGAGAAGTTTGATATTCTAAGGGTTTACTCAAACTGCATAGAGAATGCCTATGAAAAGTCTAACTGGAGGCATTCTATAGACACATCTAGTGGCCAGGAAACAGTGTGGGGTTGTAGGTAAAAATTTGAGAATCACCAGTACTGCTTGATGCCAGAGTCCCTTGGTGACCTGAAGAAAAATCTGAGGTAGCAACTGAAGCCTATCAATAGGTGAGACTGCTTAGGGGGAGCCTATTTAGGGAAGAAGCCAACTGCAGACTTCTGGAGAATAACAGAAGTAGAGGAAGAAGAAACAGTAAAAGATACCGTGAAGAAAAAGAGAATTGGAAAATAGGAATTACATTCTGCAATATGATATTACAGAAAGCAAAGGAGGAATATTAATTGTACTTAACTATTTTCTTACCAAGTGTTGATGGATACTGGACTCAGACTGTTTTTCAGGTCTGAGTGATTCAACTTGTGTTCGTGAAGTGCAGAAACAATCCTGGAAATTTAGAAATGCATTAAATCAGTGAAAAATAAGTCATAAGATCAATAGGGGTGACATGTGAATATAAAGGTCTGATGACTAGGGTGAGGAGCAGAGACAAAGGGCAGCATGCAAGAACCTGGAATTGAAGTCAAGATCCATACCATGGAGGTCCTCAGTATGGGAGAGATGGGAAAGCAGCTGGGTATGCAGAAGACAAGTTATAATTTTACTTGGTGCTACCTCTGGGGGTCATAATATCAATTCATTTTTACTGCTGCTATTCATTTTTAACCCTTTCATCATCTTTGCAGTTTTGAACATTTAGCTAAAGGTTATACTGCTATACTCATTATAATCAATTTTATTTTAATCCTCACTTTCTTTTTTTTTTTTTTTTAATTTTTTTTTTTTCAACGTTTATTTATTTTTGGGACAGAGAGAGACAGAGCATGAACGGGGGAGGGGCAGAGAGAGAGGGAGACACAGAATCGGAAACAGGCTCCAGGCTCTGAGCCATCAGCCCAGAGCCTGACGCGGGGCTCGAACTCCCGGACCGCGAGATCGTGACCTGGCTGAAGTCGGACGCTTAACCGACTGCGCCACCCAGGCGCCCCCCTCAGATTCTTTCTTAAATGTTAAGTGCCATGTTTATCCACATTAAACTATACAATTAATGTATTTGAAACCAATTTTGTTTCTTAAGGTGATAAACATCTTACTTCAACTGAAAGCAAATTAAAAGTAGAAGACTTAGAGCCTGGATGGCTTAGTCGGTTGAGTCTGTTGGACTCTGGATTTTGGTTCAGGTGATGATCCCAGGGTCATGGGATGGAGCCTTGTGTCAGGCTCCATCCTGAACATGAATCCTGCTTAAGATTCTCTCTCTCCCTCTGCTCCTCCCCAGCTTGTGCATGCATGCAAGCTCTCTCTCCTTCTAAAAAAAAAAAAAAAAAAAAAAAAAAAAAGTAGGAGACTTAGTTCTAGTTCCATTATCACAATTTACCTTTTCTTGCATTTTAACCCATGGTCCTACTATCACATCTTGCCAATAAAGAAATGTAACACCTCTATATGATTTATCATCTGTTAGTGGCATAAAGCTGGCCTT
The DNA here is from genome assembly GCF_007474595.2 of Lynx canadensis. Lineage (NCBI taxonomy): Eukaryota > Metazoa > Chordata > Mammalia > Carnivora > Felidae > Lynx > Lynx canadensis. The sequence goes on along the minus strand of NC_044310.1, from coordinate 187,123,239 downwards.
ATTTTATTTAGGAAGAAAATATATGTCAAAAGAAAAATATAAACAAATTATATGAAAGAGACTTTACAATAAATTATTTTCTAGCATCTCATTAACATTTATTTGTACATGAACAGTAAAGTACTAATACCAAATGAGTCTTCAAGATAAGCTCTCCCATGTCTACCTCTTTGTAGTTACTTTTTTTTGTAGTCACTTAAAAATAATCAAACTTCCTTTAAAATACACCAGAATTTCTCACTAATCAAACTAGTCATTTTCTCAGTTTTCTCAGTTTACTGATTATTTTAAGACAAATTCCTGAAGTTTGTATACCTTATCAATTTTATCACAATAATTTGATCTAAATCTCCAGTCTTAGGTAAAATTTGCCCCTGGAGAACAGGAGCTAAAAATGTCAATTTTAACTATAGAAACATTTCCTTTAAAAATTTTCTATTGGATTGTCTAGAGTGAATACAATGGACAATAAAAGTTTTTGAAGATAGTTATTACCAGTTAGGCCATATACATAATGTATTTGGTATTTACATATATTTTATAACATTTACTCTGAATTGTTCACAATAATCATTAACACCATTGTGAAGAAAAGAGTTAACATAGCAGACCTAAAACTGCTATCTTTAGAAAAGGCTTGTTTGCAAAGTTGATCCTTGGCTAGTATCTGGGAACAAGGAGGGTTCCCGCCATTCCTTGATAAGAACGGATCATGTGCTTAAACCATATAAACAATATGGTTTATGCTGAATATCTGCTTTTTTTTCCTGGAAGTCTGGAATTTTGTTAACCTGCTAGCAGAAGGTACCTACATGACCAACCCCCAATAAAAAGCCTGAGAATAAGTCTCTAATGAGCTTCCTTGGTAGGCAACACTTCACACATGTTGACATTACTCTGGGAGAATTAAGCACATCCTACGTGACTCCACTGGGAGAGGATTCCTAGAAGCCTGAGACTGGTTTCCTTTGAACTTTACTCCTTGTACCTTTTTCCTTTGCTGACTTTGCTTGGTATCCTTTAGCTGTGATAAATCTTAATTATAAGTATGACTACATGACCAGGTTTTCCAACTCCTTCTAGCAAATCACCAGACCTGGAGGTAGTCTTCGGAGCACATCTAACACAGTTATCAAAATATATTCAAACATAAAAAAGTCTCTCTAAAAAACCTCCATCACTTTTTTTTTTTTTAATTTTTTTTTTTTTTTCCAACGTTTATTTATTTTTGGGACAGAGAGAGACAGAGGATGAACGGGGGAGGGGCAGAGAGAGAGGGAGACACAGAATCGGAAACAGGCTCCAGGCTCTGAGCCATCAGCCCAGAGCCTGACGCGGGGCTCGAACTCACGGACCGCGAGATCGTGACCTGGCTGAAGTCGGACGCTTAACCGACTGCGCCACCCAGGCGCCCCGCATCACTTTTTTTTTTGATGGAAGCTAATTTAGGACATATTGGGCATATTTTTTTAAAACTTATATTGACCCTAATTTATTTTCAAAATAAGAGTCATGATCTGTCTTTTTGGTTTATATATAGAAAACATTTTATAAAAAAATATGGTAGACCTCCATTTAATTTTCTTTATATAGAATTTTCACAGCACAAGAAAATGATCACTATAAATGTGAAAATAGCTAAAACCAGCCAACATTATAAGGCAAAATGTTTTTGCTGACCTCTCCTAAAAAATATTAGCATGTTCATTAGCTGCCCAGGTTATAAAAATCATAAACCACTCATAGCTTATCCTTCAAAACATTTTTTATATCCACATTGACTCAAATGAATGCTAGTGAATATAATAGCTCATGAAAACTCTACATATTAAGGTCTTTTAGGCAGGAAAAATGATTGAAAAGCATCCAGAAGCTGCCCCAAAATATTTTTAATGTAAAATTTAATGTTTTGTTTTTTTTTTTTTAAAGATTTTATTTTTATTTTTGGGACAGAGAGAGACAGAGCATGAACGGGGGAGGGGCAGAGAGAGAGGGAGACACAGAATCGGAAACAGGCTCCAGGCTCTGAGCCGTCAGCCCAGAGCCCGACGCGGGGCTCGAACTCCCGGACCACGAGATCGTGACCTGGCTGAAGTCGGACGCTTAACCGACTGCGCCACCCAGGCGCCCCTAATTTAATGTATTTTTAACCCATTACCATAACAGTAGTGAAAAGCAGTTATACCTAAAAGAGAAACTAAAGGAAAATATTTTAATTATGCTGCTCCTTTGAAAACACTGTTTCTTAGCTCTCAAACAGAGGGTAAAACTTGAATGGGGAGGAATCCTTCATAAGTAAAAACATCAACTTTATCTCAGCCGCACAAATATCTCATTTAGGAAAATAACATGAATATTTTGATTCAAAGGATTCTAAATATTTCATCATTACAGGAAGAATAAATGTAAAATTATTAACCAATTGAACAAATTTAAACCACCCATTATTAAATTATATTAGTTTTCACAAAACCCATAATTATGGAATAATGGAATAACTAAGATATTCCTATTCCAAAATTTAGAAACCCTGGGACACAGCCCTCTAAATCTCAGGATCTTCATCTATCAAATACCCTTTCACATCTCATCCAATTTACAAATCAATATAAAACTGTTAACCTTACGTAATCCTTTAGAGCAGGGGTCTGCAAACTATGGTCTACAAGTCAATCTGACCCACCACCTATTTTAGTGAATAAGGTTTTACTGAAACACTGACTCATTCATTTTTATTCATCTACATATTGCCTATGACTGCTTTCACACTATAACAGAAAAGTAATTTGTAACAGAGACCTTATAGCATACAAATACTATCTGGCCCTTTACAGAAAACTTTGCCAATCCCTGCGTTAGAAAATGAGGTTAGGTATTTAACCCCATGTACTTCCTAGATAAAGTTCCCTGTTAAGTAGAAAAGCTTAACTTTAAAAATAAAGTAAATGCATTCCATATTTTCCATATAACAAAAAAATCATACAATAAATTCAACAAATGCATTCTGTATTTCCTCATAGTTCTGCCTCTCAGACTGGGCAAATGATGGAGTGGATTAGCAGATATGAGTTTGAGCCTTGGCTCTAATTCTATACAATCTTGGGCCAGACTCAAAATGAGGATTATACCACCTGCCCTGCCAATCACTCACAATTTTGAAGAGTGAAAGAGATATAATATATGAAAGTATTTATATACTACAAGTAATCATACAAATGCATCCATCACTTTTTAAAAAGATCACTGCTTTAATATAATCAAATACTGTATTATGTTCTATATAAGACGTGATGAAAGACCTAAAACTAATCCAAATAATCCAAATAATATTTTCTGTAGGTTGAATATTTTTTACCTTATGATTCTTGGTTTTCAATCTAGATACCATGGATCAACTATAAACAAAAACAAGTTGGAATCTATATACATCACATACATTGATCCAAATGGGTTTTTTTGTCTTGTTAAGAGGCTTATTTTAATTACTATTTTGCTTGCCTTTGGTCTAATGGAAATTTATAAAAGGGATTTTTGAAATATTTAAAGGATAAGGCATAGCTAAGTGGATGGGAGAGGCATATCTAAGTACAGTAAAAAAGTACATGAAAAAAGTGGGTATGAGACAAAGGAAAAGAATAATATATTAGCAAAGTATATAAGCAAAGTATTAGTAAAGTATAAGCAAAGTACAGTAAAAAAGTACATGAGAAAAATGGGTATGAGACAAAGGAAAAGAATAATGAATATATAAGCAAAGTATTAGCAACAAAAACTCAATGGGAATTTAACTCATTTCTTAAGACCAGAAGCCATTCTGGTCAAAATAACATCTCAGGGCATAATAATATCCAATATCCCATTAGAACATGCCTTCTGTTATGGCTGTGCATCTAACTACTCTGATAGCACAAAATTAGAGCTACGTTAATACAAACTTACCAAAAGAGACATTGAATCGTTTTAGTTCACAGGAAGTGACAAAAATCCATCTATTTCAGAAAAAGATTTTTGCTTTATCTTCAAGATGAAGAGATATCCTATTATAAAAACAAAAGCAAAATAATTTAGATGTACATGAAAGATCCTTAAGAACTAGTTGTTATAATCCCACATGAAAGGCAGCTATTCTTTGACACAAGGACTACAGACATTCCTGAAAAGTGTCTTTAAAGAGCATTTCTGTTTACAGAACACTACAGTATTTGGGATCTGACATCACAACAGAAAGGCAGAGTGAAGTTGAAGGGAAATTCTGAATATTTCCATTGACCAATATACCTGCATCTCTCCTCACCTATATTTTCTGTACTACTTTTTTGTTTAAGAACCCGAAGCAAATGTGAAAGCAATATGGAAAGTCAATGTTGGACCCACATTTGACATAAATGGTGCCACTTACAAATACACCCCAAGAATTTCCAATGGTTCCACTTAAAAGTAAATGTTGACAGTTCCAAAGCTTCCTGATTGGATTAATTACCTATTAAATCATTTGGGGTCTATGACAAGCAAATTTGGGAAAGGATGTGGATTAGTAATACACTACGAATCAGTAACATTTTTTCGTTGCCATGTCTTTAAAAAAGAAATTTCAATTTTCAGGTAAAAATAATATTTTCTTTAGGTTGAATATTTTTTACCTTATGATTCTTAGTTTTCAATTCTATTTTTCCTGGAATTTGACAAATATGATATGCAGATTATTACACAAATAATTCCTGTCCACTTTCTTTAGTAGAGTATTAATCTCAATAGTTTATGAAGACTCTACAACAGATTCAGAAGTTTAAAATAGTAACTTCTTTGGATTCAAGGAGCTTTAAAGAAACCACCAAAACTTTCCAGATTTTTCCGAATAGAAAGGGTGGCAATGTTCTAAACTTCCTAGTGCTAGGTGTTCTTTACACCTAACTAATATCACCTCTTTTTTCTAAATCATGGTTCGTTATTTCACTTTAATAAAGTCCCCAAGTTTACTCAGGGTATCTGCAACTATCTGAGCAAAATTAAAAAGAAAAATAAGATTTTATAAACAATAGATATAGTGGAGCAGTATCCAATTTAATTGCTAAGGAAAGATATGAATTTATTCAGGATATTCACTACAAACCAAAAGCAGAGAACAGGAGGAAGAAAAACCTGAAAGGGTAGGATTATTTTGTCACCTGCCATTCATTATCATCAATTTAAGGCAGTGGCATTTGCTGTATTACAAAAGGGGGAAAGCAGTATCTACCCTGCCCAATTTCCAGGGTGATGGAGATCAAATGACTGAAAGGGCTCCTAACCACCAAACACTACCAATATAAGAGCTTGAATGGATGCTCCAAAAAGTACAATCAAATATTACTGGTGGTGGTTCAAAAAGGCTTATTTGCAAAGCAAGTTGGCAATGTTTCAATAACCATGATAATACTCATACCTTTTGATCCAATAAAATTCTCACTTCTAGTAATCAACTCTAAGGAAACATCCAAATAAATGAAGAAACCATACATATGTAGAAAGTCATTACACTGTTACTCTGAAACAGACAAGTATTCATTCCACAAGTGTTTAATGAATGGCTGCCATGGGTCAGGCACTGGGGACACTCACTAGTGATCAGGGCAGACAAGGTCCTGACCACTTGCAGTTTACATTCCCACTAGCAGGAAGATTAAGGATGTCGTGATTAACTGAATTTTCTGGTTATCAGGATTTTGTTTCTTGCTTTTTCCACTTCATGTAAGTTCTAAATAATAAAAAAAAAATTTTAAATCCATTACATTATCTATATTTCAGAAAAACACAGAAGAAACTGACACAATCTAAGAGAACAGTTAGTACTAAAGGAGTTGCCCTTTGGGGTGGTTTAATCTCACTGGCTTCTGCTTTAGATATGCAGACGATTAAGAGATAATTTTACAAGACATTTTGAGGTCAAGGCAGCAGCTGCACCTAGTAAAGGGGAGTGGGGAATAGATTTGCTGTCATAATTTTCCCTTGCATGCTCTTTCACTAGATATGAATATAAATCCTTAAAGAAATACTTGAGACCTGTATTTCCAAATGTATTACAAGTACATCAATGTGGTCCCTTGCATTTGTATCTAACAAGCTAATCGGGGAACGTTTTATAAGTAATTTAAACCTGCTCCATTATAAAATCACTTGAAGGCTTTCATATCAAAGGTTAACAATTTGTTAGAATCATAGGTCACATTTATTTACAGAACTTGGATTTTGAGTTAATTTAGGCATCCAACAGAGGCCATTGTTACAGGGGATGCAAAAAAAAAAACACCAGATTTAACTCTGAGCCTTAAAATTACTGTGATTTTCAGAGGGATCTTGAGAACCCATAAAATCTTAAAAATTATAGCGACGCACGCACAACTCCGTAAAATTTTCCAAACTTAGTACCGTGACTCATGCTTTCAAAAAATATTTACTGAGCGCCTACTGTGCGCCAGACAGACTCTGTACCGGGGAGACGCTGTGTCACAAATCCTGACCAAGTTTTGAGGAAAAAGGTATTTGACACAACAAACCGACAAGGGAAAAATACAACGTTGGATTTAAATTCTGAGACCCAAACGAAGCTTGAGCATTTAATTTTCCAAGAGGTTCCTTCCGAGTCCTGCTTTGGGGGATCTTGACAGAGAACTCGTAGAAAGTGGTGCACAAACCCGGGCCAAAGGCTGTCTACAGTTTGGAAACTCCTCCAGGCTCCTGAGCTCGGCCAAAGGTGAGAGGCGGGGGAGGGGGCGGGGGCGGAGGTTGGAAGAGTGCACTTCGCGCAGCTCGCGCACTGCGCACCTGGCGCGGTCAAATCCGGCAAGCACCGCCTACCCCGCACGCAGGTGCCTCCGCCAGCGGGCGGCCGGCGGCTCAGGGGCCGCTCGCGCAAGCCGGATCCAGCCACGGCTCCGCCGGCTGCCCGGGCTTCGATTCGAAGCGGGGCGGCGAGTTCTAGCCTCCGGCTTCCCAAGGCGTGCGCGGACCAAGCCGCGCTCCCTCACGTCCCCGACCGGGCCTTACACCCTCCCCTGCCCGGCCCAGCCTCCCCTTATTACCCTGGCGGCGACCACAACCAGCGATTCTCCTCAGGCGGCCAGCGGTGCGAGGCCTGCTGGCCCCGGGAGCCCAGCTGGCCGAGGGGCACGGCGAGCGCACAAGACCCGCTCCCAGCGCGGGCGGCGGGGCGCAGCAAGGCGGCGCGACCCGGACTGGGGCTGCGGGCCTGGAACTCTGCCCCAGCCCCCGGCAGTCCGCCCGGACTGGACTCGCCCCAGGGTCGCGGCCCCGCCTCCCGCCCCAGGGCTGGGCAGCCACGGGGCGGGGTCTTGTAGCTTGAGGGCGGGGCCGAAGCGCAACAACTTGGAAGGGTGCAGGGGCGGGCGGACACGAAACCACAATTCCCGACAGGTCGTGCGCTGGGGCCGTGGAGGCTGCTGGGAGAATGGGTCTCCTTCGCTCTTCCCCAATTGTGTGGGGCAGTTAGGGACCCGGGCGTCGCTGCAAAACCGAAGTCGCCGAGTGATGATGTTGTGAAGTCGCTCGCCTGTCTCTGCCACGCCCGGGCGGTTACTGGCAGCGGCGGCCGCTTCGGCTGCAACTCTCAGGCTGCTACCGGTTTAGATCCTTTCCCTGAGGGAGCGCGGGCGGAGGACGGAGGACGGAGGACGTCGGGGCATTCCTGTGAGTAACATTCCCGCGCATGACTCGAACTTGCCCTTGCCAACTTCCCCTGAAAACGCAGGAGCCTCCCAGCCCCGAGCTTCCCTCGGTCCTCTGAGGTCACGCGCGGACAGAACAGGAGGCTGGATATCGGAGGCCTGGGTCTTCGCCGGGTCCCCGCCCCGCGGTGGGAAGTGGTTTGTTTCCTAAGTGTGGGTGCGAAGTGATGGGTGCTGGGCTCTGGTCTCTGGGTTCACCCCAGCTGCACCTCTTGAAGATTGGCAGCATCTATCATTCTCTGTCGGAGAGCATCCAGCTGGAGCCCCATCCCTGAGTGATGAGCGGCTTTAGTGCCTGGACGTTAAACCTTAAGCCTCGGTCACCATCTGTGATGTGAGCGGAAGGAGAGGATATTGCAAAGAGCTCTTTTCTGTGTTGATTTGGGCTTTTCTTGAGATTGATTTTGAGCCAGATACCACATATCTTTGAAAAGAAATGGTTAACTTTAGTTTCAAGCATAGATAATAGATATTGGCAGATGTCGTTTTTAGTACCAGCATAATCTAAACAGTTAAAAGAGTTCTGGGTCATAATAATAATGGTGATCTCAGTTAATTGCCCACGAACCTTTTATTAAAACCTGCAGTTTCTACGCCGTGGAGGGGGGGGGGAGCAGTAACTTTTCACTGGAAATTCACCAAGCTAGAATGGATCATAGGAATAAAATGATATGGACTCTTCCAGTTTTTTTAAAAAATAGATATTTCAGGGGCGCCTGGGTGGCGCAGTCGGTTAAGCGTCCGACTTCAGCCAGGTCACGATCTCGCAGTCTGTGAGTTCGAGCCCCGCGTCAGGCTCTGGGCTGATGGCTCAGAGCCTGGAGCCTGTTTCCGATTCTGTGTCTCCCTCTCTCTCTGCCCCTCCCCCGTTCATGCTCTGTCTCTCTCTGTCCCAAAAATAAATAAACGTTGAAAAAAAAAATTAAAAAAAAAATAGATATTTCAGCAAAAATTGTCCTGACCTTCAAATCTTTGCCATAGAATTGGAAGTCTGAGTTACAGTGATCTCCAGATAGCCTGTTAATAGCCTTGACGTGACACCTCAGAACAAACAGAACAAATTGTGAAGGACATTTGGTGGTGAGAAAGGGCAGGGATAAAGACACTTTATCATCTCAGCAGTTTTTCCAGCTTTCTATTTTTAAAATTAATGTTCAACAAGTCTCAGACATTCAGCAATCACATGTATGAAAGATAGTGTTGTTTTTTTTTTTTTTACAGATTTTTATTCATTGTTGAAGGAGCCATAAAAAAGAACAAACATTTGAGTATAGTTGACCCTTGAACAACATGGAGGATAGGAGTGCCTATCCCCTGCACAGTCAGAAATCCAGGTATAACTTTTGACTCCCCAAAAACCTAATTACTAACAGCCTGTTGACCAGAACATAACGTAAACAGTTGATTAGCATGTTTTGTGTTATATGTATTACATGCTGTATTCTTACAATAAAGTAAGCTAGAAAAAAGAAAATGTTGGGGCGCCTGGGTTGCCCAGTTGGTTGAGCATCCGGCTCAAGTCATGCTCTCATGGTTAGTGGGTTAGACCCTGAGTTGGGTTCTGTGCTGACAGCTCAGAGCCTGGAGCCTGCTTCAGATTCCGTGTCTCCCTCTCTCTGCCCCTCCTCCGCCTGCGCGCTTGCACTCCCTCTCTCTCTCTCTCTCTCAAATATAAACATTAAAAAGCAAAAAGAAAATGTTTTTAAAAATCACAAGGAAAAGAAAATACGTTTACTGTGCTGTATTTAAAAAAAAAAAATCTGTATATAACGGGACCCTTGCAGTTAAAACCTGTGTTTGAGTCAGCTGTCCTTTCAATCAGCCAGGCACACCAGTCATAAGTTCTACATACATTCACTCACTTAATCTATAATAACCTTATTGTGCTACTCTGAGGCTCAAAGATTTTGTTTATGTAACAAGCGAAGATTCAAACCTGAATCTGCCTTGCTTCAAAGTTACAGGTCAGGTAAGTTGTACCTACTTCAGAAATTACTCGCCTTAAAGGTTGGATGATTAAAAACTATTTTCCAGCATTATTTCCTAATACTGGTTCCTTACATACCTGGAATATCTAGAATAGGTTCTGAACCCCTGCTTTACTAGTTTTGAACAAAGTGTTCTCTCTGTTTACCATTCCTGTCCCCCGAAGAGCTGTTCATTAAGACCCTAAAAGCCCATTCCAAATCCAGTGCAGTTTACTTGTGTAAGGCATGATAGGACTGGATTTTCATCTCAGAGGTTCTTTCCAGTTCAAAGGTTTAGTGATTCTACATTTGAAAATATGAGCCAGAGTGTTATTCTGTTCTGAAAATCATCGTTAACATCAGTAGCCACAAAGAATAGAAAAACTAGTTTCCTAAAAATTTCACATCAATACCGAAAATGTTAAACACCAATATAAGAAATGAAACAGATAGTAATATGTATTTTTTTGATTACTTTGAGCTCTTTATATCATCTGTACCAGTTTTCTACCCTCTTTAGTTACCATCCTCTTGAGTTAAGAAATCTGAGACATTAAAATAATACATTTAAAATGACTTAGTGAATGAAGGGACTAAATTATTCATGGTTTCCAGTCATGTTTTTTCAGATCTGCAGTGCTCATGTAATAATAGGAAACATTTTTATAATACTGTGTGTTAGATATCGGTCAACATTTTACCTATATTATCCTCACAATAGCATTATGTGGTGTTCTTGTAGATAGGCAATTGAAGCAGAGGATAAGTTAACATACCCAAGGTCATTCATCTACTAAGTGATAGAACTGGATATCAAACCCAGGCATGCTCAGAAATCTTTAACATTTACTGAGCACCTTCTGTGAACCAACCCCACAACTGGGTGTTTTTATTATAATTAGATCATTTATCTGTACAACTACCTTAGATAGAATGTAAGTTCAGCATTTAGTGACTTGCCCAAAGATATAAGAATAAATGGTTCAGTTGAGATTTGAACCCACTCTTGCCTTTCTTCAAAGTCCTTATTCTTTCTTCTACTTTCCCTCAATAATCTAATCTTTATTAAATATCTTCAATGGGCCAGACACTGTGCTAGGGATTTAGCCCCTGCTCTTAATAAACACAGTCTGAAGAGGGAAAGACACAATTGTGATAGTGTATTAATAGGATAGCAGTATACAGAAGGCAACATGCAGAGGTCCTATAGGAACAGAGAGAAAGGGAGTGAAATCTACCTGGGGTGGGAAGGCTTGGGCCAGTCTTGGAAAAACAAATGGGAATAAGCCTGGACAAAGAAAAGGAGAAGGGGTTGTTGTGGGCTGAATGGTGCCCCACCAAAATTTATATGTTAAAGTCTTAACCTCCAAAACCTCAGAATGTGACTGTATTTGGAGATAGGGCCTTTAAGGAGGTGATTGAGTTAAATGGAGCCTTTAGGGTGGGTCATATTTCATTCTGACTGGTGTCTATAAGAAGAAGAACTTTGGAAACAAAAAGAGACACCAAGGATGTGTGCACAGAGGAAAAAAAATTATATGAGAACACATTCACAAGGCAGGGATCTGCAAGTGTCAGGAGAAAGCAAGCCTGCCAATACTTTGATATTCGACTTCTAGCCTCCAGAACTGTGAGGAAATAAATTTCTCTCATTTAAGCTACCCGGTCTATGGTACTTTGTTATGGCAGTCCTAGCAAACTACTGCAGGGATGTTCTAGCAAAAGGAATGACATACAAAAAGCCTTTGAGGTGTGCCAGGTGATTAGATTTCATGGTAAGAAGTGTTGAGAGATGAAGCTGGAGATTAGGCTGGGGCCATATTAAGACGATTTTGTATGAAATGCTAAGGAGCTGAACTTTATCCTAAGGAGGATGGAATGGAGAGGGTTTGTAGCAGAGGAAAAACATTAGATCTGCATTTTAGAAAGACTACTCTGAACTTTGTGGAGGATGAATTAAAGAGGATAAGACTGGAAGCAAGGAGATCAATTAGGTGGAAGCTGAACTAAATATTTTCTTGCAGTATTGAAGTGTCAAACTAAAGCAGAACTATTGTTAAGGAAGATTTTAAAGGCCACAGCTAACCCTTAGGGCAAACATGGGAGGATTTAGGAAGAATTTGTATCTAGAGACCAGCTTTACTTTTGACATTTTGCTTTCCGTAAATAAATAAAGCTTTATACCACAGAATGTTCAGTATTTGCCCACTGCATTTAATAGACAGTTTTATGGGGCTTACACTGTTTTAAGCCAACTCCTCTGATGACCTTATAAAATATCTACCATTATTATCTCCGTTTTATACGTAAAGATATTGAAGCACAAAAGAGTAACTTACCCATCATCACATAGCAAATGTTAGAATCAAACTCAGCCTGTGCTCACAGTCTGTGCTCCTAGCCATTATACTACATGTTACCATATGTTATTTATCAAGATCTTCAAGTACCTATGAAAGGAGGGAGTAATAAAAAAAATAAATTGGGTTATTTGTGCTGTAGGAAGTATATAGTTTATCAGAGGAGATAAGGAATAATTATATGGTTAAAATGTTTTAGAGAGAAGTGGAGAGTATTCAGAAGTAATCTTATTTCAAGTTGAGGCTTCGGGGAAAACTGGCACTGGGAAAAAGTGGCATTTGAACTGGGGTATGAAGAATGGCTAGACTTTGAATATGTAGAAGGAGAAGAGATATTAAAGGTAGAAGAAATTGCATGAACAAAGTTACAGGATTGAGGGTTTCTTGGTGTGTCTAGGGAGCTGGTAAAGAGAATCCTTTGTTTTGTCTGGGCTATATTATGTTGGTGGAGAATCCAGTTTGGGGGTTGGGGGGACACCAACTGCCTGGGAAGGAGAGCTCTTAGGGAATGAGGGGCAATGAAAATTGTGAGGTTTGAAGTCAAATGATTGAGGTATATGCTAGATGTAATTATTTTTTAGGAGAGGATAAAGCTCATCTAGTCCCAACTCATAAGTTAAATCCTGTCTTCAGTGTCTCACAAATCCCTCTTACTGTCCCCATTCACCTCATTTATGCCTTTATTACAATAATCCAGGCATAATTTGATAACATTTAAAATGATTTTTATCTCAAATTTTTCTATCCTTGAAATTTATTCTGTATTCTGATTCCAGATTTATTTCTTAAATGTCATTTTTTTTTTTTTAAGATTTTATTTTTCGGTAATCTCTACACCCAACATGGGGCTCGAAATCTCAGTTGCATGCTGTACCGACTGAGGCAACCAAGCACCCCTCAGTCGTCACTTTCATTTAGAAACTTGTTCCTTATAGGATCAAGTTCAGACTTCTTAATCTGAACTTGCCAAATTTAAGGTTCCAAGTACTTTCCCCATAATCAGTCTTACTTAAATTGGTCTATACACTGCTGCCCAACTGGCTCCATCTTCTGTTTGCTTTGGGGCTTCTTCTTCTTTTTTTTTTTTTCTTTGTCTTTTACCTACTGGACACTCCCCTTCTCACCGTTCAAAACCTTCCATCTTTGAGGAACCTACTTAAATCTTACTCCTGTGTGAAACCAGATCACTTCAGCCAAAAAGAGCTTTCCCCCCACTGACTCATATGTAGAACAGTTCTGTTCTAATACTCATTAGATATTTATTATCTGGTGGTGTTATCTTCTTTTCTTAGCTATCTTAGATCATGAAATCTTAGATTTAATCTAGATCATGGAGCTCATTAGAGCTCTCCCTGATAGATCTTAGATTTCTTTAGATCTTTAAACTCCCTTAGGTCAGACGCTGTCATATACCACTTTTTTTCTCTTGTCTTTTAGTTTAATTCAAGAGGCATTTGTTGAAAACTGTCCAATAAGCAGCTGATTGACCACTTGTTAGTTCGGGTCATTTTACTGAAATTTCTTCTATAACTAGCTTCTTAATATGTAATGTTCCTGGCTTTGTTACTGATTCATATAACCTTGGGATATCCTGTTTAAACACCCTGGATTATGATTTATTTGTGCTAGAAAATGAGCATACAAAGTTAACTCGTGGTATAGAAGTGGAACTAATTCATGTTGTAAGGATCATTGAGGTCTTTGAAGCTTATCCATGTCTATATCCATTAGCGTTTGCCAAACTTCAAGTTCTTTCTCTTTAGAAAGCTTTCTGACAATAAGGAAGGAATAGTTAAGGGTCTAATTTAAGAGTGTTTCACTATGTGTGTAACAAAAAAATTGATATGTGTGTTCATGGTGAAAGAATTCACCCACTAGTTCAGTTAATAGTTCATTTCAACCAGAAATTAGTATTGAGTTGCTTAAGCTCCTACCATTATCTACTCATTCTGATCATCAAGAGAGAAGAAAGGGAGAAGGTAGCCCCTCCCCCTTCCTTCCTGGAAGACTACTTCCTGAAAGTAAATTGTAATATATGTTGTGAAAGAAACAAATTAGATGCTGAATTAGAAAATAAAGATGGCAGGGGAGGCTGGCTACTTTAGATGAGGTAGACTGGCAACTTCTCCCTGAGGATGATTTTTCTGGAAGAGTGAGAAGTAGTTACCATATAAACAATAAGAGGAAAGGGTATTACAGGTACAGTGAACAGTTACAAAGGCCCAGAGATAGGAGAGAATGTGATGAGGAAATTAAAAAAAAAAAAAAAAATGACAAGGTTGTGTCTCTGTGGCTGAGTATAAGCAAGGAGAGTGGTGCAAGATGATTGAAGAGAAGTAGTCAGGGGGCCAGACTAGGCCAGACCCTGTAGACTGTGATTTGATGTATGGATCTTATCCTAGGTTTTGTTTTTTTTTTAAAGGAGTTTAGGGTGGGTTTTTTTTTTTTTAATGTTTATTTATATTTGAGACAGACAGAGACAGAATCCAAAGCAAGGTCCAGGCTCTGAGCTGTCAGCACAGGGCTCGAACCCACAAGCCGTGAGATCATGACCTGGGCTAAAGTCAGATGCTTAACTGACTGAGCCACCCAGGCACTCCAAAGGAGTTTAGTTTTTAACACATTTTTCTTGTTGCCTTACAGAGACAAAGAGCAAGAAGTTGAGCATGGAGTCCTGTTATAAGAGGCTGGTTCACAGACTAAGAGCTAATGATGGGTAGAATTAGGATGACAGAAGAGGGGATGAAGAAAAGTGGGCAAATTTGAGGCATATATTGGTATTAGACTGTATAGGATTTGGTAATGGATTGGATGTGGAAGATAAGAGAAAGAAGGCATCTACTACTGTTCAGTGGATCAATTTAAGGGAATATAATCAGCCTGTGAGAAATTTGAGTGGAGCTGAGGAAGTCTAGTCTGAAGAGCCAGATTTGGAGTTATTAACACTGCAGAGGTAGTGGTTGGTTTGCACAAAGGTAAATGAACAAGAGCAGCAATAAAGAATGCAGTCACATTTGGAACTTTGGGGAACACCAGCATTTAAGGATCAAGGGGAGGGAGCTGGGTGATCCAATGAAGGGATTTGAGAAAGTGCATTCATTTTAAGATGTAGACTTCAGGAAAGTCATAGGAAAGTTTAAGTAGGGAGTGGTCAACACTACTGAACAAGAGATACTAAGATAACAACTAAGAAATCATGACTGGATGGGTAAGCAGGGCCTATTGGTAACGGAAGAGAATGCAGTTTCAGGAAAAACCAGATTATAGTGGGGTTGAGGTGTGAATAAAAGATAAGGAAGAGAGTAAATACTCTTTGAAGAAACTTGACTGAGAACAGAGAGCAGTAGCTAGAGGGGAACCCAGAGTCTTGAAGAAGAGAAATTTTAAATTTTAAATTTTATCTGTTTTTTTTTTTAAAGGTTTTGAGCAAAGTGGAAGGTTTTGAGCATGATAATTGACCAAGGAGGAGGTTGCTATTGAATAGGGATAACTAGTGGAGCAAAGTTTAGAGAAGGCAGGAGTAGAGACTTTTAAGTAACATATGTTTCAATATTTTATACCTCGGTGAGCATATACATATGGTAGACAAATTGTAAGGTAATTGTAAAATAAGTTTCTCTCCCACTTCTGTCTTCCAGCCACCCAGTTCTTCTAAGAGAATTGCTAATTTATACTCTGATTAACAAGTGTGCAAGTGCATGATTGAGGTTATGCTTGTGTTTAATTCTCAGAGTTTGGAGAGAAATCTAGCTATAGATGATATAGATTTATTGGTGGCAGGAATAAAAGTAAGAAGGATGGAGAACAGACGGGTTCAGAGATGAATGTCAAAGATGTGGTATGGAGCTGCCTCAGAAAAGGACATTTAAGAGGATAATGGAGGGCATGCCTATGATGTGAGATCCATGGTTGATGACTAAATTTACAGCAGCCCCATTCCACGTGGTTTTGTGACTTTTCCAGGAGAACTTAACTACTTCTTTATATTTAAAATGCATGTCAACTTAGAAAAGACTTCTCAAAAATTCATCACTTAAGTAAATGCATGTTTGGTGTCCCAAGTGCCAAAGCTCTGCTTTCTACTCTTACTGCTTTCAGTCTAGGCATGTTGTGTCTGGTGCTTTGAGGTTATTCAGGCCAGTGATATAAATCAAAACAAAGACAAGTTTGTTGGTTAAGAAAGAGCATTCTCTGTCTGAAGGAAGAAAAGAAGAGATGGAGACTAGAAACCAACTAAACTGTCCCTGAGATGGTACTACTGTTTCTAAAGCACATAACAACTTAAAAATTTTTTTCTTTTCAATCATTTTTAGCTCTTTAGCTAGTACTAGGCTAAACCACTAACTTCCTTTGTTTTATTTTTAGTCACAAATTCAAGACTACAAACAAGACTTAGATTAGCAGTTGTATGTTTAAGAAGATATTTGATCATTTTCATTTGATGTGGGGCTTATTTTAAATGTATCCATAAACAGCTGCAAATGTTATTAGTGGAAAACATAATAAATCTAAGCAAGAAGCCAAAGATTCCATTTTAGCTTCCCTTGAAACTGACAACTAGTTCTTTTTCGTTATTACAAGAAAAGTGGGTACTGCATTATTGCTATAAAAATGATAAATCACCCTTTTAACAGCAAACTCTTATATAGAGGTGTTTTTTGTTGTTGTTTTGTTTTGTCTTGTTTTGTTTTTGAGAGAGAGGGAGGAGTACAGGGAATGGCAGAGGAAGAGGGAGAGAGAGCATCTTAAGCAGGCTCCAAGCCCAGTGTGGAGCTGAAGGAGGGGCTCAATCACATGACACTGAGATCATGATCTGAGCTGAAATCAATAGTCTCTTAACCTACTGAGCCCCCAGCACCCCTCATATAGAGTTTTTCATAAAGCAAATACAGTGTTTTCTTTCAAATGTTCAATCTTTGCTTAATTTTTCAGGGCAGTTCATTTAATTGACGTTGGACTGAAATGTATTAATCAGTTTTATTCGTTAAATTACTTCTGTAATTCAGTGTGTTGACATTTTTAATCTTTAAGCTTATAGCTAGGTATGTATTGTGAGCCTACTATGTGTCTGTTGCTTTTAGCTTTGGGGCATACAAAAATAAAATACCATCATTCAAAAAGCTCACAGTGTTATAGTGAGGAAGATAGTGAGCACATAGTCTGGTAACATCCAAGAAGAGCAGTCAATAAATACTGATTAAAGAGTAAAATAATAATTGGGGCACCTGGGTGGCTCAGTCGGTTGGACATCCAACTTTGGCTCAGGTCATGATCTCACAGTCCGTGAGTTCAAGCCCCGCATCGGGCTCTGTGCTGACAGCTCAGCCTGCTTTGGATTCTGTGTCTCCCTCTCTCTCTGCTCCTTCCCTACTCATGCTCTGTTTCTCTCGTCTCAAAAATAAATAAAAACATTAGAAAAAAAATTTTTTTTAAAAAAGAGTAAAATAATCATGAAAAATTTTAAGAATTCTTAAACCATTTTTTCCATGTTTGTAATCCACTATGTATTTCTTAATAGCAATTAACAGTAAAATTCTCACAAAAGAGAGAAGAACCTATACTTTTCTTGGGGTTCAATAAAGAAGGGACAGAGTGTATTCATAGCCAGCCTATAGAAAAGAAAAAAGGACACCAAGATGAGAAAAACACTTGACAATAGTGCTAAAAGAAGAGAAGCAAGCCAACTAAATCCCAGTGCTGGAGGGATGAAAGAAAGAGGTAATTGAGGAGCTAGCCAAGGGCAGAAAAACAGGTCCTAGGGTTCAGTCTCAAGGAGACACCTTCTGGGTTCTCTGATAACCTGGTTGTCTGGTTTCTCAGCCAACAGCCAGTTAGAAAGCAGAGAGGCACCCTGCAATGGCAAAGTGTAATAGCCTCACAGTGAGGGGGAAAAGAAAATGAGAAGTGGAGTTACAATCTCCAAAAAATTAGCATTTTCTGACGATTTATTGTAGGAAGAAAGAGCTTTTTAAAAGCTTGTAATCCTGGAGGATACAGCTGTAGTCATTATATTATAATATAGTGATTGCTGGACATAGTAATGACCCTGAGTCATCAAATTCTTTTTAGTCTGTTCTAAGGACTTTTTTTCCCCCACTCCCATAGCAGTTGGACTTTCTCATTACCATGCCTTAACTTTAGGGGAAAAATATTTTACTACCAATGTTTTTAAAATAAGAAAGCTTGGGGAGAGGGTCATTATTAAAGGTTTTGTGGGTTTTGCCACAGTGTTGTCAAACTCATCTCTAGGCACTTTGCAACTTCACTGTAACTGGTGGGCTTCATTGATAGAGTCCTGTCCATAGCTAACATCTCTTACTGAAACTCATGAGAAACCTTTATAGACTTTGTAAATTGTACTAAGAAAGCTCTCAGTTTTCAAGTGCTCTGACAGTCTTAGGTTTCTCATGTAGTTTCGTTTTTGTCCCTACTACAGAAGGCAAGGATATAACTTGACTAGAGATTGATTCATTCATTT
The DNA here is from genome assembly GCF_007474595.2 of Lynx canadensis. NCBI lineage: Eukaryota > Metazoa > Chordata > Mammalia > Carnivora > Felidae > Lynx > Lynx canadensis. The sequence continues at coordinate 187,104,713 of NC_044310.1, read as the reverse complement.
CAATAAATATTTATTGAATGCCTGGCATATGCAAGATATCAAGATATAGGTAGACTTAATTTATTGGAATAAGGATTTATTTTGGTCTATATTCCACTAATTTTAGTGGAGTGGAGAAGGAGAATTTCTCAAACTACACATGCTCACTGTCCCCCACACTCCCAGTCTCTTGATAGTAGAGCTCAAGAGTTTGGAGGACCCAGCTTTGGAAAACATAGTCTTGGGTTTGATTCTGACATTATCCTAGCTTAGGCAAGTTAATTAACCTCTAAGCTTCAGTTTTCTTGCTTATGAAATGGTGACAATAATAATGTTCACATCTTGGGGTTCTGAGGATTAAAAGGGATCATGTGCATAAAGCCTTTATTCCAATGCTTAGCACATAATAAGTACTCCATCAGTATGATCTATTATTATTAGGAAAGACTGAATGTGGATCAAATTGAGAATATATTTCTTTATCATGTGTTTCTCATTTGAAACACAGAAGGTTCTTGTGTCTTTATTATCAATTGTTTAACATTATCAGCTGATCTTAGAAAATTTTATAGTGCTAGTTTCACTTGTTATTTTCTACAGCAAATTCATGAATTTAACATAGAAGTTGGTTTGTTTTCACTGTCAAAAGAAGATAGTATCTGCTCAGGAAAAGTCTCACAGGGCAGTGATGTCTCCTATTCAATTGTTCAAGTCTAGAAACTGAAGTTTTCTCAGTGTACTCTGAGTTGATAGATCTGGAGGAAAAGACACACTAAGCAAACTCACTCAAGAAGAATAAACAAGCCAGAATGTCTGCCATTAATGTACAGTAGAACTATCAAGTGAACTGTATGTTTTGGTTTACAAACTGTATTTTTCTCTTATAGGAAAATTTGTAGGAGAAGCCAAGTTAACACAAGTTTTGTGTTTTTGTGTGCTCTTAGACATGGAGGACATCTGAAGCATACGGAACAATCTGCTTAGGGAATGGGGAGGGGTGGGCTGAGTAGCAGTAGGCCACACTAGCTCACAGTAGAAGGGGCTGAGGCTGGAGGACCAGGTGGAAAGCTATTGCAGTAGCCAGAGAGAGAGAAGGGCTTGAACTAAGGCCATGGCAACAGGCTTGGAGAATAAGTAGACAGGGACAGGTGACTACATGAAAAGAAGGAATTGAAGAGAAGAAAGATGACTCTTAGATTTTTGGCTCTACTGATCAGTTAAACTGATAATATTAACTAATTAGTAAAGCAGGAAAAAACAGGTTTCATGGGAGAAGGATATAAGTTCATTTTGGATTGTGATGAATTTATGGTATTGATTACAAGTTGATGTTTAGAGTTGTGGTTTAAAGTCCTATACCAATTTGGGCTAAAGATAGAGACTTGGGAAGTAATTATAATATAATTAGAAATTAAGGCCTTTGAAGTAGATGAGATTCCTTAGGAGAGAAAGGAGAGGGGCTTGATAAAATCCTGAAGAACAGGGGCTACTAGCTATTAGTAAGGCATGTAGAGAAAGACGGTTCTGAAATTTTCTCAGCTGCCTACTTACTGTGCCTGTCAGGCTCAGAATCTCATTGTCTCCTGAGTGGCAGATAATAGCCATAGCTCAAAAAATTTACCTGAACTTCATTGGCAAACCAGAGTCATCCATTGCATGTCAGTTCTCCCTCAAAAGATAACCTTATTTTGAAATCCTAGAGTTAATTGTGGCAACTGGTTTGGAAAACGATGACTAATATCTAAACCACAATGTAATTTGAACATCTCCTTGCTTAGCAGAATTACATTACTGAAAAAGTTGTATGTCTTAGATATGTAGAATTCTAGAAATCATTCTAGAAATATATATGTTTATAAATATGTTTATAATATTCTGTTCTGACCACTCCCATTTTAAGTTACACCCTGTTCCTGGTCATATAAGATTGCATGTGCATGTCCTGGTGCCACTGATTACTTTGTTGATCTTAAGAACTGTAGTACCTACAGTTTTTTCTTTTGGCATCTTTTGGAAACGGCTGCCTTATTATAAGTTTAAAATAACTGAAGGATTTAGGATCATCTTAAGTCACCAAGAGCAAGTTTACATTTGATTGTTAGAGGAGACAAAGAGAAATGAAGACACAGGTTTCTACCTCTTATTGAATTAATTCTGTTTTTAAAATTTGTATTTACCTTACTGCTATGCTAAAGTGGTGTTTAAGGGGTCTTCTTAGCTATTTTATTTGAAGATAAGTCCTGAAGAGCAGATTATACAATAATACTCTTAAGTCTGCCAGCATGATTACATCTGTTCAGTTCATTTCTTAATCTTCTGTGAACTGTTTGTAGGTTTTCAGATGATGATATCTCTTGATTTAATCTACAGCTTAAATATTGCCAATCAACACTGAAAGAATATACTTTCTGATTTGTTGGGTAAGGATGTATTTGGTTCTGGAAATATAGTATATATACTTTTGTGGTATAGTACCAATGGAATCTAGAAGCTGTTGTATAAAATGTCTCTGCTCGAGGTGTTTCCCCCATTTTTGGTTAAGAGAACAGGAATCCCAAATTCTATGCCATTTACTCTGCATTACTCATTTTTGAATCAAAAATCATGATTTGAATCATGATTTGAATCAAAAGGACACAAATTTCTGTTAAAAAAAGACTTTAAAATATTATAGCTATGATGATTTTATTAAAATCCCAGAATATAAATTCTTGACACCAACTGCTCTTGTGAATAAATATTTTATTGTATTGTATTGTATTGTATTGTATTGTATTTATTATTTTGGGGGGCTATAAAAGTTTATTTCAGGAACAATGTATTTCCTTTTTTTCTTTTTCAAATTTTTATTTAAATTCTAGTTAGCTAAGATACAGTGCAATATTGGTTTCAGGAGTAAAATTCAGTGATTCATCACTTACATACAACACCCAGTGCTCATCATACCAAGTGCCCTCCTTAATATCCATCACCCATCTTGCCATCCCCTACCCAACCTGCTCCAGCAACCTTCAGTTTGTTCTCTGTCTTTAAGAGTCTCTCATGGTTTGTTTCCCTCTCTGTTTTTATCTCCCCTCCCATATGTTCATCTGTTTTGTTTCTTAAATTCCACACATGAATAAAATTATGGTATTTGCCTCTCTGACTATAGCATAATACTCTCTAGCTCCATCCACATTGTTGCAAATGGCAAGGTTTCATTTTTTTTTGATGTTTGAGTAATGTTCCATTATACACACACACACACACACACACACACACACACCACCTCTTCTTTAGCCATTCATCATTCGATGGACATTTGAGCTCTCTCCATAGCTTGGCCATTGTTGATTATGCTGCTGTAAACATCAGGGTTCATGTACCCCTTTGAATCTGTATTTTTGTATCCTTTGGGTAAATACCTAGTGTAATTGCTGGATCCTAGGGTAGTTCTATTTTTAACTTTTTGAGGACCCTCCATACTGTTCACCAGAGTAGCTGCACCAGTTTAGATTCCCACCAGGAGTGTAAGAGGGTTCCCTTTTCTCCGCATCCTTGCAAACCCCTGTTGTTTCTTGTGTTGTGAACAAATATTTTAATGTATCTGTAACCCAAATGTCAGCTGAGTGTCCAGACAGACCCTTTAAAAGCTAAATAGTTGTCTTGAACCTTTAATTTCATGTTATGGGGAAGCAAAACCCTCCCTAAGATATCTGCAAATTCCTGGTGTTCTTGTGGCCTCTGAGCTACTGCCATCTGGCTTCTGTCTCCCTCTCCAGAGGAAGAAAAAACAGTTATTTCCCTAATCTTATGTAGAGCATCTTAGCCTTTCTTTTGATGCTGCAAGTCCTCACCTTCCACAAGTGGCTTTTCCATGTATTTTTCCCAAACAAAAGCTATTTGTTTCCTAAGAGGAGCTCTGCTATCATATGGTAAGATGATGAAATGTGTACCTTATTAGGTGTAATGTGATAATAATAACCCTTTTAGTAAATCTTATTTTCTCCATTTATCAAACTTTTAAATATTTATTTTTTTAAATACAAGTTTATTTTTGAGAGAGAGAGAGAGAGAGCGAGCGAACAGGGAGGGGCAGAGAGAGGGAGAGAATCCCAAGCAGGCTGTACACTGTCAGTGCAGAGTCTGATGCAGGGCCCAATCCCATGAACCACGAGATCATGACCTGAGCTGAAATTGTGAGTCAGGCACTTAACCGATGGAGCCACCCAGGGGTCCCAAACTTTTAAATATTTAACTAATTCATACTAAACGCAGTCTCCACACCTTAGAAATTATAAGAAAACCCTGTCTTGAAAAAGCTTTTGCAATATTGGAATTGGATATATTGTCTAACATTGTGTAGCTCTTGCCAGATCAGACAGAGAAAATAGTGCTCTCTTGAAAGGACATAGGATTTCAGATAGAGTTTGAAGAGACATGATTATAATTATATGAGAAGTAGTCTGCCTTCTGAAAGAGCAGTAGGGCTTCCTTGGGTTTTAAATTTTTTCCCTTTTATCTCCTACCTTGCTCCAAGTTTCCCTCACTTTCTAACCCACAGGCAAGCATTTTAATGTGTTTATAAGTTTAATGCAGAAAAAAATTAATTTATTGTGTAAATGTCATTATGGTATATCTAATGGCTATACTCCCACCGTGCATTCCCACCATGAGCATTTTATTCAGGGAAATTTTTATAAGAGTTTCCCTAACACTAGTAGTTAGTAATAAGAAAGGATTACCTTAGGTAAGAGTAATTGTTAGAACTCCTGAATTATTGCTAGGTGGCAGTTCCAGGTGAGATATGTAGCCATGCTTTTTATAAGAGCATGTACTTTTTGAGAATAGAGCTGTCAACAATATGGAAGGGTAGGAATTGATCTGAATTCTTCTACATCCAGATGACCAGGTATCATGAAATGGTATTGTTTGTATTTTATAATTCTACCTCCCCATCAATTTAACTTCTAAATTATATTTAACATATAAATAATTCTTAGTGTGTATCAAGTACAATATAACATTGGATTGTGAGTAACTTGTTCTACCAATGTTCCATAAGACTAGCAAACATTTCTAATAAATTTTAACTTGATAAACAACAATGTCTTGCAATATGAGAAGTATGTGATGCTGAACATCACATGATCACAACTGAACCAATGGTTCTTGAAATTCACTTTGATTTTTGAGTGCTTTGGATTACAAGCATGTTTCTGGAACCAATTATGCTTGCAAACCTAAGTTTGTTAACATATGCTTTAATAAATATTAACTCATTTAATCCACATAACAACTCAATAAGATAGGTACTGTTATTGTCCCAGTTTTATAAATGAGGAAACTGAGGCATAGAGGAATTAAGTTATCTAAGTATAGATTCAGTTTTAATAAAAATCTGTAAAAATAAATGGGTTATGTAGTATATGTTATTTCATAGTCCGTTACAAATATAAAGGTGCTGTTTAACTTTTGAATACCAACGTATGTAATTCATCCTAAGGCCAATAGGAAAGGGAAACACGTCTACTAACATGTTTAATATTATACTTCTCAGAATTTGAAAATAATATCTGATGATAGCAATAACTTTTATTAGATGCCATAGTTGGTACTCCAGCACATTGGATGTGTGAATTTTCCAGATGGGTAAACTTTATTTAAACATCATAAAATATTATCTTTTAATGCTTTCTTTTAAATCCTGTTTTTATGACTTGTTAAAGAGTATGTTTGGAAGCATGATTTAACATTTTCCTCATGATTGGTTTCATATTTTGATAACTGTCATTGTACTTTGATGAGCTATTATGATTAGCTATGAGGATGAGGATATAGATGTGAAATATGAAACAAAATGGCTCTGATAATGACTAGACCTTGCTTTCTTGAAAAAGCCCCTACTATTTTTTTGCTTTTGGATCATTTGCCTAACTTTATAAAAGGTAAAGTATGCAGTGTGCAACCACAGTTGTATAGTGTGGCTGCTCTTCTGTAAAATTGATCATTGACTCACAAGTGGTTCCTTGTCTAGGAAACCTTCAGTGTTGCTGTGGTGGTTTTAGCTCTTAGTGATTTAAAGACCTTGATGAATCACAGATACTTATGAGCAGTTACCCATTCACTATTCATTATTCACTATTCACTATTTGTTGAGGAAAGTACAGAGAAATAGTATTCCTTTCCACTTCAGTAGTTTGGGCTAGCTTACTTCAAAGAATATAAATTCATTATCTTTTGCAAACAAGATATCAGGCTCAAGTTTCCTTCAGACCTTTAATATTTGGCTTGAAATGAAATGCCAAGCATGAGTAACATCTCAAATTACATGTCTAAATGTACAGGACAGAAAACCCTGTTCTTGCATGGTAGATTTACTTTCTTCTACATTTTTTAAACACAAACTCATCTGTTTAAAATGTATAATTCAAGAACTTTCTGGCTAGAGACAGAGTGTGCCCCAGAGCAGATTCAGTTCTGCTGATCACAAACAGATGGTCATTTCAACTCAGCCATTATTGTTATTTTTAGCATGTTTGTTTTATATAGATACTTTTGAGGTATCTCAAAAGTAGATACAAACTCCATTTCGTCCCTAAAAGCAGTGCTAGTGGTAGATTGATGGACACAAAAGTAGAAATGGTGTAAAAAAAATTGAAAGTGCAAAAATTACACATATTAAACATATGATTAGACAATAAGAATGATTCTGAAAGACAATTCCATGAAAAAAGATGGGCCTGTGCTATTGACAGCAAAAGGTGAAGAAATGTGAATGTTTGAAATGGTTTTGCATTAGAAAAAAAAATTTTTTTTGAAATGGGGTGCCTGGGTGGCTCAGTCAGTTAAGCATCTGACTTCAGCTCAGGTCATGACCTCATGGTTTGTGGGTTCAAGCCCTGCATCAGGCTCTGTGCTGACAGCTCAGAGCCTGGAGCCTGCTTTGGATTCTGTGTCTCCCTCTCTCTCTGCCCCTCCCCTGCTCATGCCCTGTCTCTCTCTCTCTCTCTCTCAAAAATAAACATTAAAAAAAATTAGAAATTGTTTTGGCAGAGGATGATTGCTAAAGTGGGATGCCTTTTTACTTATTTATTCAAAGATTAATTCATTTAAAGTTAGGAATTTAAGAATTTAAAGGCTAAGCATGGTGAATGCAAGTGCTTCTGTGGAAACTTATCAGAAACCACAGATGGCACCATGGGTTTTTCCTTATCTGCAGGTGAAGCTCTGGTGCGGATTCCTTAGCTGCCAGAAGTTCCCTCCCTTCTGCTGTTGGTAGAGATTGTGGCGGGGGTTTGTCTGCCTCAGCAAATATTTATTGTAAACAAAACAGAGAAGTTTTTAAAAAATGCCCAAAATGTATCATATCAGGTAGAAAGGAATGCAGAGCCCATAAACCTGAATCTCACTTATGGTTTTGGGCTTTTAAACCAATGGATTTAACAGCCTTTGGAATCCAACCTGTTTGTAAGTAGAGCTGCCTCCATATATTTCATATTCTGAAAATCCTACTGATCTTTAAATCTAAAAAAGATCTCTAAAAAGGGGGGGGGGATACAAAAAAAAGAGATGATACCAAAAAAGGGGGGATACAAAATATTTGCTGGGCACAATTCCTGTTTCCTAAGGGTGAACTTTACAACTGCTGGTAGGATAGCTATGCTGAATATAGCCGATTGTAATATACTGGGGCACATCAGTCCAGCTAGACGTGGTGTTGATGTGTGGTCTCTGCCTTTGTGAGGTCTGCTACTCACTCTTCAGGATGGATTGTGGTGGTGACACCCCACCCCTTTTTTCAACTGTTATACTAAAGCAATCATACTGTCTTTTTTTGTGATTTAAGACCTGGTTTTAAAATTAATGGGTTTTTTGGTAAATCTTACCTTTGATGTAGCTGGACAACATTAAAATTAGTGCATATCTGCATCAAAAATCTATTTAATGTATAAATATAGTAAATTTATTTTATTTTTTAAATTATACAGGTTATCTTTAGACCGGATTAGGGTTGTTGCTGCCTAAAAGAGCTCCTGCTGATGGTGATTGGCACTCTTCCCATTTCTCCATGCAAATAAGCAGACAACATGTACTCTAAATTAATCCCCAAAGTATTATTTGTATAGTAAAGTTTTAAAGTGTATTTCTAACTTAAGTATTTGTTAAATTTTTTTTTTTTTTTTTTTTTTTTTATTGTTTAATGTTTAGTTTGAGGGTGGGAAGGAGCAGAGAGAAAGGGAGAGAAAGAATCCCATGCAGGCTCCTCACTGTCAGCATGGAGCCTGATTTAGGGCTTGATCTCACAGTTTCTGAGATCATGACCTGAGCCAAATTCAAGAGTCGGATGCTTAACTGACTAAGCCACCCAATAGCCCCTATGTGTTTGTTAAATCTTTTGTTTACTTTAATTGTAGGCTCTGTGCTTTTGTTGAGATGAGGTTTCTCTGAATTGTTTTAGTCTTTTCTGTAAGCCTATTTTGGCCAGCATATCCTGTTTTAAGGAAGTAGCAAGATTTTTTTTAAGGCACAGAACCTATATTTAGGCACACACTGTTGACCATTTAGTTTCCATGGCTAGGCTAAACTAAGTCATTAGCCATGATGTGTTCTTCCAATAATATCCCCATCAATGACATGTTTTGGTTGTTCTTCTTAAGTCATATTCTTGTTTAAGTAAGTCACTTGGCTATTTTACTTTATTTTCTCCTAGATGTGCATGATTTATAAAGGTTGGCTTCTTGTTAAATAATGCATGTTTGGTTGATCAGAGAAAAGCATTGAAGTTGTTCCTGAAAAGAGTGAATAAAAATGGAGCATAAAAAATAGTTGGTGCTCAAGGAGATACTAAGAATATGTTGTACGAACGAGGAAGGGCACTGAAAATGTGTTGTTTGTGCTTGCCAGAGTTTGCCAGCAGTTTCTACTACATTTAGAACTCTGATTCTGCAGTCTTTCTTAGAAAGGAAAATGATAAATGTCACTAAACTGACATCACTTGTTAGAGGGCAGGCAGTAAATGGGATTTCTTATGTTAAGAGAAAAATGCCATTAAGTGTCACAAGTATGGTTTACATTGTTCCCAACTTTGTGTAAGGCACAATAACAATAATATTATTAATGATACTAAAGTAGTACCATTTAGTAATGATAGAAATAGTAACTAATATTTGCATAGAATTTACTCTATTCTAAAGCATTGTTCTATTACATGTATTAACTTGTGTAATTCCCCCAACTGATTCTCTGAGGTGGGTGTTAATACTATCCTCTCCTAACTCACTTAATCCCCATAGCCACCAAATAAATAGAGCCTGTTATTAGGTCCATTTTTAGGTGAAAAAAATGAGATTAAGTAATTTGTCCAAGGTCGTACAACTAGTAAGTGGTGGAACTGGGGTTCAAATATAGGCAGCCTAGATCCAGAATCCATGTTCTTAACCGCTGTCAGTAGGCTGGATAATGGCTGTCAAAGAGACCCAGATCCTAATACTCTGGAACCTGTGAATATTACCTTATATGGCATAAGGGATTTTGCAGAAGGGACTAAATTAAAGATTTTGAGATGGGGAGGTTATCCTGGATTTTCTAGTTGGGTCCTAAATGTAATCATAGGTGTCCATATTTATACAAGGGAGGTAGAGAGTGATTTGATGAAGGTTTTGTAGCAGTAGAAGCAGAGAGATTTGAAGATGCTTTGCTACTACTGGCTCTGAAGGTGGAGGAAAGTGTCCTGAGCCAAGGAATGCAGACTTAGAAGCTAGAAAAGACAAGGAAATGGATTCTTCCCTAGAGCCTTCAGAAGAAGCACAGACCTTCCAATACCTTGGTTTTGGCCCATTGAAACCACTTCATCCTTTGATGTCCAGAACTGTAAGATAACAAACTGGTGTCGTTTCAAGCCACTAAATTTTTGGTAATTTGTTGCAGCAGCAGTAGGAAACCAATATAGCTTCTATGCTATGAATAAAGATACTAGTTATAGTTAAGACTTTTATTGTAACATCCCTTCCCCAGAATCCTTGAAGGAATGAACTTCAGTAAAAATCTTCTTCAGTTGTCCTGCTTTATAAGGCACCCGTCACTTTATTGCTCAGTCCTTTTCTCTTTATATATGAAGATTATTCAATCGTTAGACTATAGAGTAGTCTAAACAGGGTAGCTATTCTGAGCTCAGAGTTGGCTGTTGAGCCAGAAATTTAAGAAATACTAGGCAGAAGACATCATCTTTTCTTTAGGCCCAAACAAAAGGGGAAGCTGAAGGGAATGAGCATTTTAGTGTCTACTGTATGTCAGGTACCAAACTAGGAATTTCTATTTTTTATGTAGTTCTCATACCTGACCCTCCCTATAAAGAGTAAATTATTACTCCCACCTTGACAATGAGGAACTGTTAAATAATGTGCTCAGGGCCAGAAGACCAGTAAATAAGATAAAAATTCAGGTTTGTCTGATGCCAAGGTGCATACATTGTTCTATGCTCAGCATTGCTACTCCAAACTAATCCTACTGAGGCACTCAGATCTAGACTAGGGCACATCCAAAGGGTCTATTTCCTTAGCTCTAAAGAGTCATCGGAAAGAACATATCATTTCCAGATCATCTCTGATCTGGTACACAGTCTTCTGGTTAGGCAGGTTCCTGGATTGCCCTGGAAGTCTAGATTCTTCCTGCACGACTCTGAAGATGGACTTAGTTCTGTATTCAACTTGGTATTCTTTATTCTTATATAGAAGAGTTAAGGCTAAACAATTAACACCACCTCCAAAACTAATTAAAAAGCAATCCTCCAGAGCAAAGATCTGGAGTCCATAGTTGAACTTTATACACAGTTTTTTTGTGTCTGTGTTTCTATGTGATACATGTAAATATAAAAAACAGAAAAAGTAGGAATGCTATAATAAGAGTAAACCACCTAGTAGGTAAGAGTGGCAGGCAGAACGTCCCAAGGTTATCATTAGATTTTCACAATGGTCTTTGATTAAAATATGTTTAAGAACCATAGTTCTGTTTAAAAACCAATTTGGCCCAGTATGAGAGGCACTTGGCTTCTATTCTCTCCTTTTTCATCTCCCTCCTGCTCCCTCTGTTTCTTCCTTTTTTATCTTCCTTTCCTCTCTACTTCTTTCTTCACATGCAAATTTGTAACTTACTACTTTTTAAAAAATGCTTTCTTATAAATTGAAATAACTTTAAATACACTTGTAAGTGTAGGAAATAAAAGTCTATTCTTTACTGAAATTCTTCAAGAAGTAGTGATCTAATTATAAGTATCTAAATGTAGGGTGGAACCCTGTTTAAGAAGTTGATCTAGGAAATCATTGATTTAGACAGATGATTATTTAATCCCTGAATTATTTTACTACTAGATCGGGAATTGGCAAACTTTTTCTGTAAAGGGTCAGAGAGTAAATATGTTAGGTGTTGCCTGACTTATAAGGTCTCTGTCACAATTACTAAGCTCTCCCACTGAGGCATGAAAGCCCAATCACTTATCAATAAGTGAGTGTGGCTGTGTTCCAGTAAAACTTCATTTATGACACTGAAATTTGAATTACATATAATTGTCACACATTTTGAATCATTATAACTTTGATTTTTTTCAACTATTTAAAAATGCAAAAACTATTCTTTAAAAAAAAATTTTTAAGGTTTATTTATTATTGAGAGACAGACACAGAGTGTGAGCAGGGGAGGGGTAGAGAGAGGGGGAGACACAGAATCCGAAGTAGGCTCCAGGCTCTGAGCTGTCAGCACAGAGCCCGACATGGGGCTCAAACTCACAAACTGTGAGATCATGACCTGAGCCGAAGTCGGTTGCCCAATCAACTGAGCCACCCAGGCGTCCCAAAAATGTAAAAACTATTCTTATCTCAGGGGCAGGCCAAATTCATCTTTCAGGCAATAGTTTGCTTACCCTGCACTAGATAGCCTGTTATACACTAGCATGCTTATTCTTATATTTGCATTACCATTCTATTTTTAAAAATACATTGCCGGGTTAATAATCTATAAATTTGGGTCTCTGGAGTATTATAATTTAAAAGACCTTGGTAAAGATTATATGTAACATAAAGACTTAAGAAAGTTTTTGTTTGCCTACTGACGAATCATTATCCCCTCCCCCACTTCTTTTTTGGCAGAACCCCTAATTAAGATTTTGTTCAAATACCTGATGGTCATATATTTCAGAGTTTGCTTTCTTCTTCCTCCCAGTTTCAGGGTATGGGAGTGGGCAAATCTTTATTGGTTTGATCCAATTTTCATTCCTTTTCCTTTGTGGTGATTGATTTAGGAATGGCAATTTGGACAATAAGGTACATGGGGAAGAATTCAATTGCATACAATAGACTGATCTTGCATATGAAAATGAATTTTTGACAGCTGGAGTTAAAATCAAAATACCTAAAGAAATACTTTTGAATTTTACTTCATTTTGCACTGGCCACTGCAGATTGCTGTCTTAAGTTTTTTTATTTTTTTGTTTTTGATTTTTTTAAGTCAAGTTAGTTAACATACAGTGTAGTATTGGTTTCAGGAGTAGAACCCATTGATTCATGACTTTCATGTAACACCCAGTGCTCATCCCAACAAGTGTCCTCCTTAATGCCCTTCACCCCTTCGGCCCATCCCCCTGCCCACCTCCCCTTCAGCAACCCTCGGTTCATTCTCTATATTTAAGAGTCTATTATGGTTTGCCTCCCTCTCTGTTTTTATCTTATTTGTCCTTCCTTTCCCCTATGTTCATCTGTTGTGTTTCTTAAATTCCACATGAGTGATTTTCTGATATTTGTCATTCTCTGACTTCTTTCACTTATCATAATTGCCTCCAGTTCCATCCATGTTGTTGCAAGTGGCAAGATTTCATTCTTTTTGATCACTGAATAATATTCCATTATATATGTATACCACATCTTCTTTAAAAAATTTTTTAATGTTTACTTGTTTTTGAGGGAGAGAGAGAGCACAAGTGAGGGGGTGGGGAGAGAGAGAGAGAGGGAGACACAGAATCTGAAGCAGGCTCCAGGCTCTGAGCTGTCAACACAGAGCCTGATGCGAGGCTCAAACTCACAGACCATGAGTCATGACCTGAGTTGAAGTCAGAGGCTTGACTGACTGAGCCACCCAGGTACCCCAACCATATTTTCTTTATCCATTCATCAGTCGATGGACATTTGGGCTCTTTCCATAATTTGGCTTTGGGGATAGCACTGCTATAAACATTAGGGTGCATGTGCCCCTTCAAATCATCATTTTTGTATCCTTTGTATAAATAACCTAGTAGTGCAATTGCTGGGTCGTAGGGTAGTTATATTTTTAACTTTTGGGGGAACCTTCATACTGTTCTCCAGAGTGACTGCACCTGTTGGAGACAAGGGAAACAAAAGCAAAAAATGACCTATTGGGACCTCATCAAGATAAAAAGCTTCTGCACAGCGAAGGAAACAACAAAACTAAAAGGCAACCAATGGACTGGGAGAGGATATTTGCAAATGACATATCAGATAAAGGGTTAGTATCTAAAATCTATAAAGAACTTATCCAAACTCAACACCCAGAAAACAAATAATCCAGTGAAGAAATGGCCAGAAGACATGAATAGACACTTTTCCAAAGAAGACGTCCAGATGGCTAACAGACACATTAAAAAATGCTCAACATCACTCATCATCAGGGAAATACAAATCAAAACCACAATGAAGTACCATCTCACACCTGTCAGAATAGCTAAAATGAACAAATCTAGAAACAATAGATGTTGGCGAGGATGTGGAGAAAAGGAAACACTTTTACACTGTTGGTGGGAATTAAGTTTTTATTTATATTCCAGTTAACATACAGTGTAATATTAGTTTCAGGTGTATAATATAGGGATTCAGCATTTCCATAAAACACTCAGTGCTCATCACTAGTGCACTCCTTACTCCCATTACCTATTTAACACATCCCCCCACCCACCTCCAGTCTGGTAACCATCAGTTTGTTCTCTGTAGTTAAGAGTCTGTTTCTTGGTTTGTCTCTCCCTTTTTTCCTTTGCTCGTTTGTTTTGTTTATTAAATTCCACATATGAATGAAACCATACGGTATTTGTCTTTCTCTGACTTATTTCACTTAGCATAATACTTTAGTTCCATCCGTGTTGCAAATGACAAGATTTCATTCTTTTTTATGGCTAATATTCCAGTGTGTGTGTGTGTGTGTGTGTGTATGTGTGTACATACCGCATCTTCTTTATCCATTCATCAGTCGATAGACACAGGCTGTTACTGTAATTTGGCTATTATAAATAATGCTGCTGTAAACATCAGGATGCATGTATCCATTTGAATTAGTCTTTTTGTATTCTTTAGGTAGATACCTAGTAGTTGCTAAATCATAGTGTAGTTCTAATTTTAATTTTTTGAGGAGAATCCATATTGTTTTCCATACTGGCTGCACCAGTTTGCATTCCCACTAACGGTGCACAAGTGTTCATTTTTCTCCACATCCTCACCAACACGTGTTATTTTTTGTGTTTTATATTTTAGCCATTCTGATAAGTGTGAGGTGATATCTCATTGTAGTTTTGATTTATATTTCCCTGATGATGAGTGATGTTGAGCATCTTTTCATGTGTCTGTTAGCCATCTGTATGTCTTCTTTGAAAAAATGTCTATTCATGTCTTCTGCCCATTTTTTAATTGGATTATTTGTATTTTAGGTGTTGAATTGTATAAGTTCTTTATATATTTTGGATACTAATCCTTTATTAGATATGTTCTTTGCAAATATCTTCACCCATTCTGTAGGTTGCCTTTTAGTATAGAATTTTTAAATTTGTATTTATTAAAATTTTCTGAATTCAAATAGAAAAATTAAATTTTTATTATGTCAACAAAAAATTATAACTCCTTTTTTGGGAAGGAGTTGTTTATTCCATTATGTCTTTTTTTCCTTACACAATGTATTTTTCAAAAAAAAGGCAACCCTATGCCAATAATCACAGAAGTTTTCCAAATTTTACTGGTCCATGTAAACCTTAAAGTCTGGGTGTTGGAAATCTTGGTCTGTACTCAGTAAACTCCATTCTTACTACCTCACTTCCTGACTCCTTGCAGCCTGGCCCTGGGCCTAACTTTGTGGCTGAACTGGTTTCTAGAAGGTTAACATTGATTCTATGGTCTCAGCACCCTCTTTTTAAACCAAATTTCCCCTTTGCCTTTTCTGTAATGTTTAATTCTGTTGCCTATTTCATCATTGAAACTCTTTTGCCTAGCATTTACTGAGAACGCTTCTGTATCTACTTCAGTGACCATTTTTCAGTTTCTTTTAATGCCTTTATTTTGTTCCTATTGTGACTCTTGTTTACAATGCCTGTAAATAGTATGCATGGGAATGAATTAGCCATAAATAGAAGCTGCAAGTTGCTAAGTAGAGACTATTTAGTAGAGACTGTCTTTTGATATAAAGCTAGGCTTATAATCAGTATTAAATAGTTTCCCTAACTGATAACAGTTGTTTTTTTCAAGTATACACATATGTTTAATGCATTGCATTCCTTGGTATGTATCTTTATTAAACCACTTCTTTTTTATTGGACTTAAAATTTTTTTTTTAATATTTATTTATTTATTTTTGAGAGAGACAGAGAGAGAGCGGGGAGGGGCAGAAGGAGAGAGAGAATCTCAAGCAGGCCAGATCTGAGCTGTCAGTGCAGAGCTCAATGCGGGGCTCGAACTCACAAACCGTGAGATCATGACCTGAGCCAAAATCAAGACTTGGATGCTTAACTTACTGAGCCACCCAGGTGCCCCTTAACCATTTCTTTATGGATATTTTCTTTACATTTGTGTGCATATGCTTTTAAAAAAATAACCACATGTGCATTCTTGTGCCTACGTCTTGATACACTTTGTGAATATAACCACATTATAAATTCATAGTGGTAGAATTGTTGAATTGTAGTGTATGTGCACTTAAAAGTTTGGTATACATTGCCAAATAGCCTTTCTAAAAGTTTGTACCAGTTTGCACTTTTATCAACAGTATGAGTGCTGCTTTTTCCATGCCCTCTCCAACAATGAATATAATAAAACTTAATGTTTGCTTATCTAATGGGTGAAAAATGTTTACATTTTTATTTATTTTAGTTATAGTAAGGTTGAGCATATTTTATATTATTGGTTCTCAACTGGGAATGTTTTTGCCTACCAGGGGACATTTGGCAATGTTTGCAGACATTTTTGGTTGTTACAACTGAGAGAAGGTCTGGGGAGAAAATTCTGCTGGCATAACTGCTAAACATCCTGCAATGCACATGACAAAGCATTATCCCCAGATACCAGTAGTGCCAGAGTTGAGAAACTATTTTATATTATTCCACTTCATCTCTTTTGTTGATTTATTATCTGTAATTCTTGAGTTATTTTATTGGTTACTTTCAGGTTTATAGTATATAGCTTTAACTTATCACAGATTACCTTCAATAATGTTTTACCATTTCACATACAATATAAAAGCCTTATAACAGTATATTTTCATTTTTCTCCTCCTGGCCTGTAATACTATAATACATTTTACTTCTACATATGCTATAGACTTCACAAAAATAATTATAATTATTATTAGTAGTAGTATTAGTATTATTTTATTTTAAACAGTTGAGTATCATTAAATTTTTTAAACATTATTATAATTTATTATTAGATTGCACATATTTCAGGTGAATAATTTGATAGCTTTTGGCATGTATATATAATTGTGAAACCAACACCAAATATCACAATAATGAACATATTCATCATCTCCAAAGCTTTTCTCCTGCCCTTGGAAATCTGTCCCCCAACCCCAGGCAGCCACTGATCTGTTTTTTGTTGCTATAGATAGGCTCACATTTTTAGAATTTTATGTTAATGGAATCATAAACAATATATTTTGTTTTTATCTGACTTTCATCTGGCATAATTATTTTGACATTTATCCATGTTGTATGTATCACTAGGAAAACATTTTTAATGACAGAGATTCCAGGTAATTGAACTGTTATTAAAGAGCATGCTGAATTCTAAAGTCATTTGATGTGTTCTGTTTTAGGTCATGACTCGCCAGAGTATGATAATCACATGAGAGCACTCATTGCTACAGATGTCATTTGACTCATCAGAAAAAATCTGTTTAAAAGAAAATATCTATACGACCAGATCCATTTCATTATTGAATGGCTTGATGGATTTCCTTTACTCTGATACACACCAAAGCTGTCCTTATCAACCAAAGCAAGAAAGGATCCTGCATGAGTCAATCACAGAATGCCATTTTTACATCACCAACAGGTGAAGAAAACCTCATGAATAGCAATCACAGAGACTCAGAGAGTATCACTGGTGAGTCCAGTTTAATAAATATTGAAGTGCTATTCCTTACAGGATAAAATGCAGATGCCTCAGTCTAGTATGTAAGATCTACCATGATGAAACCCTGGCTTCGCTTTCCAGCCTGATCTCCTGAGAGATCCACTGAATTAATATTTCTTTCTCCTAGGCCCTTACTGAATTATCAAAATCTGCCTTGTGTCTTCTGTGTCATCTATGTTGGATTCTTCTGTACCATGTGAGCCCTGGTCAGAAGGAACTGCATCATACTTACTCTCTTCCCATCTTGCCTTTCTATTCATATCTTCCTATCCCTACAAGGAAAGAGTTGCTTGCATTTATATACCTTGCAAGCATGTGACAACATTTAGGCACTTAAGAAGCTCTCAGGACATAAAGGTTATTCAAACATGGGTATGGGCCCATAAGCCCTTGTCTGTAAGACCAAATCAAAACAACTCTGAATACTCAAAGTTTTTTCTAGACTTTGGTTCTTAAATTCATTGGTCCGCAAAGCTTGACTTGTGTAGCTGTTTCTAGATTTATCTCACTTAGCGTGAATATTTGCTTGCTGAATGTGTATTAATGTATTTAAATATGGGGTGCTGCTACAAAACCAGTTGGTGATGTTATATATCGTATAGTAGATGCTTAGCACTACCTTTCTAAAACTCCAAAAAATTCTGAAGTCCATCCAAACCCAAAGTTTTTTTCAAATTTTTATTCAGTTTTATTGTGATATCTCCCCTCTTCTATAACTCCAATTGCATGTATGTTAGACTGCTTGATACTGTGACACAAATCACTGATGATCTGTTCATTTTCCCCCCAGTTTTTTTTTTTTTTCTTAATGCTTCATTTTCGATTGTTTCCATTACTATGCCTTCAAGTCTACCTCAGTTCTTTTCATTTGGGGAATGTCTAATCTGTTAATGTTACCCAGTGAGTTTTTCAATTTAGACATTGTACTCTAGTTCTACTCAGGGTTTATAAAGATCGATATAACTTCTGTTTCTTTTCATCAGGTTTATGTTTTCCTTTTAAATCTTTGAGCATATTAGGGGTGCCTGGGTGGCTCAGTTGGTTGAGCGTCTGACTTCAGCTCAGCTCATGATCTCTCTGTCTGTGAGTTCAGGCCCCGCGTCAGGCTCTGTGCTGACAGCCAGAGCCTGGAGCCTGTTTCGGATTCTGTGTCTCCCTCTCTCTCTGCCCCTCCCCAGCTCATGCTCTGTCTGTCTCTGAAAAATGAATAAACCTTAAAAAAAAATTTAAATCTTTGAGCATATTAATAATTGCTGTTTTTAAATTGTTGTTTACTATTTTTATCATCTTTGTCATTACTGAGCCTATTTCTATTGGTTCATTTTCCAACTGGTAATGGATTACAGTTTGCTTATTCTTTGCATATCTAGTAATTTTTGACCAAATACTGAATATTTTGAATGTTACATTGTTAAATGTTTAGATTTTGTTGTCTTCCTTGGAAGAGTGTTAAAATTTGTTCTGGCGTGTCCTTAAAGTTACATGCTGATAAAGTTGATCCTTTTGAGACCTGGCCTTTTTTTTTTTTTTTATGAATATAATTTATTGTCAAATCGCTTACATACAACACCCAGTGCTCATCCCAACAAATGCCCTCCACCATGCCCATCACCCATTTTCCCTCTCCCCCACCCCCCCATCCACCCTTAATTTGTTCTCTGTATTTAAGAGTCTCTTGTAGTTTGTTGAGGCTTGTTTTTAATCTTTGTTATGTGGGTCTCTAGATCACACTTTAGATCATACTGTAATATGCTTTGTTCTAGCATTAATTTAATCCTACTACCAGTAGGTATGGCCTAAGATCTTTACTGATTATCCCACCTGTTCATAAGGGTTTTCTACAATGGCTAGATGAAATTCTGACCTCTTTTCGCCTTGTGTAGGAGAGTGACATAATGTAGATATGAAGATGTAGATGAAAATTTGAGTGTATGCGAGCAAACCAGTTTTGAGGCTCTTCAAGAGGAACAAGAGGAGGCTCTGGGCCGATGGCTCGGAGCCTGGAGCCTGTTTCCGATTCTGTGTCTCCCTCTCTCTCTGCCCCTCCCCCGTTCATGCTCTGTCTCTCTCTGTCCCAAAAATAAATAAAAACGTTGAAAAAAAAAAAATATTTAGGGGCGCCTGGGTGGCGCAGTCGGTTAAGCGTCCGACTTCAGCCAGGTCACGATCTCGCGGTCCGTGAGTTCGAGCCCCGCGTCGGGCTCTGGGCCGATGGCTCGGAGCCTGGAGCCTGTTTCTGATTCTGTGTCTCCCTCTCTCTCTGCCCCTCCCCCGTTCATGCTCTGTCTCTCTCTGTCCCAAAAATAAATAAAAACGTTGAAAAAAAGAGGAACAAGAGGAGTCCTTGATATTAAATGGACACAATGTGGCTACAAAGAATTTGGCATATGGAAGGGACATTTGAAAGATAAATGTTAGCAAGGGAATTGTTAAGACTGGATAATCAGAGAAAGATATCACATGATTTCACTCATATGTGGAATTTGAGAAACTTAACAGATGATCATAGGGGAAGGGTAGGAGAAAGAAAATAAAAACTGAGAGGGAGGCAAACCTTAAGAGACTCTTAAATACAGCAAACAAACTGAGGGTTTATGGGGGTAGGGAAAATGGATGATGGGCATTAAGGAGGGCACTTATTGGGATGAGCTCAGGTGTTATATGTGATGAATCACTGGAATCTACTCCTGAAGCCAAGACTAACACTGTATGTTAAATAACTTGAGAATTAAGGAAAAAAAAAAAAAGACTGTATAATCAGAAAAAGAAAAGAGGATAAGCAGGAGAGTAGTAAATAGCACATTATTAGGAACACAGAAGCAAATAGGGGGAGCTAGTCAAGGATATTTAGCCTACTAAACCTTGATTGTATACTCATTTTATTTTAGAGAGGAGGGGAGAGGGACAGAGAGAGAAAGAGAATCTTAAGCTCCATGCTCAGCATGGAGCCCCATGTGGGGTTCAGTCACATGACCGTGGGATCTTGACCTGAGCTGAAATCGAGTCGGATGCTTAACTGACTGAGCCACCCAGGTGACCCATGTGTACTCATTTTTAAAATTACCTCTTGCAAGTAGGGAATTGGTAACCTTAAATTTTCATTAGAATTCAATAATAATTAGAATTCATAAATAATTCATTAGAATTTCATTAGTACATATTAAAAGACAATTTCTAGGAAATAATGGCTCTATTAATGAATGCTAAATTTTGTTCTTCATTTCCATTATACCCCTGAATTGCCTACAAGCCTGTTTTTAGGTCTGCATGTATTTATAGTCAACTTCTCTTCCTGTGAGTATTACACTGACTATCTGTATGTGATATATTTATGGCAGGAAAAAATTGGATAATCGCATGGAATTTGTAGTAATAAAATTTGGTTGTATTTTTAGGGCTTTTAAAGAGATCTGCTAAGGGTTGAGAGCTTCTTTAGAACCATATTTAAAGTTAAATGTACCTCATCTATGTGATTATATATCTCATCTTTGTGATTATGAAGTCACTGCTTGTCCTGGGTAAAGAGGGGTATGTGATGGGGTATGTGGTATTGTTAACTTCCTCATATTTGATTTATTAAACTGTTATTGTTAAGGTCAAGTTGTAGAAATTTACTCTTTTAAGATGTTTTCTTAAAATGAACTTTGTTGTTTTTTGCCAGAGTTAGAATATGTTTCTTTATACTACCCACAAAGGAAATATCAGATCTCTTTATAAAGTGTGAGGGTTGATATGACATCCTGTGTTTTCTCTATTTTAAGCATGTTAAAAGGGATAGGTTTACTTTTTTGGTAAACTGCTAAATTTGGCAAGTGTTAAATGATGGGCCGTATTTGGAACAGGAAGCCAGGAGCAAACACAGAATAAAGGCAGAGAAGCCAAGTGTGTTCAGAGATGTATATGCAGGAAGTAGCTAGAGGTGTGTGGGTGAGAGAGTAGTGATGTGAAAGGTATTCAGGACTTCAAATGTAGTACATCTTTAAAATAAAAATGATAGGGGCGCCTGGGTGGCGCAGTCGGTTAAGCGTCCGACTTCAGCCAGGTCACGATCTCGCGGTCTGGGAGTTCGAGCCCCGCGTCGGGCTCTGGGCTGATGGCTCAGAGCCTGGAGCCTGTTTCTGATTCTGTGTCTCCCTCTCTCTCTGCCCCTCCCCTGTTCATGCTCTGTCTCTCTCTGTCCCAAAAATAAATAAACGTTGAAAAAAAAAAAAAGATTTAAAAAATAAAATAAAAATGATAAAGTACTTATTCCAGTACTAGTGCTAGAACACTGCTGAAATGTTAATATTACTGGTTAACATTTAGCCAATAAATGTTTATTTTTTATGTCTAACTGCTGTGAGAATATACTGAAATATAATTTTTCTAAAGTTTAAAGAATACTCCCACAGAGTTTAAATTCTCTTATTAAAGAACATGTCATTTTATTCCTTTTGAACTAGCTATTTTCTGGTGGTTGTTTTGTGTTGTCTTTTTCTCCCAAGTATATAATTTATTTGAGGTCAGATCTCTTAAGCAACACTAAATAGACTGATAAGGATGGGGCGCCTGGGTGGCGCAGTCGGTTGAGCGTCCGACTTCAGCCAGGTCACGATCTCGCGGTCCGTGAGTTCGAGCCCCGCGTCGGGCTCTGGGCTGATGGCTCAGAGCCTGGAGCCTGTTTCCGATCCTGTGTTTCCCTCTCTCTCTGCCCCTCGCCCGTTCATGCTCTGTCTCTCTCTGTCCCAAAAATAAATAAACGTTGAAAAAAAAAAAATTTAAATAGACTGATAAGGAGGAAATATGAAATGTGTCCAAACTCATTTAAAATTTTAAAAACATAGTTATATTCACCAAGCAATATATATATATGTATCTTTCTTGAACTGTCTGTTTTTTTTTTTTAATTGATCTATTTAAATTTAAGTTAGTTAACATACAATGTAGTAGAGGTTTCAGGAGTAGAACCCAGTGATTGATTCATCACTTACATGTAACACTCAGTGCTCATTACAAGTACCCTCACTAATGCCCATCCCCCTACACAGCTCCCCTCCAGCAACCCAGGCAGTATATTTTTAAATAGACTATAATTAAAATTCATGGTATTATTTTTGCTATAGAAGTTTTCATATTAAAAAAAGCTAGAGAATGACCAACTATATAGTACCAGCATATATTAGTAAAAATCATTGGAGAAATTATCCCGACTAGTGTTTCTGTGGTTATCCTACTTTTAGAAACTAATTTCACTGATATTTTCTCTGTAACTAGTAAATTGAAATATTTTGGATTCATTTACATGGAATCTCCTCTTTAGATGTCTGCTCCAATGAGGATCTCCCTGAAGTTGAGCTGGTAAGTCTGCTAGAAGAACAGCTACCCCAGTATAAGCTAAGAGTGGACTCTCTATTTCTATATGAAAATGAAGACTGGACTCGGTCCCCACACCAGCAGCAGCATGCATCTGATGCCCTCTCTCCAGTCCTTGCTGAAGAGACTTTCCATTATATGAGTGAGTATTTTTTAGCCTTTTAGACTTTGTCCATTGAAATAAAGATGATAAGTATCTTGGTGCTGACTTTTAAGAAGTTTTAAAAGTCATTTAAAAGCATTTAAAAAGTCATCTAAAAGCATTTAAAAAGCATTTAAAAGCATTCCTAGCCATTGTTCATTGTGTACCTACTTGAACTCAAACTGATTTAACAACACAAAGAGATGATTCTGTGTTACGTCTGAATGTAGAAGGTTTGTCATTCTTTACAACTCTGAGTGTCTGTGGTTGCAAGCATACTCAGATATTTCCATTTCTTCTTTCTTTTATTTGATACTGTTCTCAGACTGAGTAGAAAAAGGAACTTAAAAAAAAGTAGTTGAAATTTTAATTTAAAATTTTAAAATTCCTTTATATCTCAAAGCATTTATTATATCAGTAGTTTGATATACTGAGCCATCAGCTTTTTGACTTTATATTTCCTGTTAAACACAGTCGTAGAAACTGTGTCAGTCATTAAGAAGCATAGTTTTTGGATACATAAGTAGTTTTAATAATTAAAGTATGGAGACCTTTTTGCTTTTGACTTCATTCCAAACATCTGCTTTCAGGTTGAGCTGACTTTTTTTTATTCATTCACTATAAAAATATGTGCATAGTAGCTGTTAGGATATATAAGAAAAGTCTATAAGTTCAACATTGATATAATTGATAAATTATATTGATATAAATTGATAAATTGATAAAATTGTTTTCATTTGAGTTACATATGACATTGCATCAGTTCCTACACATTTTCCCAGTGAGTGCTTCAGTGTTTTTAATGATTGTTGTGAAATGCTCATTTTTCATAATAATTTTTTTAGTAATCATTTTTATAGTAATCATTAACTTGCTTTTAGTAGTTTTCCTAGAACCAGGTTACGTACTACTCAGGAAAAAAATTATAAACATTGTTTAAACTTGAAATGGAATATCAAGAAACTCAAAACTATTTCTTCCTCAACAATTCTTATAAGTAGCTGACTATTAAAGTTCTTAAGGTTTTCTTAACTTTCAAGTTTGAGAAGTTGTTTGCGAATTTCTGAAAAGTACTTATTTTTTATTTCCATTTCTCTTTGTTCCATACATTTTTAGATTTGTGAGAAAATTTCAAACTGGAATTTCATCAGGATAAATTTAGTTTTTGTCACTATTTTGATAAAGTGGCACAGAAAGTGCCCCTTTGTTTACTTTTTCTTTGTCATATATGCCACAAGAGGATGGAACTGTAGCTAGAAAGCTGTCTTAAATCACGATTTAACGGAGTTACTTTTAGAATGTTAAATAAAAATAAATTTTGGAAAATAAATGATAATCAAATTCTAAAATACTTGGGTTTTCAGGACTTTATACAAAGCAAACCATAGTATTCAAGGGAGCAGTTTAAAACTCGAGATTAATAGGATGATACAGATTCCCTTATTCTAAATGTACTATTTTCACTTCAGCAATTTGAAAATTGGACTATATATGATATACTTAAGGTCATGAAGCAAATAAGCTATGATTATAATTGGTCCACTAATACTTTATCTCTGTACTGTAATTCCACTGTTATTTTAAAAGTATCAATTCTTTGGGTTAATAGTTCATTCAAATATAAATAAACTTCATTATGAATTTGTATGTTATGAATATAAAAGATAAGTGATTTACTTCATTTAGCAAATTGACCAATGTTTTAAAAAGCAAGATATAAAACATTCTCTGACCCTTTCTAGCAGTTTTCTGTCCCTTTAAGATATCAAGATCCATGGCTCTGAATAATTATTATGTACCCTGACAGGCCATCCTAGGGTTTAGCTCCTTGGTGCTACTCCAGCCCCTTCTAATCCATACTTCCCTCACATGCCAGTAGATACTTGTACTCATTAAAATGAATTTTAACAACTAATAAAAAAGAGGTGGCCCAGGCAGAGAAACTTCCGTAACACAAAGAAATTGAAAGAGCTGTGAGAAGAAAAATAAATTCAGAGGGAAACATGGGCAGGATTTGGGGTTGTGAGCCTACCTCACATGGATGAAAGGATACTGGTTGTTCTCTGAAGCCCCCACCAAACCAGGAAGAGATTGTTTACTTTTAAAATAGAACACTTGGGAGCAATGGGTGGGTCCAAAAAATGATTCCATCCTACTCCCTGCCATATGAAAAGTTTAAGATACAGAATATTTTGCATGCAGAACAGGTCATTTCAGGATTTTCTTAACTTTATTAAGAGAGAGACCCAGAGTGAGCTGTGGAGCAAGCAGTAAAGTCAGAACACATCATAACAGAAAGTACCATTTGTTCATGTTAAGGCTAAAAATAGAAACTGATCTGCCTTTCAGAGTATTTTTTATTTGGGAATAAGGGATCACCTGTACCACTTTCTAATGTGTAAGAAAAAGGGTTGGGGGAAATGATTAGCTTTATAAGTTTTATTTAAGAGATCAACATCACTTGGGAACTTGTTAGAAATGCAAATTCTTGGGCTCCTACCCCATATCTACAGAACCAGAAATTCTAGGACTGGGCACGGCAGTCTGTGTTTTAAAAGTCCTGGTAGTGCTGATGCACACGCAGATTTGAGAACCACCAGTATAAAGCATTGTCAACCAAAGCTATGTGGCCATTTCACAGTGATGTTAATTGGAGGATTTAAGGAATTAGGGAGGTTGTACAATTTTGTAGAGAAAGAAGGTTGTAGAAATAATTACTTCTGGCTGGCACGTTATACTTTTCCTCAAGGTCTGCCCTCAAAAATTATTAATCTGGGGTGCCTAGCTAGCTCAGTTGGAGGAGCATGAGACTCTTGATCTCAGGGTCATGAGTTCGAGCCCCATTTGGGCTGTAGAGATTACTTAAATAAATAAAACTTAAAAAAAATAAAGCACAGAACTTAAAAAAAAATGACTATACTGTCAGGAAATGAAATATAACCGATAATGTTCGGGAAGCATTAACCATAAGTCAGATAATGGAAGTTAGCAGATTTATATTTACTCTCAACCAGTTCCACAAAATAATTAACTCATATGCCTCAAGACATCTATTGAGTATTATCCATGGAAGAATTGAGAAAATTGTCTCACTCAAATCATTATCAGTAGGGCTTAATTCTCACCTGGAACCCTGTTGAAAAAGGCTGTCGTAGGTGGTACATATCATCAGATGCCTTCTCTTTGTTCTCAGTTCTTTTGAAGGCAGTTTTTTGTATTGCAGAAATATTATCTGTAGTATACACCAAGAGCAGCAGTTGTTTATTTGGGGTTAAAACTGTAAGACCTGTCTGTACTTATCAGGAGCTCTGCAGCTTTTACTATGCCATGTGGGAGGTGTGTATTTCATTTTTGCTTTTTGTTGTTTTGTTTTAGAGTTTTTGCTGTGAGAGGGTTGGAGAGATTAGAAGTCTAGTTAGTTAGTTAGTTAGTTAGTTAGTTAGTTAGTTATGGGAGAGAGAGAACATGAACAGAGGAAAGGGGCAGAGGGACAGAGAGAGAGAATCCCAAGCAGGCTCTACGTTCAGCACGGAGCCTAATGCAGGGCTCAATCCCACAACACTCGGATCATGACCTGAGCCGAAATCAAGAGTCGGATGCTCAACTGACTGAGCCACCAAGGGACCCCTAGGAGTCTTTTTGAATTTCAGTAATTGTGGTAAAAACTTTAGACCTTGAAAAGGAACATTGACAGAAATATCAAGCACCATCTCATATAAATTACAGAGATATCGAAATAGATTAACATTGGCCCTTCTCATCCTGAAAAATGTGAGATTGGGTGGTTGATGTGAAATTATGCAGAATTAGAACTTAAAGTAAGGATTGGTAAAGGACTTATGTATATTCCCCCTCCAGTATTTTTTTCAGGAATGTTAAATTCTCCAAATATTATACCAAAAATGTTGAATGTTAATTAACTTTTATAAAACCAAGTTGCAAGACTGTTCAGTAAAAATATTTATCATCCCCACTAATGTATAATTTTTTTTTTAGAGAGTTAGGAATTTCATGTCTGGAAAAAAGGAACATTGCTAATTTTTGTACCACATAACATTTTTATTTTAACAGCTGAGAACTGAAGGGAAAATAAGATTTAATAGGATTGATTATAATAAAATCAGTCATATTGGCTCTGCATTTTCAGTCGAAGAATTGCAGTGAAGATTTAGTCTATCACTTTGGAAACATTTAGTTGCATTGCCTAAATGCCAAGAGTAAACTTAAGAGCTTTGCCCTACTTTTGGAATCTTCCCAAGTGGCATAGCTACCAGGAGTACTGTGTTAAAGAAGACAAGACAAAACTGATAAGGCTGCAGAGAGGAATTCATTGTGTTTCTGTATGCTTTGTGACTGACACCAGTTGAGCTGCTCTGTGTAATTGAGGTGGCCCCCAGCCTTTGGGGCTCGGTAGTGTAGATAGACTGTTTCACATAAGACAAAAATTGGCGGGGCGCCTGGGTGGCTCAGTCAGCTAAGCGTCTGCCTTTGGTTCACGTCATGATCTCATGGTTCATGAGTTTGAGCCCCGCATCTGGCTCTCTGCTGTCTGTGCAGCGGTGCAGAGCCCACTTCGGATCCTCTGTCTCCCTCTGTCTCTGCCCCTCCCCTGCTTGCGCGCTCACTCTCTCTCTCTCTCAAAAATGAATAAATAAAAACTTTTTAAAAATCCAAAAAAATAAAAATAAAACAAAAATTGTAGAATCCTGGTTGCATTATCTAACTTCATCACCATAATAAATATTTAGGCATTTGAAAATTCATTTTTGCTTTTTGAAACCTCTGAATAAGAGCTGCTATTTTTTTATTGCAAAGATAACATTTATCTTCTTGGAAAATTAGCAAAAGAAAGAAAACAAGAGATCAACCATAACCAATCCCCTACCCAGAGATAACCACTAATGTGTATCCTTCCAGCCTGTCTTCTATATCAATGTGTATAAGATATGCTCACGATTTAAAAACAAAATTGGGATCTGTGTTGTTTTATAACTTGCATTCACAGATGGATACTAGGTATTTCATCAGATAAAGGCCTTCTGATCTTGGTAGGACTGTGGTAGAAACAGCAGCATGGTGCAGAGCCCATTACTGAGAATGAGCAGACCCAATTTTTTTCTTATGACCTTGTGAGATGGGAGTTGTTATCATCCCATTATTATCCTCACTATTATTAGTTTCTCCTCAGTAAAATATGTTTTATTCTATACATTTCTTTTCTGTATTACTGTGTCCTTTGTTTTCTCTTCCTGTTTCTTCATGTGTGACTTGTAGCTCATAGCTCTTTATTACATCCTTAACTTACTGGTTTTACTTCAGAATAAAATTACCACTTTATCTTCAACTCTGGTCAATCATATAACATAAACTATGTCATATATTGTTTAAATTAGTTTTATAAAAACTTTTTTAACTGAGTCTCTAGGATTCCTAGTTCTTGCTTGGAGTGTTACTCCTGAATTGGTAGTTTTTATTGCTAACTCCACATCAGAACACCTGGGCATCTTTCACTTACTGTGTGTGCTGTGGGACTCCTCTAAATCAATTAAATTAGAGTCTAGAGATAGACCTATCACCCTGGATTACATTTGGGTTTGCAATCATTGGCTAGTTTTCTGTTAATAATTTAGAGCATAGATATGGTTTGATTTTTTTCCCTTAGCTTATTATTGAGGCCAGAAGTAGAGGAGACCTCACACTGCAAGTAAATTATGAAGATTCCGTGGGCCTGTTCCCGTATCCCAGTGGTTAAATTACAGAGCCAGTTTTTCTACTTGTAAATATAAATCCTTGTGGGGTGAAAATGTTTCTATCCAGATCTTTTTAGTTTTCTATCTCATATCACTATCAATCTAGCACTTTGTTTTACTTTTACCTAAGAATAAAACTGTCATTAATAATTAAGCTCTAGGTAGTTCTCAGATTCATTTTAAGCAGTTTTGCCAGGAAGAAAAATAAAAAGCTAAAATAAAAGTAAAACATGTCTAATGGTGTCTTTTGGGCAACCTAAAGGTTAAGATGGGACTAAGGAACTACAAGTGACTTAAATCATAGTATCTGCTGCCAATACAGTGCATTATTTACAGAAAATTTTAAATCAAGGCTATTTCACACATACCAGATGTGTTTAAGAGTAGTAACTGTAAACAGAAGTATAACACTTAATAGTATTTTAATACTGCTGATTACATTATCGTATTTCATTCTCCTAGTGACCTTGTGAGATGAGTGTTATTACTAACTCTATATTATAAATACAGAATATGAATTTTGGAAGGGTTAAGTGACTTATTCAAGTTCACTCAAATCCATAAATTCAGCACTTCTTCTTTAAAGCCTCTTATTTTTTCACACTTCAAGGCAAACTAATTGTAAAATCAGTCTAAATCAAACACAGATCTGTTTCATGTAATGCACTCCAGAATGAAAAGATCTCTCTTTTATTATAAGATCTCTTTTTATTATTATTAAGCATCATTAGCTTAAAAAAGTATCGCTTATTGGAGTGCCTGGGTGGCTCAGTTAACCATCCGACTTCGGCTCAGGTCACGATCTCACAGTTTGTGGGCTCGAGCCTCGCATTGGGCTCTGTGCTGACAGCTCCGAGCCTGAAGCCTGCTCCAGATTCTGTGTCTCCCTTTCTCTTTGCCCCTCTCCTGCTTGTGCTCTGTCTCTCTCAAGAATAAAATATACATTTAAAAAAATGGGTTTTTTTAAAGGTATTGCTTATTGTGACTGTGGAATCATTGGGGTCATATTTGTCATTCTCTTTGGAGCTATAATATGCAATGTATTGACAGTTCCTGAATTTAATGCAGAATTACTGGACTTAAATTATGCAAGTAATAGTGTATTATACAGTTTATCTTATAGCAAAGGCCTAGATATGATAGAGATTATCATTAATTAAACTAAAAAGGATTATGCCTCATAACAGAACTATAAAAAGTCCTACAAGTCCTATTCCTTGTTTATTGATTTTAGCTCACATGATAGATGATCATAGATATTGAAGATAATCACATCAGAATTCTAATTAAATTCATTTGTAATAGCATAACCCCTCACTAAGTCACCCCTCAGGAACTTTAATTTAGATTAGGGTGTAAAATAATTGGTGATTTAATCCATTCTTCAGGGCCACAGTCCCTAATGTGAGTGGACCAAAGTTCTAATCTTATTGAGGGAGGAAGAGATAGGAAGTGGTTGCCTGATGATCATTTGATACTTTTTTAATTCATTGTATGATATATATTTTGTTTGTAATAGTTGGTCTGTTTTCTGAGTGTCTATTTTCTATTTTCACATATATTTTTAATCTCCTGAAAGGCACTTTTGTAAAAGCCTGGTGTGGTGGTGGTGGTTGTTGTGATCTTTCAACTATTATGAATATTTAAAATTCTCTGTTGTTTCTAAATCCTATAAACAGTTGTTTTAAACTGTCTCAGTTCTAGGCACAGACAGGGTGGAGCAGATGACCAAAACTTACAATGACATCGACATGGTTACACACCTCCTGGCAGAGGTAAGAATATATCTTTTCTTTCTCCAGTACAAAAAGCTAAAACTTGAAGATCATTTAACATCTATCAAGTTTGCACATCAAATGAAAAAGGAGGATGTCTTTGTTCCGGGTTGTTTTGTATAAGGTTGTTACAGATGGAACAGCTGGCATTCCAAAGTAGAATGGTTCCTAAAGTTTATTGTTATGACGTTGCAGAGGATTTAATTTTTGTTGTTGCTATTATAATGATGCTGACTTTCTTATTCTAGAAAAGCTATCAAAAAAAAAAAGTTGATGGTGTTTTGGTTTTTTTGTTTGTTTTTTGTTTTTTGTTATTTTAATAAATTCCTGCTGTTACCCTGGAGCAGAGCAGCCCATTCAAGAAGCAGCTCCATTGCAAATCAATACCAGCAGTTTGCATCATCTTCCCTTTTTTACTTTCAGTTTGGACTATTATTTGAGCTCACTTTGTCCGTGACATTTTTAATATATAGTGTATCTCTTCCGAATGGCGTTCTTAGAGGTATCTTCTTATACTGCAACTTCAGTTAGTCTTGAAACTGTCTTTCTCTTTAAAGTACCCTTCTTCCCTCTCCCCCCCAGCTCCCTAGAATGATTTTGTGTATGCCATTTAACCTATATTGAAGATGAGATACATTGGGCCTTGAAAATTTGGAGATAATTCATCTGCCTCTTTTCATGTATTATAGAGCAAAAGGATAGAGGCTTAATTCTATCTGTATACAGTGATTAATGTAAGTGGAACCCATGCTCATATATAAGGTAGCTAGGTGTATATTGACAGTTTTCATCCTACAGGATACAGTCCTCACCACCAACGCATAGATGGGATTCCTACACCCTTGCTAAGTATCACCATCTGCTTAGGACAAGTAACTCTTGGTTTGCTTGGCTGTTCTATAGGCCTCCCTGCATCATTACCACCAACTTCTTTAGACTCCCTTCTTTATGTTTTAGCAGAACCTGTAACCTCAAAATTTCTAGTCTGCTATCCCCTCTTTTATCTCACATTATCATTCTTGCAACAGTTGACAGTAGGGCTCTTGATTATGCTTTCCTCTAAGCCTCTGGCTCTGAATGCATAGAAGCTTTCCCATAATTGGAACTTTTTTCAACATATGTACTGTGTCATTACCAATAGACAAATGCTCAACAAATATTTGTTGGGCTTTCACTGTGTGCCAGGCCCTATCCTCATTTTCTAAAGACTGTATTGATTTTTTAATTCCCCAAAATCATAAATTTAAAGGTTGGGTTTCTTGAGTAATTAATAGGGTGATCAGTAAATCTCACTTGATTTAGGGGTGCCTGGGGGGTTCAGTCAGTTGAGCATCTGAGTCTTGATTTCAGTTCAGGTCATGATCCCAGGGTCGTGGGATCAAACCCCACATCGGGCTCCCTACTGGGTGTGGAATCTGCTTGGGATTCTCTCTCTCCCTCTTCCCCTCTCCCCTGCTTGCTCTCTCTAAAAAATAAAATAAATCTCACTTGATATCAGGAAGAAAAATGCCCTCTTGCATTTGTTACTATGGCCGTCATCCATTTGACCAGTGTGTATTAAACACTATATGTGTGTCAAGCCCTGTGTTTATTTGTGGTATCTGGACATTAAAATGAATCTTGATGCTTTCTGGGACATTCCTTGTGAGTGAACAAAATTGCAGAATTTCTAAACTGCCATTTAAATTTTTTTTGTACTCAAAAGATGTGTTTGGTATTTTAACAGAGGGATCGTGATCTGGAACTAGCTGCTCGAATTGGACAAGCTCTCTTAAAACGGAACCATGTCTTGTCTGAGCAGAATGAAGCTCTGGAGGAGCAACTGGGACAAGCCTTTGATCAAGTAAGTCTTTGATCAAGTATTTATAGCATGAAATAATTAGTTGCTGGACAATAGAAAAGTTTATTTTTCTGGGTGCCCCTGAAGTGATAACAATAGGTAGATAAATAACACCAGTACATGTTAACTTTGTTGTCAGCCATTGAACTAACCAGTAGAGAAATTAAATGTTACTGTACAGAGAAGTACTCAAGTGACTCTACCTTAGTCAGTATAAAAAAAATATGATAGGTACTGTGTTCAGTACCTATCATACATGTGTCACCCTGCTAAGATTCTAACACTTTTTCCTCATCCCTTTGTGTAGACTTTCTGTGTGGTCTTATCTTAAATTTATTTTGAAAAAATAACCCTAAATAATAGATACCCAAATGAAGCATCTTTTTTCAGAAACCCAAACAAGAAGAAAAGGAAATTTTGAAAATATATTTATTTCATGCAGTAAATATTTTTTAGTGAGAACCAATTTATTATTAACTTGAATGGTTACTTTTCAAATTTCCTTTAATTTGTTACTATCTGGTTTCATTAATATTTTATAAATGCCATTATGTTTAATAACATTTGAGCCTTTGTGTTAAAAATAGTTTCTAGAACTATTTCTAGAAGTCACGCAGATTTATACTTAAAAGCTTTAAAGTGTAAGTCTTTAGGATGAGAATTTGAAGGAGGGGTCTATTCTGACACTTGAAAGCTTCTTCAGTTTTGTTTTTAACTGTGAATATATCATTATCTTATGTGAAAATTTCCTCCTACATTCCTATTTATATAGAATATAAAAATTGGCTTTTCACCTAGTACAGAAAAAGCTGTCTTTGTGGAGTTAATGCTCTAACATTATATCTTAGGAAGTATGTGAGGTTCGTTATTCTCTTTTTAGCACTTGTTACCTTAGTCAATAAAATCTACCAGCTGATTTTATAATTTTATTTTATGGTGAGATACAATTGCTCCATGAATTAAAAGCTATATTACATGTAAATAATGCAAAATAAAGAACATCTTGTAAATCAAGCCCTTTGATGTGCAGGTTAATCAACTGCAGCATGAGCTGTCCAAGAAAGATGAATTACTTCGAATTGTCTCTATTGCCTCTGAAGAGAGTGAAACTGATTCCAGCTGTTCTACACCTCTTCGGCTCAATGAGTCCTTTAGCTTATCTCAAGGTTTGTTGCAGTTGGACATGCTACAAGAAAAACTCAAGGAACTGGAAGAGGAGAATATGGTTCTTCGATCCAAGGTACATTCAACCGAATTCCCACTTTCCTGTACCTTAAAGGCTGTAAGATTTAGGTCCATGTATTGAGGCAAAATATGGCATAACTAAGGATTTGCTATTGACATTCCAATTAGGAGGTGATAGCAAAGGCATGTGTATTTGCCTTTCATTGTCACTTAGATCCCATTCATTGACAGCTGGATAATAGCAAACTGATAGATGAAATAGAGAAAGCCACAGCACAGAATATATATGTTAGGTAGTTTACACAAATAACTAAATAATTATAACTGTGATAAGAACTATGTTGGAAGATTACAGGGTTTCCTGAACTTGTGTAATGGGGGAGAATCGAAGTCCTACGTAAATGACATTTTAGCTGAAACTAGGGATTGGCCAGGCAGGAAAGTATGGTGGAGGGGAGGCATCAGAGAGAATGAGTAGGCATGTGCAAAGATCCTGAGAGGAATGAGGGGGAGATGTTTGTCATATCCTGTCCCATATCTTTATTTTTATTTTTTTATTTTAGAGAGAGGAAGAGAGAGCACACATGAGTGGGGAAGGGACAGTAAGGAAGAGAGACAGAGACAGAGAGACAGAGACAGAGAGAGAGAGAGAATCTCAAGCAGGCTCCATTCTCAGTGCAGAGCCCAACACGGGGCTCAGTCTCAACGATTGTGAGATCATGACCTGAGCCGAAATCAAGAGTCTGACACTTAACTGACTGAGCCACCCAGATGCCCCCCCATATCTTTATTTTAGATAAAGCTTTTTGGGTTTTATTTTTCCTTTTCAGCTGGTGAACTTTTATCTTCAGATGAGAATTAAAGGTTTTTTAATTTAATACTGTCAAGTATTGGAAGATATTATCACACACTGATTTTTTTCTTTCTTGAAGGCTTGTCACATAAAGACAGAAACTATTACCTATGAAGAGAAGGAACAACAACTTGTCAATGACTGTGTTAAAGAACTTCGTATGTATTAATGCGTTTTCTTTCATAGTTTTTGGGCAATTCTTTGATGACATTTCACCAATTCAGAAGTTAAATCAATGATTTCAGTAGAGGCATCTCAAGAAACAATTTTAAATAATTACTGACAGTCTTGGAATATCATGTTGAGCCCACAACTCTAAGCAAAATACCATATGTACTTTTAAGAAATAGTTTTATTTCACATTGCCATCACTGTTAAAGAAAGGCCTATATTTCTATCAGTTATAGCATGGTAGAGTGGAAATAGCCAAAGCTTTTATTTTGTCAATGGGGAAATAGTCCTATAAAGAATATGATTTGCCAAAGTTAGAAAACTTGTAAGTGGGAGAGCCAGGGCTTAAATGATGGCATAAAACTTTACCTTCAATGAGTATTTATTGAGTGCCAACTATGTGTCTATGAAGGAACATATTTTGGTTTGATGTATTATTAATTAAAATAATTTTTAAAAATAAATCAGAAAAAGGTAGGCTTTACTAGAGAAAGATACATAATTTCTCTGTAAATCTATAACATTTTATGTTGAAAGAGAAGATATGATACATGATACCAATTCGTCTGGGCTGTTGGTGTCAGAATGTAATACCTTAGAGTAACAGAATTTTTGAGAACCACAAAGAATTTCAGTTGAATCTTCTCCATCAGCACTTCCATTATTCACATTTTATACTTTAAAAAACAAAAAGGAAATGACTTTCCCAAGAGCTTAGATCCCAATCTCCTGCCTCCTTATAGTATCCTTTGAACTGTTATAGAGCTTCTGTCAATTTTAAAATAGTTGTATATAACACTGAGAAATAGTTTTGCCACTTGAGTTTGATGTCAGAATTTTTATATGCAAAATTTCCTTCCTGCATGGAATTCTAAAGGTTCTATTTCATGTGCCTGTCAGAATGCTAGGCTAGAAGGATTTTCAGAGGCTTTACGCAGTTTGCTAGGTATCCCAGAAAGTCTCTCTTGTACAGAAACATCTCCATAGCTTTAACAGATTGTGACTGTTGCATTTGAAATGTTCCTTTGTTAAATTTGTTAAGTTTAATTTTGTTTATGAGATTTTATTGATGTCCCTGAAGAGTTCTGAAAGACATAAATGAGATTATGCCTTGGTACTTGCAAACATATATAATTCACCTATCTCTTTTCAGCCTTCTTGTCCCTCATAAAGAAAAAGATTGAGGCAAAACTTTTAGCTTGCTTGCCTTTACAAGTCATCTCTTTTAGCTTCATTGCCTCCTATTCAGTTCTCAGTATTAGCCTATTTCAGAAGGACCTTTATTTTCCTCTACTTGGTTATCTGGGTTTATTTTTTAAATTAATGTTAAAGAAAAATCCATTCATAATGTTGTCCAGTGTTTGTTACAAAGTAGGATTTAGCCTACAAGTCATAGTTTGCCAACACCTACCCTACATTTATATTAATTTTTAAGTTTTTGTTTTGTTTCCCAGGTGAAACAAATGCTCAAATGTCCAGAATGACTGAAGAATTATCTGGGAAGAGTGATGAACTGATTCGGTACCAAGAAGAGATCTCCTCTCTCTTGTCTCAAATTGTTGATCTTCAGCATAAAGTTAAAGAAGTAGGTTCATTCATTCATTCAACAGATGTTTGTTAAGCATTGGCCTCATACCGTGCACTCTGCTAAGTGCTAGATACATTAAGCAAAATAAACACACTCCCTACCCCTTTACAATGCTTTAGTCTGATTACTGTTCTAGTCTTTCTGTGTCGTGAAATATGAATAACTACTTTCAACTTACTATTTCTCGTGGCCAGGTGGGGTTAGATTTTCCTTAGAAAGTTGTGATGTGAATTATTGACAAATGATCATTGTCCTCTGAATACCTTAATAGATTTTGTATTCTGCCCATTTTATTGCTCTCATTTGGCTTTTGAAGGGTTAGCTTTTTATAGGTCTCTAGACCGTACCCCTGACAGACACTCTTAAGATGTCTTTAAAAGGGGTGCCTGGGTAGCTCAGTCGGTTAAGCATCCGACTTCATCTCAGGTCGTGATCTCGCGGTTTGAGTTCGAGCCCCACGTCGGGCTCTGTGCTGACAGCTCAGAGCGTGGAGCTTACTTCAGATTCTGTGTCTCCCTCTCCCTCTGCCCCTCCCCTGCTCACGGTCTGTCTCTTGCTGTCTCTCAATAATAAATAAATGTTAAAAAAAAAAAGATGTCTTTAAAAAAAAGAGAGTAGCCTGTACTTTACATGGAAAGGCTTCACTTGTCTCTTTTAAAATGTTGTTAGCATGTGATTGAGAAGGAGGAACTGAGACTTCACCTACAAGCTTCCAAAGATGCCCAAAGACAACTGACAATGGAGGTAATCAAATCTTCCTTTATCTTGTGTAATATGGTGGGGAGAAGAATGAAGAGTTTGTTTCATCTTCATGAGTAAGAATGATTAAAGGTAATTACTGGATTTTAAATAGCAAGAGATTAAATTATGAGATCTAAGAAGTAAAGCAATTTAAAAATTCTGTCCCTAAAACTAATAACATGACATCTTTCTTGATTAATAGATATAAGATTCTGTAGGAATATGTGACCCTTTTACCAGTTTACCTTAACCCAACAGTTTTTAAAATAATTTCTAATAAGTGTTTTTGCAAATATGTCAAGAAATACCAAAAATCTTTTGCTTTCAATCCAAATAAAAATTCTATGTATTAGATACAATTTGGTGGTTCCCTGGCATACGTTAAGAATCACCTGGCAGAATGAGTCCTAAATAGAGACTCCCAGGCACCAGCCCTAAAAGTTTCCAATTGAGTAGGTTTAGAATAAGGGTCTAGAATCTACATGATCCACTCCACACACCACACTTGAAGAAATACTCTGAAAATTGTGTACTCTTTACCATGCTTATGTATCTAACTATAAAGAAGATTCTGAAATAAGGGAGAAGAAACTACTTGTTTAGGATAATTGACCACCCTGGCATCATATACAATACTTTGTAGGCTTGATCTTGTCATTTACAGACTTCAGAGTGACATTTAAAAATATGCATAGCTAACATTATACTAAACCTAACTTGACCATAGCTGTTATTCTTCCTCTATAAGTTTTTTAAGGGTTTGAAGCATTAAATATTGAATTGACAATAATTATGATTACTTCAGCTACATTTCAGATTTTTTGGGAATCATATTTATGTATAATTCTGGCCAAGACATCCCTAATTCTGGTGACTTGAAATATATATGTATACACTCTCCTTGCTTAGTTTGTTTTGGAGTCTTTGTATTGAAATTGTTTCATGAGGTTATCTAGCCCTCTGGATAAAATTAATACTTATCCCAATGGGGTTTATTTTCCTGTTGTCATTTTGAGAATGAAATGAAGTACACTAATTACCATCCTTTTTTTCAGCTGCATGAGTTACAAGACAGGAATATGGAGTGTCTGGGAATGTTACATGAGTCCCAAGAGGAAATAAAGGAACTTCGTAGTAGATCTGGCCCTGCTGCTCATCTTTACTTTTCACAGTCATATGGAGCTTTTTCTGGGGTGAGTTTTTCTGGGAAAGATGTTACATATTTAAGGAAACTTTTTAAGATTAGATTGTCCTGAGAGTGATGTGGTTTCTGGTGGTATAAAGTATCTTGAGAACATTTGTTTCTGTCCTTGTTTCTGGAAGTCATTTATTCATTTAGGCTTTAATTTGTATATTTACATCTACCTTAATACTCTTACTTATGGTAGCCTTTCTTCTAATAGATGACCTTCCGGGTTTATTATAATATATGAGATGAACCCTAAGGAAATTAGGTTTAGGTCTGTGTACCATAGAGCTACTTAAACTTGGGTCATCCTTACCCTAGGCCCACCACATGCCACTTATTCAAATAGTACTCTGAACATCTAAAACCTATTTCAACAGATCTCAAGTCTCTTGGTATATTTCATGCTAGTTAGAGTGTAAGCCCCATGAGGGCAGGATTCATGTTTGTTTAATTCATCAATATATAGTATTATTTGAATTAAAGAGATTAATGAAAACTTGTGAGTCTATGCCAGAATTTATAATATTAGTTCAAAGAATTATTTTAACAGTCTAGTTTGTAAATACTTATAAGCAATTCTGTGAAATATTTTAAAAAACTGAAACTATAAATTATAGTAATTTTTTGAAGAATATGGGAGCAAGACTTTGGTTTTTAACTTTTTATTTTGAAATAATTTTAAACTTAGACTAATATTAGAAAAATAGTACAAAAACTCTCATATATCCTTCATCTAGATTCCCCAATTTTTAACATTTTACTACATTTGCCATATCATTCTGTTATATTTTTTCTGGACCATTTAACAGT
This sequence comes from Lynx canadensis, assembly GCF_007474595.2. Classification (NCBI taxonomy): domain Eukaryota; kingdom Metazoa; phylum Chordata; class Mammalia; order Carnivora; family Felidae; genus Lynx; species Lynx canadensis. Next base: position 187,065,966 of record NC_044310.1, on the reverse strand, counting down.
AAGTTAGAGACACCCTATTAACTCCTAATACTTCAGTGTGTAGCTACCATAAACAAGGACACTCCTATATAACTACGCTACAGCCGTCGAAGTCAGAAAACTGTCATTGATATACAATACTATCATCTCATCCACAGAGCCCTAAGTTTAAATTTTACCAGTTGTCCCAACAATATCCTTTGAAGGATATGTTGCATTTGGTTGTTTCAAAAGGCCTGTTTTACATGCCTTTCATTACCTTTGTAGCATGTCCTCAGTTTGGGTTTGTCTAATGTTTCCTCATGATTAGATTCAGGCAATTTATTTTTGGCAGAAATAATGCCATGTTCTTCTCAGTACACTGTAATAGGAGGCTCACATTGTCTATTTATCCCATTACTGATGATGTTAAATTAACTTTACTAAGTTAAGGTAGTGTCTGCCAACTTTTTCTATTCTAAAGTTAATGTTAATTGATAACTAATTAAATTAATGTTGCTAATTAACTTTACAATGATGAAAATTGGCAGATGCTACCTTAGCCAAGTGATCAAAGTTACTATTTTGTGGGAAGATACTTTAAGACCTATTTAAATATCCTGTTTTTCTCAGCAAACTTTTATCTGCTAATTTTAACACCTAGGGATGGTTCATATCTGACTCAGTTTTTACTAAGATGATTGCCAAATGGTGACTTTCTAATTCCATCATTTTTTCAACATTTATTAATCAACATTTTTTTGTCAGAACCTTTCTGTCTCATTTATTTATTCATTTGTTCATTTAGTTATGTCCGTATGGACTCTTCCTATTTTAGTCAATGGATTACAGTCCATTATTACTAATTTTTATTTTGATACTTAAATTGTCCCAGATATGGCCAGCATGATCTCCTTTAAGTTCATCTTGCCCTTTTCCTGTCCCAGTCCTGGAGTCAACCATTTCTCCAAGGAGGTCTGGTTAGTTTTAATGAGGAATGATATTTAGAATTCAAGATCTGGGTCCTGTGTATCCATTGCCACTAGAGTATCATTACTTCTAGTCCCTCTCAGCAGATAGAGCTAGAAAATATATGTATGTTCATGCATACACCCACTGAAACACATCCATATCTATGTTCCAATCCATATTTATGTTCATCTGTCTACATGTATTTAAAAACATGAGTTCACACCAGTATCTCCAATTCTAGCCATTGTCAGCCCAGCCTCACCGAGCATGGCACTCATGCCAGTTGAATCCTCATCTCTGACCAGGGAAAAGGAAAACTTGCTTATTTTTCCTTTAATGATTTGTCTACATTATAAAAGCCATACATGTTTATTATAGAAAAGTTAGAGATTACAGAGAAGCAAAAAGAAATTGTGAAATACTGTCAAATCCTGACTTCCAGAGAATTATTATTGGCATCTTGGTTTATAGCCGTTCAGATCTTTTGGTTTTTTGTGTCTACGTAGGTAATATATTCTGTTTATCATATTGGTTTTTCCCACTGCTCGCCTGTAAAAAGATATCATGAAAAAGAAGTTGGTTCTTGTTTAAAAGTTACATTTCCAAAATGCCTCTTTTTTTTTCTTTGCATTTTGGCCTGTGCCTATTTTCTTGTGTTTTCTTTTATTGTTAACACCAAAAGTATTGGACCCTGGAGACTCTGTTAATTCATGTAAGGATAACCCATTTCTCCTAACCGTCTTCTTACATAATCAGTATAGGAATCTCACACTCTTTTTCTTAGGAATCCCTGGCAGCTGAGATTGAGGGGACCATGCGTAAAAAGTTGAGTTTGGATGAGGAATCTTCTCTCTTCAAACAAAAGTAAGTACAATCACATGTATTGTTACCCAGGCACTGGGATGGAATTAAAAAGAAGCCACAATCCAAAGTGATAGGTATTTTGAGAATTCAGTTGTAAATCTGCTTAGTATTCAGTTTTTTTCTCATAGTGCTGACATTTGGGGTTTTTTTTACATATTTTTTAAATGTTTATTTATTAGAGAGAGAGCAGGCAAGCAGGGGAGAGGCAGAGAGAAAGAGAGAGGGAGAGAGAATCCCAAGCAGGCTTTGTACTGCCAGTGCAGAGTCTGATGTGGGGATCAATCTCACGAACCATGAGATCATGACCTGAGCTGAAATGAAGAGTCAGACATTTAACCAATTGAGCCCCAAGGCTCAATAGTGCTCACATTTGTGAGAGTGTTCTCTTGTTCTGAAGCTTATTTTCCAATAATTTCTCTTAAAATTTAGAGGCTAGTCGGGGTAGTTTTATTTTCAATGAATTGTACACGCGTGTCTCTTTTCTAAAGCACTCCAGTGGTAGACAGTGGCAATAATGAATACTACTTCTTTTTTGACAGAGCCCAACAGAAACGGGTATTTGATACTGTCAAGGTTGCCAATGACACACGGGGCCGCTCTATCCCATTCCCAACTCTGCTGCCCATTCCAGGGTCCAACCGTTCAAGTGTCATCATGACAGCAAAACCTTTTGAGTCTGGTTTGCAACAAACAGAGGACAAAACCCTCCTGAACCAGGGGGGCAACTCAGAAGAGGTTTCAGAGTAAGAAATATGGATCATGGCAGTTATCATGTATTTCTTATGGCATTGACATACCAGATGCCCATACTTATATTCCAGCATTGTTCTGTGCTATTCCAAGGAATTTCTGGAACTGTCAGTTTTCATTCAGTAATGATGCCCAATAGCATTATTTGTAAGACGGATCATTGACTTCATAAAAGTTTTTGGAGTAAAAAGGCTACACTTAATTAAGTATATTCAAAACAGAAGTTGCATTGAAGTGTAAAATTCTTTACTACTTTCTTCTTCAGTGTGGCAAAGTTTGAATCTAAATCTTCATGTTCTAAGTCAGATTTTTTTGAATCTGTTTGGTCATTGGCACTGATGCATATAGCATCAGTGACACTTTCTCATAACCCATGCTCATAATCTCAACTGCTTTGGTGCCTTTAGGATAAACAATAAACTTGAATACCTATTGAGGAAAAGTAGGTTGCTCTTAACTTCCTATTTGTTTAAACTTAGACTTTTTCCAGCTTTCATTAATTCATCTTATTGAATTATAAATAACTAGAAATTAAACAGCACTACTGGAAATTCACCTGAAGGCTTTCGAAAGATAGGTATTTTGTACCTGAGAGAAATCTTCCTAATGCAGAAATCTATCCTAGGACATACCAAATACCCAACAAGTATTAGCTGCTATCAGTAGTAGTAGTGGTGGTGGTGGTAGTGGTGGTGTTTTTACCATTACTGAATCCTCATTGTGGACTAGGAGCTAAATCTTATTTAATACTGTCAACAACCCTGTAGTGTAGGTACTATACCTTTTCAATTTACAGTTGAGGGAAGTGAGGCTCAACTCACTATGTAGGTTGCCCAGGGTCACTCCACATGAAGGTATTGGTCACATCACACTGTTGTAGGGTCACATTTCTGTAAACTACAGATTTGGTCCATGGATACACTTTGGTTCAAAAATAAAAATATTTGTGTTTCAAAAGAAAGAAAGATTTCTCATCCTGGGTTTTCTATTGTATTTCAGTTTGTACCTACAGTAGCTTTGTGTGTCAATACTGTGTCGTTGATCATAGTTACCTTAGGAAGAGATCAACAATCAGATCTCTGTGAATTCACATAGAGTAGCCAGGAGCAACTACAGTTTGGCTTGCTACTCTTTCTTTTGATATCAATTGTTAGATACCTCCGATTTCAAAAATATGCAAAAGGAACAAATGTGTTTACAGAACTATGAAAATATAGTATTTACAAATCTTGGGTTTTTTTTTAAATGTTCTACAATATTCGTGGAGGATTACATGGCCTAAAGCAAATTTTTTCACATTTTATATTTTGAAATTGTTTGTTTTGCAGTTAATGGCATGTCATAGTTTAATGGGTTGCATTTTTTCTTTCTTAGTAGTACATAAAATAATGGTACCTCTTGCAATCAATGGTTTTATAGATTCAATGCAATGTGATAATGTTTATTTTTCTGGCTACCTGAACTCAATTTATATAGTCATATCCGTAGTTTCATAAGTAAGTGACTATACTTATCATGGTGAGCATTGAGTAATGTTTATAGTTCTCAAATCAATATATTATACACCTGAAACTACTGTAACATTGTATGTTAATTGTACTCCAAAAAAATTTTAAGTGAAATAGAAAAATTAGTAAACACCACATAATAACCAGTATGTTTTTATTTATCTGAAGTTGCTTGAAATGATCCATAAAAAATGACATGTAGTATTAGTGATTTTGGTTTATTGTTATTATTTCTGTATTATTGACACCTAAGAAAAACACTTTGATATCTAGGAAAAAAATGCTTTGAATTTAATCAGTTTCTCAAACATTCACTATTGTAGAAAAGAGAAGTCTAGGTTGTGCTTCTCAACCTTACCCTTACAGATCTAATCAGTGAATGATTTTCCCACAGGAACATTCAGAAGCTGGGTCAACCAGGACCCTCTGAAGATAGTGATTTGGCTACAGCACTGCATCGCCTTAGTCTGCGGCGACAGAACTACTTAAGTGAGAAGCAGTTCTTTGCTGAAGAATGGGAACGGAAGATCCAGGTTCTGGCTGACCAGAAAGAAGGGGTTAGTGGCTGTGGCACCCCCACAGAGAGCCTTGCCTCTCTGTGCACCGACCAGTCAGAGATCACAGACCTCAGCAGTGCCAGTTGCCTTCGAGGTTTTATGCCTGAGAAATTACAAATTGTCAAGCCCCTTGAAGGTAATAAATCAATAAGGGCCATTTGTAAGCCCTGTTGGTTATTAGCCTTTCCTTTTCCTGGAATTAAACCTTGTATTGTAATTATAAGAAGACTATGTACAAGAGATACTTTTATTATCCCTAAACCTCATTTGTGTGACAGTGTATTATAGTACTTTGTGGAAAAAGTGTGTGCAGAGATCTGCATTCTCCCATCATCATTCATCAGTATTTTTTTAATATAAATGTGATGGAGAAAGAGCAGTCTTTTCTTTTGTCCTTAGCTAAGAAATATCATTGATGGCAGTTTTCATGGTAAAACAAACGGGATATAATAAATAAATGAAAATAATATAGGTGTAATACTTTATCTCTACCTTTCTATTCAAAAAAAGAGTTCCTTACCGAGGAAGTGTCATTTACTTAGAGATGTGTGTGTCTGGGTTGCATGGTTTTGTTTTTCCAGTTTTTGCTAATTTCTTTTCAGTTTTTGTTCTCTCCTAAGATAGAATTTGAATTCAAAATAAATTTGTTTTATGGAATATTGATTACCTTCAAATGATTCTGTTATTATCATAAAAGAGTCTGCATTAGACAAAATTTTGAGTTGGTAATCTATAAGGAACCCTCAAACTCAAAGGTTCTATAAGTTAGTTTTATTCATTAATGATCAGTTCAGGTATTTGTCAGAGTTGCCCCCTTAGGATGAAATGTCTGTAGTGACATAATTAGACATTGCATCTCGTGCAGGTGCTTGGGATGGTCATTTGCCAGAGTTCATAGATAAGAACCATAGGGATATATCTTCCTTTTAGCATCTCCTTCACTTTCCTACTCTGCCTGAAGAGCCTGGGGAAAGGAGAGTCATGAGCCGGATGGGGAAGAATACAAAAAATAAAACAAAACACTGAAATTCAGGTGTCTTTTAATGTAGGAGCCTGGCTTTTGACTTCAAAGTTCATAAGCGTAGTTTCAAGCCAAGAAAGTATTGATTTTTGTTCACCTGGGAAAATACAGCCCCACCTCTGAGGTGCATATCTTCTTTCTCATCACTACCTCAGCATCCTAGTTCCTCTCAAGGGTGCTGCCTTGACTTTTTCACCCCTGCTTTAGGTGTCCTTTTTAAAGTTAACTTTTGAAATTGAAAGATTATTGTTCATACCTTTAGCATCTTGTCAGTCTTCCACAGAGAACTTCATACAAATTTTACCAAAACATTAAGACCGAATAAGTAGTTTTATTGTTAGCCTTAATATTTCACACATTATAATTTTAGCCTCTGTGTCAAGATTGAATACTTGTTGGGAAATTTAAAGCATACCTTGTTGTTTTGTTTGTTTGTTTGTTTGTTTGTTGGCCTTGCACGTTCAGGATCACAAACTTTGCACCACTGGCAGCAGCTTGCTCAACCAAATTTAGGAACCATTCTTGACCCACGACCAGGTGTCATCACTAAAGGCTTTACCCAATTGCCGAAGGATGCCATCTATCACCTCTCAGATTTAGAAGAGGATGAAGAGGAAGGTATCACTTTTCAAGTGGAACAGAACCCTTCAATATCCAAGCCAGTAACAGGAATCTTCCTTCCACCCATTACTTCAGCTAGTGGTCCAGTTACAGGTAAGAATAGTGCTTGGTGAATGTAGTCCAATAATTTTGCATTCTGACTTAACGGTATGGTCGCGTGACTACCTTGATTTAAATCTAACTGGAATGTACTCAGTCTTTAACATAAGAAAATAGAAATCTATAGCAATAGTGGCCCTTCTCATTCTACTTCTTAACCAGCCTGCATAAGTAGATTGGGCAGAGAGAAAGATCAATTCAGTCAGTGGTTCATAAACCTTTTGAGCTCAGGATCTCTTTACATCCTTAAAAAAAATTGAGAATTCCAGAGAGCTTGTCTTTGTGAATTGTATCTATTGATATTTACCATGTGAGAAATCAAAACTGAGAAATTATAAAAATATTTATTAACTCATTTAAAAATAATAATTACATGCTAACACAAATAGTATGTTTTATGAAAAATAGCTCTTTCCTTTACATAGTGAGAAGGTATTGTTTTACAATTTTGTAAGCCTCTAATTTATGGCTTGAAAGAAAATATCTGGATTTTCATACAGCTTCTACATTCAGTCTATTATAGTATGTTGCTTTGCTTGAAGAATATAAAGAAAATGCAGGCTCACACAGAGGTGTAGGTATGAAAGGAAAGAGTATTTTAATAACCCCTTCAGGTGTTTGTGAATATTTTTTTGATATTACACCAAAACTTGATAAGTAGCAGTTTCTTTGTAGCAATATGGAATCCAAAAACCTATCATACTTTGTTACATTAAAGTCTGTTGGTCTATCCTACACTTTGAATGCATCTTTTACCCATGCATGATTTTATAACTTCATGCACTAGTCATTTGGAAAATATTGGTTCTCTGAGTTATGCACATCTCTAAATGTTAACATATTTCATTATATAATATATTAAAATTACATTACTATCACCACCTATGTCATCAGATAAGTCTTTTACTATTATGAAGCTTTAAAGCTCCCAGGGATGGATATAAGTTCTGCAAAACTTGAATTTTCACTTGAAAGTGCAAGTGACAGCAAATCCTATAAGCTATTTTTATTTATTGAAGAGACAGGCTCACTACCTTCATTTCCAAGAAAATTTCTGCCACATAGCCAAGTCTGAATAACTAGTTTGTTAGTTGTTCTTTCAGTTAAAAATGGTGTTCCATGAGAAAATTTCAACTCAATTGCCCATGTGCTTTTTCCTCTAGATGACCATTGTATCTTGGTATGCAGCAGAGTGCTTAATACTAACTTCCCATTTAATCATACAGAATTTAGGATACAAGGGTCAAGATTTAATAAGTAGTTTTTACTGCTTCATCAAAGACGTTCTTGTGTGAATCTGGCTGCTTTTTTTTTTTTTTTTTTTTTTTTTTTTTTTTTTTTTTTGCTATGGTGGGTGAACAACAGTGAAAAATATTCACATAGCTTGGTGCCATTGCCTTGATTTGTGCTAAGGTGTCAGCAGATTTGCTCACCATTGCTTTTGTACCAACCATGCAAATGCCAACCCAGTCAAAAAGGCAAATAGCATCTTAGGGTTGCTATGAAAGTAGTTTTGACCTGTGGATTCCCATAAGGATCTGCAAACCACACTTTGAGAACTGCTGGAGTAGTTTGACTAGAAAGATTGAACTGACTAGATGTTGTTTGGGATGTTGGGGGCGGGGGAGTTAATGTACTTTTTCAGAATGTGTTTTTTTCTTATTTCCAAGCTATTTTTAATCCCTTTAAATTACAGTTTTAAAGTATTGAAGGATTCAACTATGTACTAGCCAGGTGATACTAATACAATATGTATATTTCATTTCCAAATTTAGTGGTTTTTGTACAAAATACCCTTGATTAATGCTATATTATTAATAGTGATGAACGTCTTACATTATTAACCTAGTCTTTCAATTTTTTTTGATTCCACAAAAATCTCTACTTCAGTTGCAACTTCAAACCCAGGAAAGTGTCTGTCATGCACAAACTCGACATTCACCTTCACTACCTGTAGGATATTGCATCCTTCTGATATCACTCAGGTTACCCCCAGGTAAGGGGTCTGGGCAATTTGAGGCCTAAAATTTCTTTCCTTTTGAAAACTTTGTTTTCATGAATTTACCTTTAAAATTACTTTCATGTAAATCTCAGATTTTTAATTAATGTTCTATGATCATTTGTCTTTAGGATATTTTCACATTGTATCTTCTCCTTTGATCATTGTAACTCTTCAAAGTGGCAGGGCAAGTGAGTATGTATTGTGTAAGTGGAAAAACTGAGACAGAGAAAGTCTAGGTAACTGGTCCAAGTCAGAAAGGTAGCAAATGACCCAACTGCAGCCCAGAGTAAGCCAAGCTCTAAGATTTGAGGGACTAGTCCTCAGCACAAGACTCCCCTCACTTCTGACACCACTTGCAAGTTCACAGGGTTCCCAGAACCATTCTCGGGTTTCATAATTTGCTAGAAGGACTCACAGAACTTTCTGAAAACATGATGCCCATGGCTGCTATTTATTACTGGGAATGGATATAGGTTAAAATTAGCCAAAAGAAGAGATATAATAGGTCAGAGTCTGGGAGGGTTCCACATGAAAAGTTTCCCTTGTCCTTAGGATTTATTACTTTCCTAGCATCGATGTGTGATAGTACATGCAGAATATTGCCAACTAGGGAAGCTTACCCAAGCCTCAGTGTCCAAATTTTTTATTGAGGCTTTAGTGCATAGTCTATTGGTTGATTGATTGATTACCCATTGATTGATTACCCATTGAGCTCACTTCCAGATCCAGTGACCTAAAGTCCCCACCTTAAACCACATGGTTGTTCTCTCTGGCATGGCTAGTCCCCTCCCTAAAACTATTGGGTGTGGCCAGGCTCACCCCAAGATCTAGTGTGGCCAGCTTTCATCCTGAGCAAAGACACTTCTATCAGACATGGCATAGATTACTTTCCAGAAGCTTGAGGGCAAAGGCCAGAACCCTTTGGGCAAGGCCAAATTATTTACTACACAGGCTAGAACATGAATATTCTAACACATAATTGAGGGATCTTATTCAGCCATATTGCTGCTATTTCTGGCCCACCAATTCCCAAAAGAATTGAAGGTACTTTTCAAAGGTATAGAGAACATTGCAGGGATAATGTTAACTAGAAGTAGAGGAGAAAAATGAAGCAAAGAGGAATCAAAGGTAAGGATATAAAATGGATAGAATAAAATTAGTATACAAGTTGTAACATAAAGTCTTATATACTTGCTAGTGTGAACCATGTATCTGAGTCTTAACTTTCTAGCTGCCATTGTAGAGGGAAATAAGATTATGATTTACAAGGTATGTAAGAGCAAATCAATTGTTTCGCAAAGCATTTGGCTTTCATCCAATAAAGACCTCAGTATAAGTCTGTAATGAACAGGCATATGTGCAATTTTTCTACTTTGTTCTTATAGTCAACAAGATAACAAGTTTATAGAATTGGTTCCTGGGAAGACTCTCAATACAAGTTGATACCATCATATGAAGTGTACAGTTTGGGAAAGGACTGGCAGTTCTACAGTAAAGTAGGGACAGGGAGGTGGAAAACTAGGAATAGTCTGTAGATGGCATCCTATTAGAGATTCTTAGTTGGACTTGTTTAATCAAGAAGCCAAATATGTTTTTAGTTTATTTCTTTTATACTAGTTGGTACTTTAGAAAGTTCATTAATAAATTATGAATTTTAATAATTTTGTTCATAATCATTAGAATTTTGTTACCTTGATATACTGAGTATTTTATGTTAAGTGAAAGTTTGTCTATTAAATACTGGTAACATTTGCTTAAGGGAGGAAAATTGTCTACAGAAGTCGCTTCTCCATTCTATCACCATTTCCTCGAGTACATGATTTCTTAGTTTTTTTCTTCCTTTCTAACAAAACATAAAATAAGAAAGTTTCTAATAGTTGTTAAAGCTTTTAATTATTTTTATTTTCCAAGAAACATATGTTCTAAGTCAAGGTTAAGAAACATTTGTTCCATGGGTATCCTTATACTACTTTTGTTTGGAATTAACATTCTTGAAAACGGACATTTAAAAAATATTTTTTTTTTAATGTTTATTTATTTTTGAGAGAGAGAGCCAGAGCATGAGCAGAGGAAGGGCAGAGAGGGAGGGGGACACAGAATCTGAAGCAGGCCCCAGGCTCCAAGCTGTTAGCACAAAGCCCAACACGGGCTAGAACTCATGAACCATGAGATCATGACTTGAGCTTAAGTCGGACGCTTAACCGACTAAGCCACCCAGGCGCCCCAAAAATGGAAGTTTAATCATTTCAACTTTTATTAGTTTTTAGTAATATAAAATTGAAAGATTAAAAGGAAATAAATTTCTCTTTAGAAGAGCGTCTTAGGTTTAATATAAAAGATTGTATTTTCTAAAAGGTTAGAGAATTATTTATTTATGGATTGTTGTCTCTGGTGTCTTTCACTTTATAGAATGGATATAGTAGTAAAAATTTCTGAAATTTACTTCCTTTAATATTTTAAAGTTTTTTTGCTTTCAATTTTATTTTATTTATTTTATTTTCAGCTCCACAGGTAAATTCTATGAAATATTTTTAAATATAATTTATTGTCTATTTATTTATTTTTTAAATATCATTTATTGTCAATTAGCTAACATACACATGAAAAGATGCTCATCAGGGAAATACAAATCAAAACCACATTGAGATACCACCTCACGTTGGTTAGAGTGGCTAAAATTAACAACTCAGGAAACAACAGATGCTGGTGAGGATGTGGAGAAACAGGAACCCTCTTGCACTGCTGGTGGGAATGCAAAATGGTGCAGCTGCTCTGGAAAATAGTGTGGAGGTTCCTCAAAAAATTAAAAATAGAATCACCCTACGACCCAGCAATAGCACAACTAGGAATTTATCCAAAGGATACAGGAGTGCTGATTCATAAGGGCACATGTACCCCAATGTTTATAACAGTGCTTTCAACAATAGGCAAATTATGGAAAGAGCCCAAATGGTCATCAACCAATGAATGACTAATATTTTAATTTCTTTTATTTCTTTTTTTTTAAACTTTTTTTAAATGTTTATTTATTTGAGGGAGGGAGGGAGGGAGGGAGAGAGAGAGAGAGAGAGAGAGAGAGAGAGAGAGAGAGAGAGAGAGAGAAAGTGAGTAGGGGAGGAGCAGAGAGAGAGGGTGACACAGAATCCGAAGCAAGCTCCAGGCTCTGAGCTGTCAGCACAGAGCCTGACGCAGGGATCAGACTCACGAACCGTGAGATCATGACCTGAGCCAAGTCAGACACTTAACTGACTGAGCCACGCAGGTGCCCTAATTTCTTTTATTTCTATCATAAAATTTAGTCATATTCCCAAAAATATATATTTTGAATTAAAATTTAAGAATAAAGTTAGAGTACAGTAAACTTTTTCATAACCTATGAAAAGAAGTATGTTTCATTGTTACAAATTACAAATAATTAACCAGTCATTGAAGTAACATCAAAAGTCTTACTCTTCAGATCTTTCCACAGAGTTTTTGTTATTGATACATTGCCTGTGCCTCTATATTTACTGTGGATAACTAATGTGATTACTTTAAATGCTGTTTAGAAATTACTTTTATTTTTAAACCTCTTTTTTCTTTCTTTCTTTCTTTCTTTCTTTCTTTCTTTCTTTCTTTCTTTCTTTCTTTCTTTCTTTTCAAAGTTCTGGGTTCCCTTCATTATCCTGTGGAAGTACTGGTAGCAGTTCATCAAACACAGCGGTGAATTCTCCTGCTATGTCCTATAGACTCAGCATTGGTGAATCTATTACCAACAGACGAGATTCTACTATAACATTCAGCAGCACCATGAGCTTGGCCAAACTTCTACAGGAACGAGGCATTTCTGCTAAAGTGTATCACAGCCCAATTTCAGAGAACGCCATCTTCCAGCCTGTCCCCAAATCCCTGGCTATTCCTTCCACACCACCAAATTCACCATCTCACTCACCCTGCCCTTCTCCTTTACCCTTTGAGCCTCGAGTGCATCTCTCTGAAAATTTTTTGGCCTCCCGACCAGCTGAAACATTCCTCCAGGAGATGTATGGTTTGAGACCTTCCCGGAACCCTCCTGATGTTGGCCAGTTGAAGATGAACTTAGTGGACAGGCTGAAGAGACTGGGGATAGCCAGAGTAATCAAAACCCCTAATGCACAGGAAAATGGAAGAAGCCGAGAGGCAGAAATTGGTCTTCAAAGACCAGACTCTGCTATTTATTTAAATTCAGGTAGCAATTTATTGAGTGGACTGAGGAGGAATCAGAGTCTTCCAGTCATGATGGGTAGCTTTGGCACGCCTGTATGCACATCCTCGCCAAAAATGGATGTCCTGAAGGAAGACTGAAGTTCAGCAATTAACTGATCTCTTAAACAAATTAGCACATGAAGGATAGATTTGCACTGATACATGTAGTCTGGTCTGACTGAGAGATAAGGAATGTTGCAGAAGGATTGTGAATGTGGAAAGGGGAAGTGGAAGAATGGAAACAGAATTGAGATGAGCCCCTAATGAATGAGGTCTAATAAATTGCAAGTATAGATGAATGAGTCATGAGTGTTTGGAGGCAGAAAAGGAAGAAAGGTTTAATATACTCCTTCAGTTGAATGTTCCTATCTTGAAAATAAAAAGTGACTAGACAATAAATTCAGTAATACCGAAATATGCCAGAGATACTAAACTTGCTAGAACATTTATTCCTAGTAAACAAAAGCAGGAAGAACCCAGGTTAGGAGATGGGAAGAAAAAGGGAGAAGCCTTGACCATTGCCTATAAAAAGCTGTACTGCAGGGTTGCTGAGGTAAGCCCTGTCTGTTACTGAGACAAGGAAGATGCTTTTATGTTTTACCCTGTTAATGTCTGGATAAATTACATATCCATCAAATGGTATGTACACAGCGTTAGCAAGAAAGGAATTTTATCTTTTTCATAAAATCAGAATAGTGGAGACTCTCTTTTTGCTTTCTGTTTTCAAGCCTTTGAGCCACTGGGAGCCCAAACCACCCAAATTCCTTTTGTATTTGTGATTAATAAAAATTCATTTTTAAATTTGTATTTTTATACAACACCTCCCAAAAAACAACATGAATTGGGGGATAATGATGTCCTTTAAGAAGGAAAATATGGGTAAGTTGGAACCAAGGAAACTTGTTTTCAAAATATTTTATTTAGATAAGTACAGTGGCCAAGAAATATGAACATAATTACATGGCTTTCAAATTTCCTTGGAGACTGGAAGAGGTTAAACCAGAAGTGCAATCAATAGGAATTAGGGAATGTTGTGTATTTATGTCTGTACGTTTTTTTGTAAGTAAAGTTAGTTGCAACTAAACTTTTTCCAAAGTGCTATGCATATTTTTCATTAAAGATGACATGTATTTGCACAAAATTTCTCAGGCATATTAAATTATTATAAGCTGAAGTAAAACCCAGGTGCTTGCTTTGAGATTGTGGTTTTTTTTCACTGTAAAATTAAAATACATCGTCTTTTTCTTGGTATCTGTAGAATTAGAGAATGAACTTTTTAATGGGGAAGTCAAAGTTTTTGCTTTTTTTCTGGGAATCTTTTTTTTTTTTTTTTTTTGTACAGATTCTATGAAATGGCAAAGTGAAACTCGGGAATTCGGTTTCAGCATTCATCAGTGTGACACAAGGCTGTGAATTGGGAAGAAACAGATCTGTTTTACAAACTGTCGCTAATCAAGGCCTATTCCTCATCATGACATGGCTTTCTCTAGGCAGTACAGTTCAGAAAAAAAAAAACCATTATATGAAAGGCATGATAGAGAAGAGATGAGGGTGGAGGCTAATTATTTTGTTATTAAAAATGGGAGGCATATTACGTGATCTTTTTGATGGTTAATTTGCAAATGTTTTGCTCCTTACTTCTGACTTAACCGGAAGGCAGTTTTGTGAAGCATTCTTGATGAGAGTCTTGCTCTGATTCCCATACATACACCTATTCTCATGCCTGCAGAGGATCCTTACTTTCTCCTCTTGTGGTGCCTCTCCTACATAAAGAGCTGTGTGTTCAAAAGGGTAGAAAAACCCACATGTGTGCATGGTAAGAATGTGTGAGTTTACCATGCTTTTTAGAAGCTTAATAAAACTTTTCTAAATTTCTTAAAAACAAAAAGTGAAAGTGCCCTTTCCGCCTTCTCTCCCCTTTTGTTAGTCATGCTGACATCAGCAGACCTTACATTGACATGTTCAGAAAGGATTCTAGCAGGTCTCCCATAAGTGAACATAAGTGTCCCTGAATGTGGTAGGCATTAACCAGAAGAATTCCATGTTTAAAGATGTGTAAATTTCCAGAATATTCCAATTCACTTCTAAAAAATAGTATTTGAGTTCTACTTCATAAAATAACTCTGGGGTGCTTATTTTAGCAAATTCTTAAAGCTTTTTATTTATTCTCTAAGAAAATAATCTTGCTGTTACCAGTTTCCAAGAAACATCGGGAAATGGGCAAATGTACAGCCAGAGAGTAGTACAAAGTTATGAAATTATCAGATTTATGTATACTATATAAATAGCTGTAAACTAAGCTAGATTTTGGAGTGTTCTGTATAATTAGTATACTTTTTTAATAACTGATGCTAAAATGATCATTTTGGAGGCAGGGTGAGGGCATATTCACAGCCAAATAAGCACATCTAATTGAAGTTTCAGTTTTTGAAAACTAGATTGATGTTACTGTTTCACCAGAAACATAATGATTTGTATACTGGCACATGCTTGTCTCTAAAAATGAATGTTTTGAAATTGGGTTTTACTGTTTTTAAAGATTCCATCTAAAATCATTTTTGGTACAGCCTGAGAATCTCTATTCTAACAAAAGTGTGCAAATTATAGGAAGAAGACCTGGAGCCTTGTAGTAAGTTTCTCCTCACTTTATCTGTTACACTTGAGTACTGTTCACATTTTAGTTTTTCTGTATCAACTGTGTATGTACTTTTATGCCAATATAAGAAACTCCAATCTTTTTTTTCTCCTTTAGGAAGATTCTCAGTGATTATACCTCAGGTATTTCTAAGTATCCTACTCTCTATAGGAGGGATACCTTCGTGGGCTCAGAATGAAAAGTTTCCCTGAATTATGATGATCTCAAATCTTATGTAATAGCCTTAGGCGTTGGTCTTAGGGAGAACTTCATGACCATCGTTAAAGTAGCTGTTGGTTTTTTTTTAAGTTTTATACTCTGTGTTCTTGATTTGACATGAATGAACAGACTTTGGCAAAGGGAGGAAATAAGAGGCAGCTCACAACAAGAGCCTATTCTCTATAAAAGGTGTATTTTGTACAGTATTCATTCAAAGTCTGCTATTTTTTTGTTGTTGTTGTTGACCGTTCTGATACTTGGTTACTAATATTGACTTTTGACATCTGGAACTAGAGCTCTCAAGTGTTTAATGGCCCACCCCTTTGATGTCAGATCCCACAGGCCTGCAGTCCCAAGTGCAACACCACAGTGTCTACAGCTGAGTGGTTGCATTGTGGAGCACAGCTGCCCAGGAGTGGTGTTGGAAGTGCCCTCTGGGGCAGCCAGGGAAATTCTGTTGTTTGATATCTAGGGCTTGACTTTGTCAAACAGCTCTTTGTGCACCTACCTTTGCTTTGTCAAATGTAAATCAAATAATAAACATGAATATCTTCTTAAATTTTTGTCTTTTGGTGTTTTTGTCCCAGTGCTCTTCACAGATTATCCTGCATTGAGGCTTTCCTTTCCATTATGTTGGTTTTGGTACAGAAGACAACCTCTGTTGCCAAAGCAATACAAGACAAACCAATTATAAGTCATATGTAGTAAATAGGTCTTATTATATTTTCTGAGATATGTTTAAAAAGAATAAAGGGAGTGTTATATATGCCATATTGTTTCCTTAGCAAAGTAACAGCAACAAAACATCATTGCAGATCTTTAATTTGAAAAAGACCAAAGCAATTCTTTTCCTATAGTCCACAATTTACTGTTGATACTCTTAGCTATTTAGAAACTGTTTCCAGCAGACAGTCTCTCCTTTGCTGTCCTGCCTGCGCTCCCTTGTGGTGTATTCAGTTAACTTCTTTCTCTTTTGTTCTGCCTTGGGTGAATGCTTTCACTGCCCATGCCACTGGCCCCACCCAATTGTAGCACCCCATATTTGGTGAGCCTCTGCTGGCCCAGGACTCTTACTGGATTCCTTAGGAATTTCTCGGGACTTTCCCTCCTCAGTGGACCAATTCTAGTACCCCTTGGGAAACTGACAACCTCCTCTGGCAGAGGTTACTCCTCAGTGAGGATCAGAAGACCCACGGGGAGCCCACTGGACTGTCCTTGCCCAAAAGAGTGATGGATTTTCCCTCTTGTCCTTCATAAGGACCCTTCCCTCCCTCTCCTTTCTCTTTTTTAGCCCTTTGGTCGTCTAACCCTAGTACTCCTCAGACAACTGAAGATATCTGGCCAGGGCAACTCCCTGGTATGGTCTAAAGGTGTGAGGATGAACAAGTCAGGCTGCTGGTGCCTGTGAGGGCAATGGACCCCTTTCTTCTCCCCCAACTCTGTCTCTTCTTAGGTCTCTATTCCCAACTTGCTTATTTTGGAATTCCCCCCTCCCTTTTTTGTTCCCACAGATCCAGCTGCCATCTTGATCTATAGCAAAACATATTCCTGTGCATCTGAATGGTGAGTCCTTCCCTCTCCTTTTTTCTGACCCTAACTGGCCACCACATGTCCAGCTTTCTCTGTTACAGGAACACCCCAGCAGGGATTGCTGTTGCCCCTTGCTGCAACCCTCTCCTTGGTGGAACACCCCAGTAGAGTCGGTTGCCCCATTTAAGGTCCAGTCCTTTTTCAGGTCATTGGGATGCCCTAACTGAAATCGTGACCACGAATTGGAGCTCCATTCCCTGTGGTGGAGCACCCCTTTGGGAATCAACAGTCAGTCTTTTTGACTGTGAGACAAACCCCCCTCTATCCCTTTGGACTCACCCTTGGGCTATATTCTTAAGAACTGGAATAAATTTGACACCCAAATCCTGAGAAAAATGTCTCATCTTTTTTATGTAATATTTCCTGGCCTTAATAAAAACTCCCAGATCAAAAGGTATGACCCGTTCATGGAATCCTTTCATATAATACTATTTTCCAGCTTGACCTCTTTTGCTGGAATTCCTCCAAATGACCAAAAGTCCCACGTATTCAAGACTTCATGGCATTGTCCCCAAATCCCAATCTCTTCAATAACTGTAGAATGTGTCTTGCTTGGTTTCATGGCCATCTGACCCTGTGGAAGGCTATCAAACCTGATACTTTGAGGTATGCTAAGTTAAATGATAAGTTGAATTGAATTCATTGGACATCTAAGTCTTTTCCAAATAAGGTAGAATACTAAAGCAATTGTTATTAAATATAGGTTTATCTGCTTTTGATTTCTTCTTACAGAGAAACTAAAGATACTTGGGTCTGTTGGAAAACATGTTTTGTTTCTTACTGAAAGTTCTATGGGGGCACCTGAGTGACTCAGTTGGTTAAGCATCCAACTCTTCAACTCAGATCATGATCTCAAGGTTCATGAGTTTGAGCCCCACATTGGGCTCTGCACTGGTGGCATGGAACCTGCTTAGGATTCTCTCTCTCTCTCTCTCCTCTCTCTCTCTCTCTGTCTCTCTCTTTCTCTCTGACTCCTCCCCCATGCTTGCTGTCTATCTCTCTCTCTCAAAATAAATAAAAATAAACTTTTAAAAAAGATTGTACTATGAAAAATGCATGTTCCTAAAAATCATGAAATATATTTATAAATTTGCCAGTCTAAAGAATTCTAATGTAATAGTTCACAACTGGTTACTATTTAGTTTTCACTGGAGACTAAAGTTCTAAGAATTAGAATTCTGCTGTATGTAATTAAGACTGATGGAAATGATAAGGAAAGCAACTCTGTGTAGGAAAGTAGGAGACATGTAAGAAAGGTATAAGGAATGAGAACACGTTTTTGTTTAGGGGAAAAAGAAGGTAATTTTGTCCTAAAATGAGACTACTTGTTTGGAGAGAAAAGACTTAGGACAAAAATCTGAATGCAAAAAAGTTGTAGAGGATCTGTGAAGTCAAAGCTCTAGAAAAGAATTTTATGTGCGGTCAGGACAAACTAAGGTTGAAATGAATGGGTTTTAAAAGTACACTGGTAGGCGATTAAAATTCTCCTTTTCTGTTAGAAGACAAAGTTTCCTCAGATTGTTGGTCTGCTCTTGATAAGAAAATGAAACAAAGTTGTTTTTTTCTTTTCTTTAGCTGCCCAGAAAACCAAAGTTTTTATGTTGTTATCTTTATCAGTTCTTTAATGATCTATAATTCTGTTTGGTATGTGCTTTAAAACTTTCTAAGGGTTTTTAATAAACTTCCCATAGGTTTAAGTTGTAAATGAAGTGGGTTTATTTTGTTTTTGTTTTTTACTAATTAGGCTTGTTTATTTGGTATGCTAAGTTACTTGGGAAGCACTGTCAAATAAATGATGTTAAGCCTTAGGTTGTATTGTATGGGTAAATGCTATAACTGTCTTAGAAACTACATAAAATCCCTAAAGTTTTAATATGTTCTGTCATAAGGTCATTACTTGAAGTATTGAAATGTTCTGTGCCACAGAAATAACTGGATTTCCGTGTCAGTTGCATTATAATGAACTCTCAGATCTTTAACCATGTCCATTTCTAAGGTTTTGTGGGGTTTTTTTTTGTCATTTATAGTTATTGTTCTGATGCTCTTGTGAAATGAGTTTTTTCTGTAAAGAAATTCATGAAAAGGACTTTTTCAGGGGACAAGTACAGGTATTTGATATCTTTAAGATTGTAAAACTGAACTGGGTAAGAATTTCCAGAACTAACAAAAAAAGCTGCATCCAAATAACTAGAATTAATAACATGGGACTGAACGAATTATGGAAGATTATAGTTTTTGTGATTTTTGTTTGAAGCATTGCTAGTTCTCTAATGTTTGCTCTTCCAGATTGAGAAAGTTTTCTCTTAAAATATCTATGACTTACAGAAATGTGATAAAGTAGTCCTTTAAGGACAAATTGAAACATTTAACTCTTCTCCCTACCTGAACCCTCTGAAATTCAGAAACTCTCGGTGAGTATTCTTTGTTCCATAGCAATTATAATTAGTTGCATAAGTTCAATGAGAATCTATTCTCCTTGCAACAAGACACCATTGGAAACACTGGTTATATTACCAAGGCTTTCACTGGAATGTCATATTTGCAAGAGACATGCATAGACTCAGATATAACCAGACTGCTATAAGGAATTAAGGTTGACTTTATGAAGCCAGTAGAGTCCCATGGGAATGTTGGCCTGATACCTTGCTTCCAGAGTTCTCAGCAGCCTTATCAGGTAAGTAAGGAACATCACTTCCTGGCAGAGGCAGGAGCCTCAGGATATTTTGGGGATCTCAAGAAGGGGAATTTGCCCAAATCTACAGGTATTGCAGGCATGTCTGATGGCAAGTATTTGGCTTGGCTTCTGGCTTCAAGAGTGTATTAAAAGTTCAAATCAGCAAAACTAAAAGGCAACCAATAGAATGGGAGAAGATATTTGCAAACAACATAACAGATAAAGGGTGAGTATCTAAAATCTATAAAGAACTTATCAAACTCAACACCCCCCCAAAAAAATAATCCAGTGAAGGAATGGGTAAAAGACATGAATAGACACTTCTCCAAGGAAGACATCCAGATGGCCAACCGACACATGAAAAAATGCTCAACGTCACTCCTCATCAGGGAAATACAAATCAAAACCACAATGAGATACTACCTCACACCTGTCAGAATGGCTAACATTAACAACTCGGGCCACAACAGATGTTGGTGAGGATAAGGAGAAAGATGATCCCTTTTGCATTGTTGGGGAGAAGGCAAGCTGGTGCAGCCCCTCTGGAAAATGGTTCCAAATGGACGTTCCTCAAAAAACTAAAACTTGAACTACCCTACGACCCAGCAATTGCACTACTAGGTATTTATCCAAGGGATACAGGTATGCTGTTTCAAAGGGGCACATGCACCCCAATGTTTATAGCAGCACTATCAACAATAGCCAAAATATGGAAAGAGCCCAAATGTCCATCAATGGATGAATGGATAAACACAATGGAGTATTATACACAATGGAGTATTACTCGGCAATCAAAAAGAATGAAATCTTGCCATTTGCAACTACGTGGATGGAATTGGAGGGTATTATGCTAAGCAAAATTAGTCAGAGAATGACAAATATATGACTTAACTCATATGAGGACTTTAAGACACAGAACAGATGAACATAAGGAAAGGGAAGCAAAAATAATATAAAAACAGGGAGGGGGACAAAACAAGAGACTCTTAAATATGGACAACAAACAGAGGGTTACTGGAGGGGTTGTGGGAGGGGGGATAGGCTAAATGGGTAAGGGACATTAAGGAATCTACTCCTGAAATTGTTGCATTATATGCTAAGTTGGATGTAAATTTAAAAAATAAATTTTGAAAAGTAGTGGGAAAAAAAGTGCATTAAAAGTTCAATCTCAAGATTCCTTATGAAAAGTTCCAGCAGGGGCACTTGGGTGGCTCAGTTGGTTAAGCAACCAACTCTTGATTCCAGCTCAGGTCTTGATCTCATGGTTCGTGAGATCAAAACCCCACGTCCAGCTCTGTGCTGACAGCACAGAGCCTGCTTGGGATTCTCTCTCTCTGTCTCTCTCTACCCTTACCCTGCTGACGTGTATGCTCTCTGTCTCTCTAAATAAATAAACATTTTTTTAAAAAAGAAAAATAGAAAAGTTCCAGCAAAGCAAATTTTAAAAAGGTCTATATGATCAATCTCTATTCTTGCTGAGCTTATGTAAATAATTAGGCCAAGTTCATTAAAATTGGACTTGTTTCTTAAATGAATTAGTCTTGATTTGACTACTTCTAGAAATAAGTGTGAATTTAGAGAGAAAGTATATTTTAATAACACTTCTGCAGATGTTGAATTCTAGTTCTGATTGTCTTTAAATGTTTGTTGTTTACCTAAGCTAGACAACTTGAGATAAACTTCAGAGAAAGTGTCACAATAGCTCATGTATAGACAGTCTTCATGCTTGTTATTCTGTGGGGATAATAACAGAATAATGGGCATATGGTTATTTGAACAACTGGAAAATGGGATGGACTCCCTAAGAATTGTTTAACCCAACTATCACCTTAACAAATTCTGTATGTCTGGGATGACAAAATTGCTCCTTAAGAGCCAGAATGGTCTCCACTCCATGGGGTTAAATATGGACTTATGGAAATAATTGATGGCCCCACTTTCCTTGTGATTGGATTGGATGATGTACTTGGGGATGCCAATACCCCCAGACAGGTCTCCCACTTGCCAGTGATTCCTCATAATTGGGATATTGCTAAGGTTAGACATCAAATAAAGAGGGCTCCCTTAGCCTTATTTGTCCCAAGAGCTGCCTCTATTGATATAAAATTGCAAAAAGAGGCTTTAGCCAAACATACGGTGGCCACATTTAACTAAGCCCAACATGCCATCACCAATAAATTCAAAAGGTAGCCCTCCAAAACCAAATGGCCCTTGATATCCTGACTGCATGTCATGGAAGAATCTATTATTCCTTTATTCTATTATCCTATTATTTCTATTATTCTGCCTTATTAAAACAGAATGTTATGCTACGCCAGATTACCACATTAATGTGACAGGATTACTAGAAGACATGAATACTCAAAGTGGCACTTTGAAAGATCAATCTGTCTCTTCTTTAATTGGTTAAACTCCTGGACTGGAGGAAGATTTTGGTCAACTATCAAAGGCCTTTTATTCAGGCTTCCTTTCTCATAATAATAATAATCTTATTTCATTGTTTTTTCTGATGTCTCTCCACCTGGTGCCAAGATTCCTTCACTGCCTTAACTTTAAGCCAACAAATGACCCTTTCTACTCAGAAATTCATGTATGTTGTCTACCTTGGATTCAGCTGCCTCTGCCTTTCATAATTCCTACATATAAATTCCCAACTGACCAATGTTGACCCATAGGTAGAGACATCTCAGTGCCCCTCATTTAGCAGAAAGAAGCCACTAAAGATAAGACCACCCAAATGCCAAAGATTTGTTATTGTCAGTCTATCAGGGAGGAATATAGAGGCCCCTTTTAGGAACAGCTTGAGCAAGGCAAAAGGGCTCACAGCAATCACCAAGCTGAATGCACAGAGTCTCATTAAGCATCCCACCTTGAAATAGCCATAGGCCCTAACTGATCAATTACCAGGCACTGGTCCCTGAGATTACCAAAAAAAAGGGAAAATTCCGTATGTTCCCATACTCCCTCACTTCACCCTGTAACTGTGACTCCTCACCACTGCCTCACTGCAGACAGTCTCTCCTTTGATGTCATGCCCAACACTCCTTTGCAGTGTATTCAATAAACTTCTATCTCTTAAAAGAAGAAAGAGAAAGAGAGAAAGAGAAAGAAAGAAAGAAAGAAAGAAAGAAAGAAAGAAAGAAAAGAAAAAAAAGAAAAAGGAAAGGAAGGAAGGAAAGAAGGAAGAAAAAGGGCACCTGGGTGGCTCCATCGGTGGACCATTTGACTCAATCTCAGGTCTTGATCTCAGGGTTGTGAGTTCAAGCCCTGCACTGGGTGTGGAGTCTACTTTAAAAGAAGAAGAAAAGAGAAAAAAGAAAAGCTATTTCCAAAAAACTAAATTTGAAAATTGTTGGACTCTGATAGAAAAGTTCTTTAATGTTCTCTTTTCTCTATCACAATTTAATTGTTGGGGTTTTTTTTTTGAAAAATGCATTTTATATCCATTTAGAATTCTGAGCATTTTATGATAAGTAAATGAAGTATGAATCTCTAATTCCTTGATACATTTTTTTCTGTTTGTTTTTCTTTGATACAAAATTTAGTGATATCCCCAGCATCTTTTTTATTTAAGTTTATTTATTTTGAGAGAGAGAGAGAGAGAGATTGAGTAGGGGAGAGGCAGAGAGAGAGAGGAGAGAGAGAGAGAATCCCAAGCAGGGTCCATGCTGTCAGCACAGAACCTAACATGGGGCTTGATCCCATGAACCGTGAGATCATGACCTTAGCTGACATCAAAAGTTGGTCGCTTAGCCAACTAAGCCACCCAGGCATCCCTCCCAATATCTTTAATTCTGTTTTCTTTCACAAATGATGAGCAGTAGATGCGTTTAAGTCCCAAAACCTTCTGATGAGGGCAACAATTGAGGGTGTTCTGTTGACTTCCATCTCTGTTTTTACTATATTAAGTTGGAGTTATGCTAGTAGTGAGTTTTGTTTTTCATTAGTTTTTATAAAATAAGGCCCCAAATGCCATAGAATTTTCAAAGGAACAAATGTTGCTGTGCATTTTTGGCAAATATGACAAAATACAGCTGCTGGCAGGCATGAAGAGTTTTATTCTTTAAGAAAATGTAAGTAAAGCACACCAAATGTAATGTGAGATTAGAGAAAAATACAAAAGTCAAATAATTTAAAGAGTATTCCATAAAATTTATTTTTCTTGCCTTCTTAGAAAAATCACAAAGTTGTTTAAAAGTAAGATTTTTACATTACATTTAAGCATTACAACAAAGGGCCAGGAAGTTTTACAAAATAATGTTAGGTAATTCGCTACCACTTAAAAAGCTATTTCACCATCTTTCAAGGGAATCTCTAGATCCACACAATTCCACACAATAATGTGAAGAATTAGCACCCTACCTTTTTTGTGTTATATCTAGGCCTATACATACGTATACATAAATCTTAAGGTAATCAGACTTCATATTGTAAAATATTCTTCAGTCACAACATGCAAGTCTTCCAAGTATTGCTTTAATAAATAAGTACCTGTGGAATTATAAATGAAAACATTAAAAGAAGTGAAAAATGGGTGCTCAGCACCACTGGAAAATAGTATTTCATTATGCATGAATCTATGCATCCCTGCTGAGAACTTTCTACAAGTTACCTTTCCTCTCACCTCACTACTACTGCCCTCATCCCTCCTGAATTCCAAAGCAGTGTCTGTCTCTGACCTTAGCAACAGCACAAACCAGAAACTTTCCTAGTATTTAAAAAAAATTTTTATTGGGGCGCCTGGGTGGCGCAGTCGGTTAAGCGTCCGACTTCAGCCAGGTCACGATCTCGCGGTCCGTGAGTTCGAGCCCCGCGTCGGGCTCTGGGCTGATGGCTCAGAGCCTGGAGCCTGTTTCCGGTTCTGTGTCTCCCTCTCTCTCTGCCCCTCCCCCATTCATGCTCTGTCTCTCTCTGTCCCAAAAATAAATAAACGTTGAAAAAAAAATTAAAAAAAAAAATTTTTATTATCAAAGTGTAGTTGACATACAGTATTATATTAGTTTTAGGCATACAGCACAGTGATCTGACAATCCTATACATTATACAATGCTCACCAGAAGTGTAGTCATCATCTGTCACCATACAATGTTATCACAATATTAATGGCTATATGCCCTATACTGTACTTTATATCTCCATGATTATTTTATATCTAGAAGTTTGTACCTCTTAATCCCCTTCCTCTATTTCACCCATTCCACATCCCCACCCCTCTGGCAACCACCAGCTTGTTTTCTGTATTTATGAGTCTGTTTCTGTTTTTGTATGTTTCTTTTGTTTTTTAGATTCCACAGATAAGCGAAATCATATAGTATTTGCCTTTCTCTGAAAAGATTGTCAGCCTCACTGGTCATTAGGGAAATGAAAGTCAAAATCACAATGAGATATCACCTCACACCTGTCAGAATGACTGTTATAAAAAAGAAGTAAGTGTTGGCAAGGATGTGGAGTAAAGGGAACCCTCATGTCTTGTGGGTTGGAATATAAATTGGTGCAGCCATTGTGGAAAACAGTATAGAGGCTCCTCAACAAATTAGAAATGCCATATGATCCAGTAATTCTACTGAGTACCTACCCAAAGAAAATGAAAACACCAATTTGAAAATATATATGCATCCTTTGCTTATTGCAGCTTTGTTTACAATTGCCAAGATATGGAAACCACCCAAGTGTCCATCCATAGATGAAAGGGTAAAGAATGCGATGAAATATTAGCCATTAAAAAAAAAAGAATGAAATCTTACCATTTAGGACAACATAGATGGACCTAGAGGGTATTATGCTAAGGGAAATAAGGCAGACAAAGAAAGACAAATAGCATTTTGACACAGTCATCTTTTGTTTTGAAGAGAAAGGACAAGAGGTGTGGAGAAGCATTTCCCTGGATCCTGAATGATGTTACTGATGAGAACAACAGATGTTTGGGTTGTGGGTCCTGCTGTTCCAGCGCTGAGCTGCAGATCAAGTGCCTATGTGTTCTTTAATAAACTCAGGTTTTTGGGTATACCTGTGATATGCAGAACTCTCTAAAGCCCAGGGCTCAGGGCGGTGGCCCCTCTTTCTAGATGTGAGAGTGGCACTGCAGGTGCTTATATAATTCCTGTGGCTCCCTGGTGAGGGGCCACTTGGAAAAAGCTGAATGAGTCAGTGGAACTTAGCACCCTAAAATGAGATCTTGATAGACAAGAAATTATCAAAGGAAATTGAGCAACTTGGAGATAATGATAAGCTTCCTAAAAGAACACTGACTTTTCCACACTGGGAGTATTCTCAGAAAGCCACAAATAGGGCTACCCAAATGGAAAGCCTCTAAGTACACACTGGCTGATCACTTTTGTCACTTCATTAGGGCTACAGCATCACACAAGGCCCGTTTCCCAACCCAGTGTGCAAGCTAATTTTGATGATATACTTGGATTCTTAAGTCACAGTTTCTCTCATTCATTTATTCAACGTCTACTTTCTTATACTGTTGATATTCTGGCCTCCTACACCTCCATTCCAAATAATAAGGAGCATTGCTTGGGGAAAGTTACTGAGAATGTTCTTAGCATCAGTCCCCTTCCTGGGTCTTTGGAAAGAGACTTTTTTGCAATGCCACAGTTTCCCTAAATTAAGTCAAAGAAAAGAGCAGTTAACACTTAGTCCCTAAAAGCCTTCATTTCCTTCCCTTCTGCTATTTTGAATCTGACAAAATTGTACTCATGTCTAAAGAGAAGAAAGGAGGAAACAAAAATCCTAAAGTAGTGGTAATTAGTGCTAAGCCTTGGCCTAGTCAAGTGACTTCCTTCTGTGCCTGCTTCCTTTGTATCTTTGCTGTTAGCCACTCTCTACACAAGACCCAAATCCTGCTTTTTTTTTTATTGTAGGAAAGCATTTGAATATAAAATTTCACACAAACAGACTTGAAGTAAATCCAGTCTCTAGATGGAGATGGATTTGACCAGATGAGTCAAATCTACTCATTGTTATCTTTGTAACTTCTTTCCCTCCCTCTTTGTTTTTGAAGTTTGTCTCCATCTAGTCTGCCCATGGTGCTTGACACACTGAGATTGGCATGATAGAAAGATGAAAAATGCCCAATTCTCCAATGACATTGCTGAGTATGCATCAATTTGGTAGCACTACTTACACACTTCATGTTTCATGAAACTAATGAACCTTTTTCTTTCATTCAAATGATGGTTATACACATTTGAACTCTAACTTAGCTTTAAGAAATACTGTCGTAAGTGTTGGTGATATTTCTCAGGGCTCTGTTGTAGAACCTATTCTCTTCTTACACCCTTTACCTGTGTGATCTCATCCATCCCTTTCCTTTAAATCTACCCCGAAGACTCCTAAAGTGTTTCTGGCCCAGACTCTTCTTTTGAACTCCCAAATCATGGAACAAACTCTGTAATGGACATCACCACTTGAGTTTCTCCCTGGCACCTCAAACTCAACATATCCAAGCCCAAAGTCATGATCTGTTCCCTTGAGCCTGTTTATCCCCGAGACTTTCTCATCTCAATAAACTGGCACTGCCATCTACTCAATTGCTTGAGCTAAAAACCCATGAACCATCATTGCCTCCTCCTTTTTCCTGTGACATTTGATCAATCACCAAGTCTTACTTCTCCTCCCTTCTCCATCCCTACTGCAGCTCCCTCAGCCAAAGCCACCATTGTTCTCATTTGACCACTGCCACAGACTCCTAACTGGTTTCCCTGCCTCCTGACTTGGCCTCTCCAATTGTTTCTCAACATTGCAGTCAAATTGATCTTTCTAATATGCAACACTAATCAAATCCCTTCTGTGACTAAAATTGTTGTCTGACTCATTAGAAGTCCCTGCTGTACACTTCCACTGCATCTGGTGAGGCCCTTAAGTTTCATTGTGCTTTTATTGAATTTATTATCTGCTTTCCCATTAGTCTCTAAGCTCTGTGGGCACACAAACTGAATATATCCCCACACCTTACAACAGTACCTGGCACACAGTAGATAATAAATGTGAAGTCAAATGAATGGATGAATGTATAACAATGTTTTGTAAACTATGGGTTGTGACCTAACAGTGGATCATGAAATCAATCAAATGGATTTATAATGAGCTTTCATTTTAAATTGAAGAAAAAAATAGATGAGAATAGCATGTAATAAAGGTACTATTTCATGCAACTTTTTATCATAAAATGTAAAATATATTTCTTATAGTGAATTGCAGTAGAATAAAAATGAAAGCCCCTGGTCTATCATAAGCAGGCATATTTCTTTCTTATAATGAGAAAAAGCAGCTTTTCTGCTTAGGAAAACTTAAGGGGGAAAAATTTCGAACTCCTTGGCAACTGAAAAGGATTCCTGCCCTAGGGGATTTATACTTTCACAGATTTCAAAGCCTGAAATTCAAAAAAGAAACTGCCTACTTCAGAGTTTTAGGTTTCTGTAAGCAAATGACAGAAGAACATAAAACCCTCCTCCTGTCTGGCAACTACTGCCATAGGCCAATTAAGTTTAGGAGTGCAGTTTAATTCTATTTCCTCTGAAAGTATATCTTTTTTTTTTTAATAGGTTAAGCGTCCTACTTTTTTTTCTTTTTCTTTTTTTAACGTATTGAGAAACAGAGAGGGACAGAGCATGAGCATGGGAGGGGCAGAGAGAAGGTGAGACACAGAATCTGAAGCAGGCTCCACGCTCTGAGCTGTCAGCATATATCCCGACATGGGGCTTGAACTCACAAACTGCGAGATCATGACCTGAGCCTAAGTCAGACGCTTAACCGACTGAGCCACCCAGGTGCCCCCCTCTGAAAGTATATCTGAAGCATATTTTGTCTTGTGTCTTAGAGAATTTGTTAGCTGGCTGCTTCTCCAGCCTTCTTTTTAAGAGCTGAGTGCTTGAGCCAATGAGGTGCTGCCATTCTGTTTCCATAGCAATAAAAGAAACAAACCTTCACCTGCCATCTCCCAAGGACAAATCTCACAACTCAAGGCCCAAGTCAAGAGAGTCTGAATGAAAGGTTGACTTTCTCCTCTAGTTTGACTTTCATGGCAATACTGAAAGATTCAAACCGGACTGTCTTTAGAAAGAAAATTTGTGCTGACGCCCGTTCAGCCTTTGTAAAAGCCTTTGACTGAATTCACTGCAAGTCTGTCTGTCTGCCCTACACGTACTGCGGATTTTCTGTTTCGGCATTTCAGTCACTTGGAACAACCAAAGTCTCAAGTTCTGGAACTTCTGGATTTCATCTAAAATGAATGCTAATTTTATGTCGATGAGAAACAGTTTCTCTATAAAATTGTGATGTCTTTAAGACTCTTGACTTGGAAAAGGACCACATGGGAGAAACAAATCTTTGAGAAGTTCCAGGTAAGCTCTTTGGAAAAGTCGTTTTATATACTTTCTGTGTCTGGTTATTAGCACTAACCAGTGACCTTTCTGAAAGCTCAGCTGGCTCACTGGTGACTACAGTATCACCAATTGACACATTCAGTCCCCTGAGCCTTGGGTAAAATCATCAAGGAGAAATACAGGAAAGGAAAAGAATAGGGAGAAAGAATCCTACATCACACATGGGTGTGCCTGCATAGATACACACACACACACACACACACACACACACACACACACACCCCTCTATAGTCTTAAAACCTTACAACGCAACATCAAGCCACTTGTGGATACAGTAGATCTACGTATGCTGATACGGAAATAGCTACTAGATATCCTGTTATGTAAAAAGAGCAAATACATGGTGTAGTATATAAAGTATACCTCTGATTTATGTAAAATTTTTTTGAGATTTTATGTATAATATATTTATGTACATATATATTCATATTCATAGAACTTTTCTGGAAGTATACGCCTCAAAAAAGCCTGTTAACAGTGGTTTCCTCGTGGGAGAGTACTGGAAGTAGAGGGCTGATGTTTAGCTGGTATGTAGTCATTGAAATATTAAAATACTGCCATACTGGATATATATACAGTTGAGCCTTGAACAATGCCAGGGGATAGGGGCACTGACCCCCATGCAGTCAAAAATCCTGGTATAACTTTTGATTCCTCAAAAACATTACTAACAGCCTACTGTTGACCAGAAGCTTTACCCATAACATACGGTCAATTAAGATATATTTTTATCTTGTATGTATTATATACTGTAGTCTTACTTTAATACCTAACTTTCTCTTAATTTGTTTTGGTATCCTAGGCTACATGGTTCAGCTGCAAGTTTTTTCAAATTGTCACAAATCTCCAAAAGATTTTCCAATATATTTATTGGAAAAAATCAGCGTATAAGTGGACCTGCACAGTTCAAACTGTTTTTATTCAAGGATCAACTATATACATTTTCCAAGCCATTCAAATGTCCTCCTTGCCACCTTGGTTGCTCCAGCTCCTCCTCTGGTACCCCCAGACCTCCTCATGATTAGGCAACCAAAGGTTAATGCCTGGCACAAGGGTAGGAGTGGAGTGCTGCAGGACCCTGTTCCAGCCCTATAGCCATGCCTTTTTTGATTGTTCAATAGCCATGTCTATACTAGTTGTTAAATATTTTGAATATTTATCCCTATAAGTGTTTGGAAGGAGAGGCCTGTACTTTTTAAAAGCAAAAGAATATACACCAAGGCATTGTTTACGATAGAAAAAAAAAGGCAACACCCAAATGTTCATCAATACAAAACTGGCTAAAAATATAAATGGATATGTTTGTAGGATAGAAATTCACACAACCATAATGATATAGAAATACATCTTAGACTTGTTTTATAGATTTGCCTTAAGTATAATTTGAATTATGGATTTGTTTTAAATTTATTTAAAAATAATATGTTATTAGAGGAATGGACTGAGTATAAATGAGTGAGATTAGCCATAAATTGCTAATTTATGATGGATGATGGGTGAGTTCATTATACTGTTTTCTCTACTTTTGTGCATTTAAAAAATTTCTCCACAGTAAACTTCAGTTTAAAAAAATGACAATACATCAGGGTGCCTGTGTGACTCAATCAGTTAAGAGTCCAACTCTTGGTTTTGGCTCAGGTCATGATCTCACAGTTTGTGAGTTCAAGCTCCCCACCAGGCTCTGTGCTAGCAGTGTGGAGCCTGCTTGAGATTCTCTCTCTTTTTTTTTTTTTTTCTCTCTCTCTCTCCCTCCCCTGCTTTCTCTCTCTCACACACAAAAATAAACATTTTTTTAAATCTATAAAAAAAGATATCTCTACAGTTATTGACATTAAAAGAAGTTCATGCATATATAGAATGCATGTATAGTTTTTCCCATTATTTAAGTCTGTTTCTTTAGTCTAGAGAGAATTCTAGAAGTTATTAACCAAAATATTTTCAGTGGTCATCTCTAGGTGTTAGTACTTCAGATAATTTTTGCTCCCTTAGGCTTTCCTGTATTATGATTTTCTTTACAGTAAGCCCATTTCAATTTAACACACACACACAAATAAACCTATTATCTCCAAATATTAGGGATAAAAGCTTCAGTATACAAAAAATCACTAGGGTTTATAATATTCCTAAACTCAGTTACCAGGTTTTGAGAACCTAATGTGTACGAGGCAGTGTGCCAAGAGCTTTTCTGACATGGCCTCATTTCTTGTGCATGACAGCCCAGTGAGGCATGAACTTCCATGTCCCCATTTTGCAAATGAGACTGAGACTCAGAAAAGTAAAAGTAAATGTCTTGAGGTCCCACAAGCAGTGGAGCAGAGGAGCTGTTATGCAAAATCATGCCCACCTGACTCAAAAACACAAGGAAAATTTTAGTAAAGGATGTTGAGGGGGGCGCTTGGGTGGCTCAGTTGGTTAAGCATCCAACTCTTGATTTTGGCTCAGGTCAGGATCTCACGGTTTGTGAATTCAAGCCCCATGTCGGAGCCTGTTTGGAATTCTTTCTCTCCCTCTTTCCTTCCCCCATTTGCTCTCTCTCTCTCTCTCTCAAAATGAATAAACTTTAAAATAAAAAACAAATTAACAAAATTGGGAAGGGAGAAAAAAACATAATCCTGATATTCTAGCCCAATTTTCACTTTTTATTATTTTCTAGCTTTTGTACATATAGGTACATACTTGTATGTAATTGTATCCATTGCATATATACCACTTAATATCTTTGTTCTTAAGCATTTCTTCACGTTCTCACAGGCTTTAATCAGTTAAAATCTGTGTAAAACTCCATTACTCTTCAATAATTTACCAATCATTTTGTTTTTTTAATTCTAATTTTTAATATTATCCATAACATTGTAAAAGTGATTACATTTTTGCAGTTTATCTGTGGATCTCCTTTCTCCTTGTTGACTCGGTCCCTGTGGTTACAGCCACTCAGTTTATTAGGCAACAAATATTTATCAAGTACCCATTGTGGACAAGTCACTTTGCCAGGCTCCATGGGGACACAGAGAATGACATAGTGGAGTCCTGCCCTTCAAGAACCATACAGTCCGGTTGGGCAGGAAAGAAATTGAATAAAGAAGGCAGTTGCTGGGAGCTGGCCTCCTCAGACTCTCACTTCCTGTGCCAGGAACTCCCGCTAAGTCCTCCAAGTTCACGATTGGCCCCTGTCCTCGCAGAAAGCAGATACAAGGTCCAAAGCACCTCTTGCTCTCGCTGCATCCTCCTTTCAGACTCTGCCCTGAATCCTAGCCCCTGTGGCATCATCTTCTTGGCTAGGGCGCTCCACCCCAACTGCTTCCCTGACCCTGTCTCCCTGAGATCTCCTGACTAGGTCCCCATGCACAGCAGAATGCAAACAGTTACATATGGTAGCCTTGTCATCTGGTCTTTAGGCCTTCACTGTTTACCCAGTCTCTTGGCCTCCTTTCTAGGAGGCCTCCTTTCTAGCCCTGACCTTAGTGCCACCAAGCACCAGGACCCAGTCCGTCCTGTACCTGCCTCCACCTGCACATCCTGTCTTTCTTCCAAGGCGAAGTCTCTGCACAGCTCACTCAGCTCCCTTTCTTTTTTTTTTTAACTTGTTTTATTTTTTATTTTTTTTAAATTTACACCCAAATTAGTTAGCATATAGTGCAACAATGATTTCAGGAGTAGATACCTTAGTCCCCCTTACCCATTTAGCCCACTTCCCCTCCCACAACCCCTCCAGTAACCCTCAGTTTGTTCTCCATATGTATGAGTCTCTTATGTTTTGTACCCCTCCCTGTTTTTATATTATTTTTGTTTCCCTTCCCTTATGTTCATCTGTTGAGTGAAGTCATATGATTTTTGTCTTTCTCTGACTGACTAATTTCACTTAGTGTAATATCCTCCAGTTCCATCCACGTAGTTGCAAATGGCAAGATTTCATTCTTTTTGATTGCCGAGTAATATTCCATTGCATATATATACCACATCTTCTTTATCCATTCATCCCTCAATGGACATTTGGGCTCTTTCCATACTTTGGCTATTGTTGATAGTGCTGCTATAAACATGGGGGTGCATTTGTCCCTTCAAAACAGCACACCTGTATCCCTTGGATAAATGCCTAGTAGTGCAATTGCTGGGTCACAGGGGAGTTCTATTTTTAGTTTTTTGAGGAACCTCCATACTGTTTTCCGGAGTGGCTGCACCAGCTTACATACCCAACTTAGCTCCCTTTCTGATGGCTACCCTCCTGACCACAAGTTCCCTAAGGGCACAGTACAAGTGTTACATATTCCCCAGCATCTAGCGCAGTGCTCACAGCAAGAGTCTGTAAGTATTTTTGTTGTTAAATAAGCATTTACAGGTGGCCCAGGAATCACTTCATCTCTTTGAGTTTCAATTTCCTCATCTGTATAATGGACTCAAGTTATGATTCCCTTTAGCTCTAAAATCATTAGGCCATATAACCGGGTTTCTCAAGTATCAGTCATGTTACAGAAAAACATTTGTTTCATTTTTCAGTTGATTCTTAAGCAAATTTATTCTAGTATACTATTGGAAACCAGTCACTGACTTGGAAATTTGAGTGAACTCTGCTATCATTGTAATCCTTCCATTGGTCTCTTGGTTCTCCTAACATTTTTTGTCATTGGCTTTTATTTTTTATCAAATAATCCACTGATAACATTTAAAATTTAAATTGTGTTCCAAGTTTATTAATGAAAAGTTAGAGTTTCTGCCACCACCCCCCTGCCCCTCACTTCTCAGTTCTACTCTTCATCACGCTCCTTAGTGGCAACTATTTTCAGCTCTTGTAACTATTTCTTTTGGAATTTAATGTCTGAATAATTGCCTTCACCCCATTTGTTAATTTTTCAGCTTTAGACATTGTCTGTTGACTTCCAGGTGTGGTAGATGAGGTTTTAGCACTTATATATCCTTCCTCCATTCCCTCCTCTGCTCTTCCAATTTAGTCACAATTAACTTTTTTAAAAGTAATTATCAAGTGTTTATATTAATATATATGAGAGTGTACCTTACTATAACTATGTTTACTTTCTCACATAATATTTTTTTAACCCAGAGTCATTATATAATTTTTATTTTCTTAGGCTTCTTTGTTTCTTCTTTTTTTTTTTTTTTAATGTTCATTTATTTATTTTGAGAGAGCGGGTGAGAACATGAGCAGGGGAGGGGCAGAGGGAGTGGGAGACAGAGAATCCCAAGCAGGCTCCATTCTGAGTGCAGAGCCTGACTCCAGGCTCAATCTCACAAACTGTGAGATCATGACCTGAGCTGAAATCAAGAGTTGAACACTTAACTGACTGAGCCACCCAGGCACCCCAGGTTTCTATGTTTCTATTGGTAATATCACCTCAATTGCTCTGTTTCCTATTACAACTGCTCTGTAACAAATTTAGTGGCTTAAAACAATAGCAATTTATTCTCTTACTAGTTCTGAAGTGAGATGTCTGAAATAGCTCTTACTGGGATAAAATCAAGGTGTTGGAAAGACTTGGTTCCTTCTGGAGGCTCTAGTAGAGAATCATTTCCTTGCCTTTTCCAGCTTCTAGAGGTGCCCACATTCCTTGACTTGTGGCCTTTCCACGACCACTCCTACCTCCTTTTCCACCATCATATTCTCTTCTCTGACTCTTACCCTCCCTTTTATAAGGTTTATGATTACCTTGGGCCCACATAGATAATCTGGGATAATCTCCCTTCTCAAAACCATTAACTTAATCACAGCTGCAAGTCCTCTTATTGCACATATTTATAGGTTCCAGGGATGGGGGCACGGACATGTCTGGGAGGAGGGTGCATTATCTGCCTACTACGTGCTCCAACAGATCTGCCAGAGGTCTGTCAGTGTTATCCAGTAATCCATCAGTTCCATGTCCTGAGTCTTTGGGGGCCTTCACTGTGGGAATTGGCCCCTTCTGGTTCATACCCATTTTGCAGGTGTGTAGGCTGCATCTTCCTATGGTGTGCTGATAGGGGGAGTTAGTGTGTCAAACTTGCATGGACAGCCCTTGTGCAATTCCATCTCCTTTCCCACTCTCCCTGTTCTTGTCAAATTAAACCTCTTTTAATCCTTGAATTAGGAAAAAAGCCAGTCCTTCCTCCTGTGTGTCTCCTTTGCTCTCTCATGACTACCATACTCATAACACTTGTGACACCAGATGTGTGTGGGCTTTCCCCCCACCAAGCAATTCTCTGTAACACCAACTGGGTATCCTACAATTTACCTCAATTCTGACCCCCTCTAACTGGAGATAGCACCAGATACCACAGGTAAGTACTCAGTCCCACATGACTGCACTCACCACCCCCACCAGAGATGCCAATCGCAAATTCAGGTTGTCATCTGTGTGTCTGACCCATAAGCTAGAAATCAGAGGTTTCTGTGACCCTTCCTTGGGTTAATTAACTTACCAGAACAGCTCACAGAACTCAGGAAAACAGTTACTTGCATTTACCAGTTTATTAAAAGCTATGATAAAGGATACAGATGAGCAGCCAGATGAAGCAATACATATGGTGAGGTCTGGGAGGGTCCTGAGCATAGGAGCTTCTGTCCTCATGGAGTCAGGGTGTGTCATCCCCCTGAGTGTGGATGTCTTTGCCAACCCCAAATTCACTGAATCCCATACTGCTGGGAGTTTTATGGAGGCTTCCTCATGGTATGATCAGTTATTAACTCCATTTCCAGCCCCTCTCCCCTCCTGGGAAGATAGGGGCAGGGGCTGAGGCTGATATCTCCAAGTTTTTAAACATGTCTTGGTTTTTCTGGTGACCAGCCTCCATCCCAGAGCCCACCCACAGTTGCCTCATTAGAACAGCAGATGTTCCTAGTGCTCTTATCACTTAGGGATTCACAAGGTTTTCAGGAGCCCTGTATCAGGAACTGGGGGCAGAGACCAATATATTTTTTCTACTCTCACAATCTTGTACTATCATTTTTGTGGGGTTCTGGAAAATAAAATAAACAAATGTGGTCAAGTTTCCATGTTTATCTGATAGTTGTCTTTCACGCAGACCTTTGTAATAGGGATTTTTTGGTTTTGTTTTCATGGAGCTAAGAAGGAAGGATTTTGATCTATAATTCGGGCAGGTGAACAGGGATGAGAAATTGAGACATTCACTTGCGCTGTAATTTGAGTAACAGAGTTAATTTTTCAGGAAGTTCTGTGCAAGATCTACTGTAGGGATTTCTCCTCATTTCAGTGAGAGCTAATGTGGCCTGATGGAAGAAGGGCCTAGGAGATTTTTGCTACCCCTGTGATCATTCTGAACCTCAGTATCCTCATCTGTAAAATTGAGATAACAATAATTGATCACTTATTGTGTGCTTGGATCACAGTATGCACTCAATGGTGACAAATTTTAAATCGCTTTCAAGTCAAGTCCAGTGGGTGCCAAGGAGTGAGATGTTATTCCATAGTCAAGACCCTGCACCAGATCAACAGCTCCCAGAATTTACCATGTGTGCTTTGGGCTTTTGCTGGGTCCTTCCTAATTTGTCTCTTAAGTATCATTGCTTTGACTCTGAATGGTGTAACTCTCTGAAGTTACTTTCCCACTTCAACCAGGACCTCCTGATCTAGCAGCTCCTGCCATGTACCCCAACCCTCTCATCTACTGTACCTGCTGGGACCCTTGGAACTTGGGACCACAGAAGCTAATCAAGACCCCTCAGCCACCAAGCAAGACCTCCACAGGGAAGCCCAAGTAAGGATTATGTGGATGGAGTAGAACAAGGGCCCTTGAATTCCATTTGCAGCCTTCTTTCTCTTCAATATATCCAAATAATCAACTAGGCAACAAAATACCAAGAAGGCCAGAAAGCCTAGCTTTACACAGCTTTCCCAGCCAGCCTGTTGGCAGCACATTGCTCTTGCCAGTCCTGCTTAGACTCAGTGTCATTTTATTTTTTTTTTATTTTATTTTTTTTTTATTTTTTTTTTATTTTTTTTACATTGATTAATGGATTTTATTTTATTTTTTTTATATATATGAAATTTATTGACAAATTGGTTTCCATACAACACCCAGTGCTCATCCCAAAAGGTGCCCTCCTCAATACCCATCACCCACCCTCCCCTCCCTCCCACCCCCCATCAACCCTCAGTTTGTTCTCAGTTTTTAACAGTCTCTTATGCTTTGGCTCTCTCCCACTCTAACCTCTTTTTTTTTTTTTTTTCCCTTCCCCTCCCCCATGGGTTCCTGTTAAGTTTCTCAGGATCCACATAAGAGTGAAACCATATGGTATCTGTCTTTCTCTGTATGGCTTATTTCACTTAGCATTACACTCTCCAGTTCCATCCACGTTGCTACAAAAGGCCATATTTCATTTTTTCTCATTGCCACATAGTATTCCATTGTGTATATATACCACAATTTCTTTATCCATTCATCAGTTGATGGCCATTTAGGCTCTTTCCATCATTTGGCTATTGTTGAGAGTGCTGCTATGAACATTGGGGTACAAGTGCCCCTATGCATCAGTACTCCTGTATCCCTTGGATAAATTCCTAGCAGTGCTATTGCTGGGTCATAGGGTAGGTCTATTTTTAATTTTCTGAGGAGCCTCCACACTGCTTTCCAGAGTGGCTGCACCAATTTGCATTCCCACCAACAGTGCAAGAGGGTTCCCGTTTCTCCACATCCTCTCCAGCATCTATAGTCTCCTGATTTGTTCATTTTGGCCACTCTGACTGGCGTGAGGTGATACCTGAGTGTGGTTTTGATTTGTATTTCCCTGATAAGGAGCGACGCTGAACATCTTTTCATGTGCCTGTTGGCCATCTGGATGTCTTCTTTAGAGAAGTGTCTATTCATGTTTTCTGCCCATTTCTTCACTGGGTTATTTGTTTTTCGGGTGTGGAGTTTGGTGAGCTCTTTATAGATTTTAGATACTAGCCCTTTGTCTGATATGTCATTTGCAAATATCTTTTCCCATTCCGTTGGTTGCCTTTTAGTTTTGTTGGTTGTTTCCTTTGCTGTGCAGAAGCTTTTTATCTTCATAAGGTCCCAGTAATTCACTTTTGCTTTTAATTCCCTTGCCTTTGGGGATGTGTCGAGTAAGAGATTGCTACGGCTGAGGTCAGAGAGGTCTTTTCCTGCTTTCTCCTCTAAGGTTCTGATGGTTTCCTGTCTCACATTTAGGTCCTTTATCCATTTTGAGTTATTTTTGTAAATGGTGTGAGAAAGTGGTCTAGTTTCAACCTTCTGCATGTTGCTGTCCAGTTCTCCCAGCACCATTTGTTAAAGAGGCTGTCTTTTTTCCATTGGATGTTCTTTCCTGCTTTGTCAAAGATGAGTTGGCCATACGTTTGTGGGTCTAGTTCTGGGGTTTCTATTCTCTTCCATTGGTCTGTGTGTCTGTTTTTGTGCCAATACCATGCTGTCTTGATGATGACAGCTTTGTAGTAGAGGCTAAAGTCTGGGATTGTGATGCCTCCTGCTTTGGTCTTCTTCTTCAAAATTCCTTTGGCTATTCGGGGCCTTTTGTGGTTCCATATGAATTTTAGGATTGCTTGTTCTAATTTCGGACTCAGTGTCATTTTAAATGAGGAAGTCTCAGGGGTGCCTGGGTGGCTCACTTGTTTAAGCATCCGACTCTTGATTTTGGCTCAGGTCATGGTCTCACAGTTTGTGGGTTTGAGCCCCACATTGGACTCTGTGCTGACAGTATGGAGACTGCTTGGAATTCTCTCTCTCTCTCCATCTCTCTCTGCCCCTTCCTGCACCTCTCGAAAGAAAGAAAGAAAGAAAGAAAGAAAGAAAGAAAGAAAGAAAGAAAGAATAAAAATAAATGAGAATATCTCAGAGTTTGTGCAGCAGGGAAAGGTCAGCTTCCAAAGAAAGGACCTGATAGCCCCCCTCGGGAGAAAAAGAGCTTTGGGCTCTGGGGGACAAGCTGCCAACCCAGGGTCCCCTGGGAAATGAACCTTCTCAAGTCTTCTTCTAGAGACTCCCCAAGACCTTCCTGACTTTAAAGATTTCAGCAGTCAGAGCATGTATTCCCATTTTGGGGTCATGATGGGCATCTACCTAATCTGGGAATGCTAAAACAGGTTTCTGAATTTCTAATTTTCTCTTTTTTGTTATCTATTTTGCATTTTCAGGCTAACTCCTCTTCCTTCAGCTGCAAAAAAACAAAATTGTGTCCAACCCACAGCAAAACCTGTTGTTGCCCCAAAGTAAGTATTTTTATGTTCATGGGGAAGGAATTACCAGAACCTACAATGATTTCCCCCAAACCTCAGATCCTGCATGCAAATTGTGTGGTGCTCTGCACCCACTTTCAAAGTCACAACAAACAAGCTCTCAATTAGGGGTGCCCCTGACAGCCACTATTTCCTGCCCTAAAAGGGAACAATACATGATGCATGTCATAGGCAAAGAGCCTTGGGGAAACTCCCAGGCATTTATGGTGGTGGCTTACCTTTTTACTGATTACTGTTCTATGTCTAAGGTTTTTGGTAGATGGCAGCTCTATTTTTATTCATAAATTAAATTTTTATCCATATTTTGTTAAGCTTAGAAGTATAACTTAGTCTAGGCATGTATCTGTGTATTCAATTTATTTGGAAAATATTTATTGAGCCCCTACTATTTGTTTGGCATTATTTCAGGTGCCAGGAGACAGCAGTGAACATAGAAGAGTCCCTGCTCCAGAGCTTACATTCTAGGGGGGAAATGACCATAAAGAAGTTAATACATCCCAGTGCATCCCAGTGCTATGTAGAATATAACACAGGCAAAGGGAGGAGGGGATAGTGAAGGCAGGGTTGTTATTTTCTATGGGTATTTCAGGGAAAATCCTTATGTAAAGGGGGCAGCAGGAGACTGCTGATATCTGAGACTAGCACTCCTGGCAGAGGGAACAGCAAATACAAATTCCCCCTGAGTGGGAACCTGCTTGGCACATTTGGTCTTTTCCAGGAAAGCAAAGAGGCCCATGTGGCAGGAGTGGAGGATGTGAGCAGAGAATGGGGAGAGGTGAGGTCAGAGAAGTAGCAGAGATGATGAATGTAGTTGGCAGAATAATGGCCCCCCAAAGATACATCCTAATCCCTGGAAACTATGATTCTGTTCTATTACTCATCAAGGGGGAATTAAGGTTGTAGATAGAATTATGCTTGCTAATCAGGGGACGTTGAGATGGACAGATCATCCTGAATTATTGGATGGGCCCAGTGTAATCACAAAGGTCCTTATTCATGAAAGAAGAGATGTGACAATTGAAGCTGAGTGATACAGTTGTTGGCTTTGATGGAGAAAAAAATGCCGCTACAAACACAGGAAGCTTCTAAGAACAGGAAAGTCAAGAAAACAGATTTGCCTGTGGAGCCTCCAGGAGGAATATCACCCTGCCAACACCTTAATTTTTTATCTCAGTGAGACCCATTCCAGACTTTGACCTCTAGAACTGTAAGATAATGAGTTGGTTTTGTGTTAAGCCACTGAGCTTGTAGTAATTCGTTACAGCAGCAATAGGAAACTCATACAGTAAAGCTTGCTACCAGTATAAGGACTTTGGCTTTTACTTTGAAAGACACAGCCTATAGGGCTGCCATAACAAAACAAACAAACAAACAACAACAACAACAACAACAAAAAAACAGAAAAAAAACACAGACACTGTGGCTTAAGCAACAGAAATTTATTTTCTCACAGTACTAGAGACTAAAATTCAAGACCAAGGTGCCCACAGTGTTGGTTTCCTCTCAGGACTCTCTCCCTCGCTTGCAAATGGCCACCTACTTTCTGCTCCTTCACATGGTCTTTTCTTTGTGTATGCACATCCCTGGTGTCTCTCTGTGTGTCCTATCTCTCTTATAAGTACACCAGTAAGGTTGGATTAGTGCCCACCATAATGGCCTCATTTTAACTTAATCCCCCTGTAAGGCTCTGTCTTCAATACTGTCACATTCTGAGGTACTGGGAGTTAGGGCTTCAACATATAAATGTTGGGGGGACACAATTTAGCCCATAAGAGATGGGAAGCCATCAGAGGGTTCTGAGAAGAGTGACATGATCCAACTTGCACTTGGAAATGACTAATCTTTTTTTTTAATTTTTTAATGTTTATTTATTTATTTTGAGAGAGAGAGAGCATGAGCAGGGGAGGGACAGAGAAAGGAGAGAGAGAGAACCCAAGTAGGTTTCACGCTGTCAGCACAGAGCCCTGTGCTGGGCTCGATCCCACAAACTGTGAGATCATGACCTGAGCCAAAATCAAGAGTCAGATGCTTAACCAACTGAGCCACCTGACCCTGCAAAAGGATGAATCTGGCTACTGCATTGAGAATGGACTACAGTGACCAAGGGTAGAAGCAGAGTCCAGTTAAGATGTAATCGTAAGGACCCAAGCAAGAGAAGATGGTGCTTTGACCTGGTAGAAATAGCAGAGGTGGTGAGGAGTGGTCCCATTGGGGATATATTCTGAAGGTAGAAACCGGTAGGATCTGCTAATGGGTTGGGTGTTAAGTATGAGAACAAAACAAAAGAGGGGTCAAGGATGACTTCAAGATTTGGAGCTGAGCAACAGGAAGGATGGAATTTCCATTTTCTGCGATTGGGGCAGACTATGCAGGGAGGTACACATTTGTCAGGAGCTGAGCATAGGAAGTTCAAGATGCTTCTTACTATCAAGTGGCAATGTCAAGTTAGCAGTTGGATAAGTGGGTCTGAGAGAGAGCTCTGGGCTGCAGATATACATTTGACAGTCGTTGGCATATACATGATACTTAGAGCCCTCAGATCAGATGAGATCTCCAAGACAGGGAGTAGAGCCAGAGGTAGGAAGAGGTGGGAGAACGGAGACCCAGAGCACTCCAATGTTGAGAGGTTGGAGAAACCCCGAAAAGGAGAATGACAGGGAGTGGTCAGTGAGGTAGATGACAAATCATCTACCTGGTATCCTGGAAGGAAAATGACAAAAATGTTCCAAGAAGGAGGATTCTAATTATCTGTGTCAACAACTGCTGATAAGTAATTAGATGAGGGCCAAGAAATACTGTTGAGTTCAAGTGGCCTGTGGGTCATCAGTGACATGAAGAGCATAGTGTCAATGGTAGTGGTGATAAAGCCTGATTGGAGTGGGATCCATTCATAACAAGGGATCTGTTGAATGGCTGTGTAGGTGAAACAGTTCCTTAGTGCCTGCCTTCTGTGTGACAGCACACTGCTGGCATGATCACACCTGTGGGTCTTATCTGACCCATATTAATGGTCAAGCTCAAGGTCTCAGTCTCCCAGTACCTCTTATTGGGAGCAACATCACTCACACCACAGCTCCACTCTGCCCGCCAATTAGCCCCTGCTAACACTGTCCTAGTCTTTTGCAATATGGTGAGGAACACTTTGTGGGTACTTTTATTATTTTTTTTATTTTTATTTTTTTTAATGTTTATTTATTTTTGAGAAAGCGCTAACAGGAAAGGGGCAGAGAGAGAGAGAGAGACAGAGACAGAATCTGAATTAGGCTCCAGGCTCTGAGCTGTTAGCACACAGCCTGATGCAGGGCTTGAACTCACGAACCATGAGATCATGACCTGAGCCAAAGTCGGACGCTCAACCTACTGAGCCACCTGGGGCCCCTACAATTCAAAGACCTGTTCATTGTATTTATAACTTTCCAGTGAGACCCTACTGGGACTCCACATCACCCAGTCTCTATGTCCTATTGAGTCAGCACTGACTGAGGCTGGGAAACGGAGCAGCTGGGATGGCCTCACCATCAGGAAGGGGCTCGGGTAGATACTGATATGACCCACAAATGGGGACGTGAAGAATCTGTTCACCAGCCAACTGTTAACTTGGGCCTCCAGTCACAAACATACGGCCTCTGTAAATTACATCCTTTTTGTGAATCCTCTTATTCTTTTGCAAACATACAATGTACTTTTTGTTATTTCGAAAGTCTTAATTCTTAAATATGAACTACAACATAACTGTTTTAACCATGTTTGGGTAACTTTTTTTTTTTTTTTAATTTCTCAGAAGCCTTGAAAAATGGCAGTAGGCCCAGTGCTCTCAACTGTCCTGGGAGACACAGTTGGCAAATTGCTTTATCTGCAATTCTTTGTAGCACTTAACTTTTTCTTCTTCTAATTTCAGTATTTACGCGCCTCTATTTTTCTCTTCTTAAATAAAAAGCATCACATCTCATTCCATTTCTCTTAGTATGGAGCACTGTGGTTTGCATCCATTAACCACTCATTGAATTCATTAAATGAGAAAATGTGAAGTGCTTTGACTGACATCAATGAAGTATCAAACTTTGGTTAGTGTAATCAGAGTAATCTGAGTAGGTTGACAAGGGAAAAAGGAGTCAAGGAGAATCATTCTGGATCAACCATACCTTTTACTTTTCAGAGTGAGAAATACAATTACAACAAAATTAGTACCCAGGAGCTGCACTCTGACACTTGGAGCAGTTCAGAGGTGAATGCAGTACTGTGGAAGGTCTCCGTTTGCTCAACGAGATCTACGAAGAACAAAAAAAGACATAAGCTTAAATCCATCGCCAGCTTTTTTTTTTTCAATATATGAAATTTATTGTCAAGATGGTTTCCTACAACACCCCGTGCCACTCCCAAAATGTGCCCTCCCCGATACCCATCACCCACCCTCTCCTCCCTCCCACCACCCATCAACCTCAGTTCTCAGTTTTTAAGAGTCTCTTATGCTTTGGCTCTCTCCCACTCTTACTCTTTTTTTTTTTCCTTCCCCCCCCATGGGTTTCTGTCAAGTTTCTCAGGATCCACAGTAAGAGTGAAATCATATGGTATCTGTCTTTCTCTGCTGGCTTATTTCACTTAGCATCACACTCTCCAGTTCCATCCACGTTGCTACAAAGGGCCATATTTCTTTCTTCTCATTGCCACGTAGTACTCCATTGTGTATATAACCACAATTTCTTTATCCATTCATCAGATGATGGACATTTAGGCTCTTTCCATCATTTGG
This sequence comes from Lynx canadensis, assembly GCF_007474595.2. Lineage (NCBI taxonomy): Eukaryota > Metazoa > Chordata > Mammalia > Carnivora > Felidae > Lynx > Lynx canadensis. Next base: position 187,021,925 of record NC_044310.1, on the reverse strand, counting down.
TTATTGTTGAGAGTGCTGCTATAAACATTGGGGTACAAGTGCCCCTATGCATCAGTACTCCTGTATCCCTTGGGTCAATTCCTAGCAGTGCTATTGCTGGGTCATAGGGTAGGTCTATTTTTAATTTTTTGAGGAACCTCCACACTGCTTTCCAGAGTGGCTGCACCAATTTGCATTCCTACCAACAGTGCAAGAGGGTTCCCGTTTCTCCACATCCTCTCCAGCATCTATAGTCTCTTGATTTGTTCATTTTGGCCACTCTGACTGGCGTGAGGTGATATCTGGGTGTGGTTTTGATTTGTATTTTCCTGATGAGGAGCGATGTTGAGCATCTTTTCATGTGCCTGTTGGCTATCTGGATGTCTTCTTTAGAGAAGTGTCTATTCATGTTTTCTGCCCATTTCTTCACTGGGTTATTTGTTTTTCGGGTGTGGAGTTTGGTAAGCTCTTTATAGATTTTGGATACTAGCCCTTTGTCTGATATGTCATTTGCAAATATCTTTTCCCATTCCATTGGTTGCCTTTTAGTATTGTTGATTGTTTCCTTTCTGTGCAGAAGCTTTGTATCTTCCTGAGGTCCCAGTAGTTACTTTTTGCTTTTAATTGCCTTGCCTTTGGGGATGTGTCAAGTAAGAGATTGCTACGGCTGAGGTCAGAGAGGTCTTTTCCTGCTTTCTCCTCTAGGGTTTTGGTGGTTTCCTGTCTCACATTCAGGTCCTTTATCCATTTTGAGTTTATTTTTGTGAATGGTGTGAGAAAGTGGTCTAATTTCAACCTTCTGCATGTTGCTGTCCAGTTCTTCCAGCACCATTTGTTAAAGAGACTGCCTTTTTTCCATTGGATATTCTTTCCTGCTTTGTCAAAGATTAGTTGGCCATATGTTTGTGGGTTTGGTTCTGGGGTTTCTATTCTATTCCATTGGGCTATGTGTCTGTTTTTGTGCCAATACCATGCTGTCTTGATGATGACAGCTTTGTAGTAGAGGCTAAAGTCTGGGATTGTGATGCCTCCTGCTTTGGTCTTCTTCAAAATTACTTTGGCTACTCGGGGTCTTTTGTGGTTCCATATGAATATTAGGATTGCTTGTTCTATCTTCGAGAAGAATGCTGGTGCAATTTTGATTGGGATTGCATTGAATGTGTAGATAGCTTTGGCTAGTATTGACATTTTGACAACATTTATTCTTTCAATCCATGAGCATGGAATGTTTTTCCATTTCTTTATGTCTTCTTCAATTTCCTTCATAAGCTTTCTATAGTTTTCAGCATACAGATCTTTTACATCTTTGGTTAGATTTATTCCTAGGTATTTTATGCTTCTTGCTGCAATTGTGAATGGGATCAGTGTCTTTATTTGTCTTTCTGTTGCTTCATTTTTAGTGTATAAGAATGCAACTGATTTCTGTACGTTGATTTTGTATCCTGCAACTTTGCTGAATTCATATATCAGTTCTAGCAGACTTTTGGTGGAGTCTGTCGGATTTTCCATGCATAATATCATGTCATCTGCAAAAAGCGAAAGCTTGACTTCATCTTTGCCAATTTTGATGCCTTTGATTTCCTTTTGTTGTCTGATTGCTGATGCTAGCACTTCCAACACTATGTTAAACAACAGCGGTGAGAGTGGACATCCCTATCGTGTTCCTGATCTCAGGGAAAAAGCTCTCAGTTTTTCCCCATTGAGGATGATGTTAGCTGTGGGCTTTTCATAAGTGGCTTTTATGATGTTTAAGTATGTTCCTTTCTATCCCGACTTTCTCGAGGGTTTTTGTTAAGAAAGGATGCTGAATTTTGCCAAATGCTTTTTCTGCATCGATTGACAGGATCATATGGTTCTTATCTTTTCTTTTATTAATGTGATGTATCACGTTGATTGATTTGTGAATGTTGAACCAGCCCTGCAGCCCAGGAATGAATCCCACTTGATCATGGTGAATAATTCTTTTTATATGCTGTTGAATTCGATTTGCTAGTATCTTATTGAGAATTTTTGCATCCTTATTCATCAGGGATATTGGACTGTAGTTCTCTTTTCTGCTGGGTCTCTGTCTGGTTTAGGAATCAAAGTAATACTAACTTCATAGAATGAGTCTGGAAGTTTTCCTTCCCTTTCTTTTTTTTTTTGGAATAGCTTGAGAAGGATAGGTATTATCTCTGCTTTAAACGTCTGGTAGAATTCCCCTAGGAAGCCATCTGATCCTGGATTCTTATTTGTTGGGAGATTTTTGATAACTGATTCAATTTCCTCGCTGGTTATGGGTCTGTTCAAGCTTTCTATTTCTTCCTGATTGAGTTTTGGAAGTACGGCGTGTTCAGGAATTTGTCCATTTCTTCCAGGTTGTCCAGTTTGTTGGCATATAATTTTTCATAGTATTCCCTGGTAATTGCTTGTATTTCTGAGGGATTGGTTGTAACAGTTCCATTTTCATTCATGATTTTACCTATTTGGGTCATCTCCCTTTTCTTTTTGAGAAGCCTGGCTAGAGGTTTATCAGTTCTGTTTATTTTTTCAAAAAACCAACTCTTGGTTTCATTGATCTGCTCTACAGTTTTTTTAGATTCTATATTGTTTATTTCTGCTCTTTATTATTTCTCTTCTACTGGGTTTAGGCTGTCTTTGCTGCTCTGCTTCTATTTCCTTTAGGTGTGCTGTTAGATTTTGTTTTTGGGATTTTTCTTGTTTCTTGAGATAGGCCTGGATTGCAATGTATTTTCCTCTCAGGACTGCCTTCGCTGCATCCCAAAGCGTTTGGATTGTTGTATTTTCATTTTTGTTTCCATGTATTTTTTAATTTCTTCTCTAATTGCCTGGTTAACCCATTCATTCTTTAGTAAGGTGTTCTTTAACCTCCATGCTTTTGGAGGTTTTCCAGACTTTTTCCTGTGGTTGATTTCAAGCTTCATAGCATTGTGGTCTGAAAGTATGCATAGTATGATCTCAATTCTTATATACTTATGAAGGGCTGTTTTGTGACCCAGTATATGATCTATCTTGGAGAATGTTCATGTGCACTCGAGAAGAAAGTATATTCTGTTTCTTTGGGATGCAGAGTTCTAAATATGTCTGTCAAGGTCATCTGATCCAATGTATCATTCAGGGCCCTTGTTTCTTTATTGAACGTGTGTCTAGATGATCTATCCATTGTTGTAAGTGGAGTGTTAAAGTCCCCTGCAAGTACCACATTCTTGTCAATGAGGTTGCTTATGTTTGTGAGTAATTGTTTTATATATTTGGGGGCTCCCGTATTCGGCACATAGACATTTATAATTGTTAGCTCTTCCTGATGGATAGACCCTGTAATTATTATGTAATGCCCTTCTTCATCTCTTGTTACAGCCTTTAATTTAACGTCTAGTTTGTCTGATATAAGTATGGCTACTCCAGCTTTCTTTTGACTTCCAGTAGCTTGATAAATAGTTCTCCATCCCCTCACTTTCAATCTGAAAGTGTCCTCAGTTCTAAAATGAGTCTCTTGTAGACAGCAAATAGATGGGTCTTATTTTTTATCCATTCTGATACCCTGTATCTTTTGGTTGGCACATTTAGTCCATTTACCAGTGTTATTATAGAAAGATATGGGTTTAGAGTCATTGTGATGTCTGTAGGTTTCATGCTTGTAGCGATGTCTCTGGTACTTTGTCTCACAGGATCCCTCTTAGGATCTCTTGTAGGGCTGGTTTAGTGGTGACGAATTCCTTAGTTTTTGTTTGTTTGGGAAGACCTTTATCTCTCCTTCTATTCTAAATGACAGATTTGCTGGATAGAGGATTCTCGGCTGCATATTTTTTCTGTTCATCACATTGAAGATTTCCTCCCATTCCTTTCTGGCCTGTCAAGTTTCATTAGAGAGATCCGTCACGAGTCTTATCGGTCTCCCTTTATATGTTAGAGCATGTTTTTCCCTAGCTGCTTTCAGAATTTTCTCTTTATCCGTATATTTTACCAGTTTCACTATGATATGTCATGCAGAATATCGATTCAAGGTACGTCTGAAGGGAGTTCTCTGTGCCTCTTGGATTTCAATGCCTTTTTCCTTCCCCAGATCAGGGAAGTTCTCAGCTATTATTTCTTCAAGTACACCTTCAGCACCTTTCCCTCTTTCTTCCTCCTCTGGAATACCAATTACGCGCAGATTATTTCTCTTTAGTGCATTACTTAGTTCTCTAATTTTCCCCTCATACTCCTGGATTTTTTTTCTCTCTCTTTTTCTCAGCTTCTTTTTCCATAATTTTATCTTCTAATTCCCCTATTCTCTCCTCTGCCTCTTCAATCCGAGCCGTGGTCGTCTCCATTTTATTTTGCCACTCATTTATATCATCTTTTAGCTGGCTGTTCCTTAGTCCCTTGATCTCTGTAGCAATAGATTCTCTGCTGTCTTCTATACTGTTTTGAAGCCCAGCTATTAATTTTATGACTATTATTCTAAATTCACTTTCTGTTATATTGTTTGAATACTTTTTGATCAGTTCATTAGCTGTTGTTACTTCCTGGAGATTCTTTTGAGGGGAATTCTTCCGTTTGGTCATTTTGGATAGTCCCTGGAGTGGTGCGGACCTGTAGGGCACTTCCCCTGTGCTGTGGTGTATAACTGGAGTTGGTGGGCGGGGCCGCAGTCAGACCTGATGTCTGCCCCCAGCCCACCGCTGGGGCCACAGTCAGACTGGTGTGTGCCTTCTCTTCCCCTCTCCTAGGGGCGGGATTCACTGTGGGGTGGCATGGCCCGTCTGGGCTACTTGCACACTGCCAGGCTTGTGGTGCTGGGGATCTGGCGTATTAGCTGGGGTGGGTAGGCAAGGTGCACGGGGGCAGGAGGGGCAGGCTTAGCTCGCTTCTCCTTAGGTGATACACTTCAGGAGGGGCCCTGTGGCAGCGGGAGGGAGTCAGACCAGCTGCCAGAGGGGTGGCTCCGCAGAAGCACAGCGTTGGGCATTTGGGCGGAGCCAGCATGTTCCCTGGCAGGAACTGGTTCCCTTTGGGATTTTGGCTGGGGGATGGGGGAGGGAGATGGCGCTGGCAAACACCTTTATTCCCTGCCAAACTGAGCTCTGTCGTCCGGGGGCTCAGCAACTCTCCCTCCCGTTGTCCTCCACCCTTCCGGCTTTCTGAGCAGAGCTGTTAACTTATGACCTCCCAGATGCTAAGTCCCACTTGCTGTCGGAACACACTCCATCCTGCCCCTCCGCTTTTGCAAGCCAGACTTGGGGCCTCTGCTTGGCCGGCGGGCCGCCACTCCACCCTGGCTCCCTCCCACCAGTCCGTGGAGCGCACCGCCTCACCGCCCTTCCTACCCTCTTCCGTGGGCCTCTCGTCTGCGCTTGGCTCTGGAGACTCCGTTCTGCTAATCCTTTGGCGGTTTTCTGGGTTATTTAGGCAGGTGTAGGTGGAATCTAAGTGATCAGCAGGACGCGCGGTGAGCCCAGCATCCTCCTATGCCTCCATCTTCCTCTCTGTCTCCATGGCCAGCTTTTTAAAGAGATCCAGGTTACTCAGTGATTTCCCCACCACCACCACCCCAAGGCTTTCCTAAATTCAGAGAAAGTAAACAAAATTAGCATTGTAAAGAGTTCCTGGTTTATGAATGCGAGCATATGGTTGCTATGAACTGAGTTGTATTTTAAGTGGTTTTAAATCTTTTCAATTACATATGAGTCCCATTGTATTATCAAAGTATATGGTGCACGCATGTCTGTTTTTTAACACACAGAGTCATGTTTTCGCCATTTAAAATAATAGTATCTACAGTAGCCAAATCCTTGGGCTAGTTTTCTCAAGGGAGTCTTCAGTTCCTCTCTGGAGGCCTCATTTGGGGGGTGGGAGATGTGGGATCAAAACCAGACTTTATTAGCCAAGGTAGAACTGCCTCCACCAAGAAAAATCCTCTCAACCCCACACCCCCATACCCAGCTGACTTTGGAACAGTCTCACCCTGGTAACCACTCCACAACCCTTAAAGATATTGTGGTTATTTTGATCATAGGGAAAATGGAACTCCTAGATCAGTTTTGGTTGTTTCTTTTCACAGCAGTTGGCCTGATTGTATGTATATGGGTGTTAGTGTTTGCTGAAGCAGAGGGAAAATGCCCTAGCTTCATATACCTAAGCCTAACTAGTCTTGTTGTCAGCATATCAGAAACTGTTTACTCTTATTCCAATCTTTCAACTTTCCAGGTGAGGTCCCTTACAAATACGCTTGATATTTGGATACCTGATATGTTCACATTTCTACACCTGAAAACAACAACTAATGACCAGGATTAACCATTTACTTATCCTGAATTTATGATACTGACCATTTCGGGTCCCATATCACTAATTTCTGGTGCAAATAAGAAAGGCTTTTGTGCAGACAATGTAAATGTCACTAGTGTGCTCATTTGAGATTATGCAACATAGGAGAGCCCTTTGGATTCTCAGGCCAAGTCTCTTGACCCTTATTTTAGGAGTGGTTCTAATAGGCATGATAGTCAACTCCCCACTTTTTTACTTCCTGCCTTTTTATCACAGGGACCTGTGATGATCTCGGGACCATTGAACATTCCTTAGTTCCTGAGTAGAATATGTCAGAGCTGAAAGGGGCCTCAGAGATCATCCCAGTAATGTCACTTTTTACAGATGAGCAATTGGGATCAGGGAGCAGCTTCTAAGCTTTGAACTTCTCTTTGCTCCCTGGTTGCTTTCTGAGCACGTCTTTCTCTTGCAGAGGGAAACTCCATTTAGGAAAACAAGAGGAGAGCAATAAACCACCTTATGTGAGTAAAAACATGAAGGGGGCAGCGGGACTAACATTTACTGAGTGCCTACTTTGTGCAAGCACAGGCCTTTTACATGTACGTACCTCATTGGATCTTTGCAATGATCCTATGAGGAGGGGCTATCGTTATTGCACATAGCGTAACTGGTAAGTGGCAGAAAAAGGACTTGAACTCAGCTGAGCCAGACCTCAGAGAGGGCATGTAACTGCCACTCTCTACTGCCTTGTGCATGGCAAGAAGACTGTGCCAAGGAAACCAGACACTGACCACCAGTCCAGGCTAGGGTACAGCTCATGCCCACGTGCCAGAAACCCCCCACTGTCACACTGGGGAACCCACAAATGGAGGGACAACAGAGGAAGGGAGCAGGGCCAGGACCACACTGGAGAAAGAGATGGGAACTAAACCCAGGAAGATCTCAATAGCTGCCTAGGAGTTTGGGCCTAATCCTTCCAGTGTCTGGGAACCTTCATGGGTCTGACACAGGCACAGTACCAGGTAAGATTTACATTCTAGAAAAAACATTGTCTGATGGGATAATACTGGTGCTTTTTACTATGGGATTTTTATCTATTTTCTTTTTTTCCCCTTAAACAAGGATCATGCATTTCCTTAACAGTCAGGAAAAAAACCAAAAATGTTATTGCCCTCCAGACAGAGAGGATGATGAACTTTAGGGGAGCCAGAATGAAGGCAGGGAGGCCAGCTGGGCAGGTATGGCCAAAGCCAAAGAGAAAGAGGAGGGTGGCTTTGGGCTGTTCCAGGGGCAGGAGTGTGGAGAGGAGAAGATGAAGCTGGGATACAATTAGGCAATAACAAAGACAGGACTTGTGTTGCCTTAGGGGTGCCCTACACAACCTAGAAGGCACAATCTTATCCTGGTCTATGCAGGCTGGTAGCCCTGCCAGATTTCTGACTTGGGTCTAGTGGGGAATAGAGGAAGAACTGACTAAAATAGATGTGTTTGTTTGTTTTCATAACCGTGCTAGACACTTTCTCCTGTTATTTTGGCTTTCCTCATAAAAGCCCTTTGAGGAAGAGTTACCCTAATTTTCTAATGAGGAAACTGAGGCACACAGATATTGAATAACTATAGTTGGTGGCAGAGCCAGCATTTGAACTCAGGCCTGTCTAATTCCCAAAACTTAGCAATTTCCGTGGTGTCTGACTGCCTTCTGGCCTCTGGCTGTGTGGAGAATGCAGACGAGGTGCAGGGCTTGGGGCTGAGTGCCGAGTGAAGTGTCAGCATTTAGGGTTGCACATGTTGAGCTTGAGAGGTCTTTGGGAACATCCAGGAACCATTTGAGTCTTGAGACCAGATCTCAGGAGAGAAATCTGGGCTGGAGTATGAGGGTGAGTGGTAACTGGGGAATGCACAGGAGGGACTTGGGCTCTGGGATCCCACCTCATGTCTCTGTGTCTAAGATGTGAGTAGCACTCTAGTGGAAGATTTGGGGGAATCTCTGCACTCCAGGTCTGCAATATTATCTTACCTTCCACCTTGATGCCCAGGAAGTGATAAACGTGTCACCTGGTTATCGCCTCATTCGAAATAGGGAGCAGATTTCTGTCACCTTGGGAGATGAAATGTTTGATAAGAAAAAGCGGTCGCAATCAGAGATCATGGACAGAGTCCAGATTTCCAGGTAATGCCCTTGGACCTATATCCAGCTCCTCAGAGCTATCACTATTGGGCTTGGCCTGGCCTCAAGGAGAAGCTCCTAACTTCCATGCCCAATGCACAGGGTCTCTGTTCTGAAGGTGCTATAAAGTCACTTCACTCCTCATCCCTGTGCTGCTCCTCTCCACACCCATCTCTCTGCCCTGATCCCATTTGAAACAGGACAAAGGTCAGGTCAGGCAGCTGACCTGAAAAGTGATTGGGTATAGTATAATTTGTACTAAAGGAAAGCAATTATTCTTAGAGGTGATGAACAGATGAAATATTCATAAAATAGTCTGAATTTGGAGGGTGTAAAGTAAGAGTAAAGTCAGAGTTTTTGGGGAGCTGAGTATGCATCTCTTTCTCATTTTGCCCAAAGATGTCACTCAGTTCATGCTTCTGAGAGGCATAGCATGGAAGATTCTGGCTGAGTCTACCCCAGTTGAGCACAGTGCATCCTCTCTGTCATTCAGGCCCTACCCACTCTATCCTCCAATGCCATATAAAGTCAGCTCCCACATCTTATCCATTCTACTTCCTAGATCTCTCATTCATGTCTCTCTCTCCTTGTCTCCTCCTACATCCTCTCTCTTGTTCCCTCACCTTGTTGAATGGAGGACCATCTCTGCTGCACTGCACACGTCACTACCTGCCACCCTGTCTACTCCAGCTCAACCAAATAGAGCTAAATAACTTACAGACATCATGGAGGCTCCAAACCCAGAAACACAGAAAATTGTTATCTATTCTGCAAGCCATGCTCTGAAATCCCCTCTTTGTCCTGTGTCTGGGCCATTCCTTGTCTATGATTCACTGTCAGCATCAATCCATCTCCCACCTTCCCATTTCCTAATCCTCTGAATTTTTCCTCCTCCATTTCAACTGTCATTACTGAATCAAGGTCAAACCCTGATAGATCTCTGACATATTCCTCTTCCCCTTCTATTCAACGGGTAACCAATCCACTCCTCCACCTACTCACACCCCCCACTGCAGGCTAGCTTACCCAAAAGGTCTGATCTGAGGCTCAACCACCCTGCTGCCTAATTCCTTCTCCCAGACTACTCTTCCACCCTTCCCATGACCCCCATGATGATGGAGCAGATGCAGAACATGGCCTGACTGTCACCAAGCCAGAGATAGTCACGTACAGGGAGGTGCCTGACTGGCACAGAATGGAAGCTCTGTGGATGATAGAAGGATTCCTTGTCCCATAGGACTGATATCATTACTGACCTGCAAGAGCAGATCTCAGAATTGACAGTGATCATTGAGCAAATGAACAGAGACCATCAATCTGCCCAGAAATTGGTGAGTGATCCTTGAGTTAGCTGACATCTCTATGGGTAGGGGAAAGACTGGTTTTTTTCAGATCACCTGCTATGTTCCAGGCAAGATGCCAAGCGCTTTACTCGCGGGAGCCATGTTGTCTAGGTGACAGCTCTGAAGATAGGACTGTGGCTACACAGTAGGATTTCTCTGACTCCATCCTTATCCATGACTGCAAGAACTTAAATCTTTTCTCAAAGCCTAAGTCAATTTCCAGGAGTTCTTTATGTGCCTGCAGTGTGTACATTGCTACTGAACTCACCACACCAAGGGGTGCCAGCCATCTCACGTCAGGCTTGCTGTGGAGAGTTAAACTTCAGAGGGTGCCGAGTCTCTTCCTAATGGCAATAGTGTGGTTAATGCACTCAGTGTGGTTCAAAGCTACCCAGAACCCTTCAGTACGCACTTCCTGTTGCTGTGAAACAACCACTTCAGAATTTGCTGAGATCAGTCTGCACTCTGTGTTTCCTGGGGATTTTGGTGACAACTCCTTTAGATTTTACCATCTGCTTTATCATAGTCTCTTCTTCCCCACCTCAAGCAGGGGTGCCTGCTGGCCTGGGCTGGAGTGATAAACCAGAGCAATGCTCAGAAACAGCCTCCCCCACATCCCACTTGCCTGTTGTTATTGAAACCCACTTGTGAAGGTCGACTTCCCACCAGTCCTACCCCTCACCCTCTGACATGCCCCAGATGTGTCTGAATCCTACAGTGACCTGGCTTGTGACTCACACTGAGACCTCCCCTACTGTTGGTTCATTACTATATTTACCTGAAAACCCTGCCAGGTTTGTGGTCTGCTTCTACAGATAGGAAATTAAGGCTCAGGAAGTTAAATAAGTTCTATGAGATCAGTCATCAATGGTGGATTATTGTTGCAAAATGCACATTTTCACTCACTGAATCATTGGCCCTGCTAAAGACCTATTTAGAGATTATTTCCGTGCAGGGACCTCATATTGTGATACTTAAAATTCTCCCACCTGTGAACATCCCAAATTGTTGTGTGACCCTGTGGAAGGCTGTAGTGCTGGCTGCCAGTGTGTAGACAGAGAGGGACAGGGAGAGCCCTGAACCCTTTTGTCTCAGTTTGCAGTGGGTGCTGACTGTTCTGGAAGTGTCCTTTCCTCCTGAGACACTAACCAGGGAATCTGATGGTTAAAATGGAAGGTCACCTGGAAATGAGCAAATGTTGCCTGCGGTAACATACCTTTCTGACAAAGAGGCTTTATTAACACCAGATTTTAAGTTCATTGAAAGTGTGGAGTTTGAGTCTTGGGCCTCTTTGGCTCTTCCAGGGCAAGCTCTTTGCTCAATAGATGATAACTTAATTGAATTATGTATCAAAGAAATCCAAAGACCAAGATCTTAGAGATTGCTGTCCAGCAAAAAGACCAGACCTGCCTATAAAACCAGTTAGTGAAAGAGATGGTTTCTGTACACCAACATTATGAACTGATTACATACCAAACAGCAATAGACCAAGGCAAGGATTGCTCCATTCCCTGAGTAGTGATGTGCTCTCTGGGATTGGAGAACACAAAGAAGAGAGTGTGGGGAGTAGAGCACACCCTATGAACGTGAAGGCTTCTCAGAAATTGCAGACTGCAGTGGGAGTGGGATCCTTGATCCTATATCGTTAATGCCATGTTGCTCCCAGCTCTCCAATGAAATGGCTGTCCGCTGTGCTGAGATGCAGCAGAACTTCGAAAACAAAAACAGGTAAGCGTTCTAGCACAAGCTCCTGTGTGCTGAAGGCCCTAAGACTCTTGCTTCCTTGCAAGATTTCGTTTCACTGGGATTTCAGATAGTGCCAAATGGAGTTGGGTAGGTGGGGATGGGGGAAATGGGCAAGATGGTTTGATGTGAAGCCACCAAAATGTAGCACAGAGAAGGTCATTCCTAGTTTTGCACTTTCTGATCCAATTACTTTGTTTCAAGTATAATCTCCCTTTCTGTTGATTGCTGAGGAGAGCCAGTTTTCATTCTCTATGAGATTTCTGTGACAGACAACTATTGTTCTCAGCCCAGCCTCCTCCTATTTCCCCTGCCTCTTCACTTCCTCCCCCCTCTTTCTCTTCCTCATTTTTGTCCTGTCATTTCTACTCTCCTGGCTACTCCCGGGACCTGGGCAGAATGGGAAGAAGGTATGGGAGGAGCAGGAGCCAGAGCCACAAAGACAAGCCAAGGGGAAGTAAAAGGAAGTGTGTTGCCTATGTGGGTGAGGAAACCTTCAAAACCTCCTTCCAGGCTACCTGCTGGGCACCAGAGCAGCCTCAGAAGTCCCAGCAGAGAGAAGTATCCCTCACTGAGTCATAGACTTGCTTCCAAAAGATTATAATAAATAAGTAACATATTTGTTATATAATAGCTTTCATTATTTTTAGAGCAGTTTTAGGTTCATAGTAAAATAGAGCATAAAGTACAGACAGCCTGACCCCACACCTGCACACCCCAAGTAATCATTAACTCCTGCACTATTGTGATGCATTTGTCACAATCAATGAACCTACATTGATAAATTACCATCACCCGAAGTGCATAGTTTACATTAGGGTTCACTCTTGGTGTTGTACATCCTATGGGTTTTGACAAATGTATAATGACATGTGTCCACCATTATTGTATCATACAGAGTAGTTTCACCGCCCTGAAAAATCCTCTGTGCCCTGCTCATTCATCCCTCCCTCCCCACTAACCTCTGGCAAACACTGATCTTTTTACTGTCTCCACAGCTGTGCATTTTCCAGAATATCATATAGTAGGAATCATATAGTGTGTAGGCTTTATGTATTGACTTTGGTCACTTACTATTATGCATTTAATGTTCCTCCATGTCTTCTCTTGGCTTCACAGCTCATATAGCCTTTCTTTTTGACATTCATCTTGAACACTGCCAGCTTCTGCCCCCTGGAATGGAGGCTGAAAAGACCCTGGGCTCTTAAATTATCCTGGATGCTAATGCAGCCTACAGTTTCCCAAAACAGCCATAAACAAATACTGTGCTATTAGCACAGGAGTCTATGGTCTCCACCAGCTCCATTCAAAATAATAGTTGGTAAAAATGGGTCTTCTCACCTTCTTTGGGTGGATGCCAGGAGAATGAGTCAGGAAGTGAAGGCCCTGCAGGCTGCCCACAACTGCCTGTGTGATGGGGAAAGGTGGGATCAACTGAGTGTAACAGCTCAGCTCTGGACTTTTTTTCACTGATTGTGGCCTTCTCCCGGGGTCACACAGAGAGCTCAAAGAGGCTCACGCAGCAGAGCTCAGTCGTTTGGAGAACAACTACAAAGCCGCACTGAAGGCAGAGAAGCTGGCTGCCCAAGAAAAACTAGGTATGGTCTGGACTGGGGAGAATGACCCTGGGGAAGGGTGAGAGGCTGACCATGGGGGTCTAGGACCAAAGAACTCCCGTGGTCATGGATGGGCTGGGACTATGCTCTCCAGATGTCCTCCTGAAGCTCAGAGACAGGGAGTGACTGAGAATGAAACTGAAAAGAGGGAAACCATGTCATCAGTGTCCCTCCTATGCCCAGGTGATAGACTGGCCTGCAACCAAGTGTTAGGATCTGAGCAAGTCCTTAATCTCCTTGAGTCTCATTTATTCTGTCTAAGAATTGAGGACTATAATACCTGCCTTTATCAGAGAGATAAGAATGTGAAAGCAGCTTTTTAAAATATATTTTTAACTCTACAAATATAATATTATTGTAATCCAGCAAGTTACATCATCTGTAAAATGGTGGTGTTTCATTATATTATAATAGCACACTATGATTTATATGGCCTTATAATGCATAAGAGTTGTGTTGGCCATTTATCCCATTATTTATGCTGTCCTCGGGAAGGGCAAAATGTGTATCCTTCAGAATTCTGAGATTATAGACTAATCTCCATAGGGAGAAGGAGAAATTCTATAATCTTCTCCCTTTATTTTGCCTTACTTTTTAAAAAGAGGGTATTTATAGCTTGCTGATTTTCCAATTTTCTAAAGAAAACATGTATCATTTTCAAAATCAGTGTACACTGGAAACATTGCTTTAAAAAGAGAGAAGCAGGGGCACCTAGGTGGTTAAGCATCCAACTTTGACTCAGGTCATGATCTCACAGTTCGTGGGTTTGAGCCCCACATTGGACTCTGTACTGACAGCACAGAGCCTGATTTGGATCCTTTCTCTCCCTCTCTCTCTGCCCCCTCACCCTGCTTGCACTCTGTCTCTCTCTCTTTCAAAAGTAAACATTAAAAAATAAATAAAACTGCTTTAAAAAGAGGGAAGCAGGTGCATACTACAAGGTTTTGCTCCTCTTTTCCCCACAGATGTAGGTTTACCCCCAGGGATTAGTTCTCACATTTGGTATGCATCAGAATCACTTGAGAAGCATATTATCCACAGACACTAGGCCTCTCCTCTGAGACCTGAATCCAGTGGGTTTGGCTGGGTGGAGGTGGGGAGTAGGAAAAGAAGACAGGCGTCTGGATTTATAATAAGCCTCCAGGGTTATTCTTGAGGTGCAACATGGTTTTAGCACCTAGAGGATGAGTTGGAGATGGAGGAAGAGTACAGGAGAGCTCACACTTGAGTGTGAAAACATTCATTTCAGAGGAATAATGATGACCCTGTTGTTTTCCTTTTGTCCAGATGAAATGGGAAAGGAGTATAAGTATTTGAAGAATATGTTTCATATGTATCAGGTGAGATTCAGAGCTCCTTGGATTATGAAAGTAAGAGGCAAGGCTCATTCCTGGCTGATGACATCAGGCTGAATCTACAGCTCTTGTCTAGAAAATAATTTCCTCAGATTCCCAGCATCCTTGGTTCTAGGTGGCACTAAGTACACCCAGGGAGAAGAGTGACCTTCAGACCGTGGTGGCTTCCATGTGTGAATCAGTCACCCAGTCCCTAAAGAAGCCCACTGACCAATATGTTTGTAATTACAAAAGTAATACCTGCTCATGGTTTCTAAAAAATTGAAATACAAAAACCAACTACAACAGCAACAAAAGAGAATTACCACCGCAAGACAATCTGCTGTTAGCATTTGCACTTTGTAACATCTTTGATTTTAGTAGAGTGCAGGGCCAAAAGGGATAAACATTTTAAAGGCCTTTGATACATTTGGCCAAATTGCCGTCCAAAAAAGACTCTCACTGCACCCCCACCAGCTGGGCCTGGGATGCTCTAGCCATCTCAGAATGTAACTCATTCATTGAATCAGCTAATTTGAGGGAGGCCTGGGGAAACAGGCCATGATTTCTTCTTAGTGGGATGAGAGAGTAGGAGATGAGGAATGAACAGGCTGAGGCAGCAAACCCCCATCCTATTGGTGAGCAGCTAGTTGTGGTTTGCGCAGGACTTTCCAGGTTTTAGCATCAAAAGTTCAGAGTCCTGGGACACAACTCAGTCTCAAACAAAGACAGTTGACCACCCCCTTAAAGAAGGAAACCAAGTCAAGCACCAGCACCACCTCTGAAATTCTATTTGCCATCCACAGTTTCAGTTTCGAGCTTGTATCTAAAACTTGTTTTTCAAGATGTATCTTGATACAGTGAGGGAAAACATCTTAGAGCAAAGCCTAGGAGAAGCATCAGACTGATGTGTGGGTAAGCTGCCCCTTACGTTTGCTTCAGTCTGTACCTCTCCAGAGAGTTTGACCTCTATGGAAACTGAGCTGCCCACCAGTCTTGAAAATGATAAACGAGAACCTTTATCTAAATGGCCATAAACACTTACAAATGAGCTCTGATGTCTGGCCCCAGTGTGAGTTATGCTGCTAGCCTGGGGAAAAAAAGGAGGTCAGGGTACTGAGACATTACTAGCAGCATCCAGGTCCTAGGCCTTCCTCCTCCTGGAGTCCCACCCCCATGAAGTCTGAACCAACCAACAGGATTGGCATCAGGTTAGGCTTATTTAACCTCACCCACAAAGGAAGTTAGATTTGCTGAGTTAAAAATAGACACTGTCTGAAAAACATACCATTGTTTTCTAAGTGTTCAAATTAACTACTAGGCATTTCCCTTGTTTCTTCATGGGCTGTTGATAAGTGATTCATGATTCAGAGGGAGCTGACATGTGAATTTGCAGCAGGGGAGTCCTACCTGTCTTCAAAGGAAACCCAGTTCCAGTGGGGCAAACACATGCAGAACTTGCCTTTGACTTTAGGGTTCTACAGGCCCTTGGATGGGCTGGGCTAGAATTTACTCCCACCAACCACCCACAGAGGGACTCCCAGCAAGCATTCTAGTGAGGGAAGCTTTAAAGGGCCCAATGCTGTGCCTGGAGCCAGTGTGCAGTCTTCTCCAGGATTCTTTTCATAGTGCCTTTGTACCTCTGCAGGACAGCATTTATGATGAAATGGAAGATAAGTGGTTAAAGAAGAAGGCAGAATGGGAGAAGGATGAGAAGTTGGAGCGGGAAAAGATCTTGCTACAGCAAAGTGAGTACAAGAACTTCTCTTTTTGATGGCACGTGTACCAAAAAAAACCTGCCATTAAGTTTGGTCTTAGCTTGAGAACATCAGCTTTAGATTCACTAAAGGTGATGGCCACAGGGCTGGATTCCTGAATCAAGAGTACATGGAGTTTTCAACAAGTGACAACAAGGATGGAGTCTTTTATAAAACTCAGCTATTTGAGGGTATAAGCCCGTACCTTCCAAAGCTCTCCAATTCCAAGCTTAGCCATCATGGTCTGGAACAAGCTCTGGGACATCTGTAGGAGCATTGACTTGTTACCCAGATACAAGTGACCCCAAATTTCCAGAAAAATGTTCTGGAATTAGAGTTTCAAATATTCACTTGTTGGGAGAGTGACAACACAATCATACTGAGAGCCTCTGTATTCCCATATCCCCCCAGAGGATCTCCATTTTTCAGGTACAATTGGCATATAACACTGCATATGTTTAAAGAGTACAACATGTTGATTTGATACATTTATATACTACTATATATTTTTAGTATTTCCAACACCTAGCACAGAGTTTGGATCATAGAAAGTGTTTTATGGAGGCCCTGGATGGTTCAGTCAGTTAAGTGTCCGACCCTTGATCTCAGCTCAGGTCTTGATCTCAGGGTTGTGAGTTCAAGCCCTATGTTGGACTCCACACTGGGAGTAGAGCCCACTTTAAAAAAAGTGTGTTATGGATGAGCCTCCTACCCTCAGCAAGCATCTTCCTAAGTGGAAAAAGAAGAAAGGAATTTATGGAGACTTTGCTCCCTGACCTAGAGGACTGGTTGAGGTAGGAGTGGAGCCTCTACAAACCTATACCACATCCTACCTCACCCCAGTTCATATCAAACTTGGTTGTTTTCAACAAATTACTCATTTAAATGCAGAAACTCCCTGGGTAAGTTAATCTTCAAGGCTATTCCCACTCTGGTCGGGACTCTTGACTGCAGGAAGGCAGCATGAAGACCCTGGAACTAAGGGTGAGGAAAGGAATGAGGAGCTGCACCTATCTGAGGCTTTACTCAGAAGCCTGGTGTAACATAACCCAGGTCTTCTTCCAGACTTCTGGCCACCCATACCACACTCATCCCATGTTTTCAAAATCTAAGTAAGATGTTACACCCAATTTTGAAAGAGCAGACTTCAGCTGTGCATAGTGTAGCTCAGCCCTCTAGGGGTAGCCTCCTATCATTCCCAGCTTATTCACAGGATGAGCCTAGGGGTTGCCTCCCTATAATTCCCAGCACCATGAAGCTGAAGAAGAAATCTGTGTCAGCCCCTCACCCCTCCTTTCTCCTCTTTGGTTTTGGGGCTCAGTTGGTAAGTTCTCCTGCACCAGAAACATTTTAAGCCTTCCTCTACCCCAGGGTTAAGTACAGAATAAATTTTATTGCTGGAAAATTCACATTAGTCAAGAGCTATATTTTAAGGTAAGAATACCCAAGAAAACGTAGTTACTTCAGCAGAGGGAATGGACAAAATAATAAGCAACAGATCTAAAATTACACACACACAAAAATCAGAGACATTAGGAGTAAAACCATATGGCTGATATCACTGAAAACTGCCACCATGTTCACCTGATTCCCAAGCATTTCTAGGTGAGCATCAGAGGCTGAATGACAGGCTGAAAGGAACTTGAGTTTGACCCAGTCTGGAATTTTTATTACCTTCAGATATTCTCAGTTTCTCTCTGCATGTGCTTTCCCCACATTTACTCATATACATAATTTCTTCTCACCCCCAGAACATAATATGACAAAAAGGTTTGAATTAGAGTCAGAAGAAGAAAAGAAGAAAATAAATGACTCCTACAGTACCGTCTTTGAGAACTTCAATCGAGAGAAGGAGGTAACTTAGCCCAAAGCACATGAGTGGTTGAGCATGAAGCCTAGGTGGGACATCTGGTTCCTAGGTGTGCCTCTGTAATTAGGCACAATTTTGCCTTTATGGGCATATTCTTCCTTTCCCAGCTTCCTTGGAAATATATGCAAGTAGACTGGCAGTCTTGCTGTCCTTTATCTACATGGTCTTACCACAGGGTCACTGTGGAATGAAAACTGAAACTAGTGGGAAATAACAGAATGCTAAACACATACAAAACGTGAAATTCCCTATTTTGCCAAATTTTCCCAGTTTCTGAATGTCCTCCTCATTCTTGACTGTAGCTGAAGAGAAAGGGCAGTGTAGCAAACTAAACTAAGCAAGTTGGTCATGTATAGCTCTTAGTAATTAAGAGGATCTATCTAAAAGTTAGAGGGGGTAAGGGCGCCTGGGTGGCTTAGTCAGTTAAGCATGGGACTTAGGCTCAGGTCATGATCTCACGGTTTGTGAGTTTGAGCCCCAAGTTGGGCTCTGTGCTAACAGCTCAGAGCCTGGAGCCTGCTTCAGATTCTGTGTCTCCCTCTCTCTCTCTGCCCCTCCCCCACTCACTCTCTGTCTCTGTCTCTCAAAAATAAATAAACATTGAAAGAAAAACAAAAGTTAGAGGGGTTAAAATGTAGCTACTCTTGTTAATCACTCCCCTACAACCTTGATACTGATGCCAGATCATAGTGAAAACAGGTCTCAGACATACAGACATTTACTAAATAAACATGCATTACTAGCAAGCAGGCCCCAAGTGGTTATACCACCAGCTCTCTGAACTTTTAGGTACATGAAAGACTCATCAGAGGTGTATGCAAGGGTAGTACAGAGGTAGGATTCTGTAACCACTGTAGTCAGCATCTGGCAGCTGGAGCTCCTCCTAAGCAGACACAGGACCATTTAGGGATCAAACCTTAGACACCATTCCTGAGTGTGTAGGCTATAGGCTTTGTTAGATTCCTGTACTTTTTTCTTGCAAAGTGGACAGTGTCTCTAAAATAGTATCTACCTTCAGGGTGCCTGGGTGGCTCAGTCGGTTAAGTGTCTGACTTTGGCTCAGGTCACGATCTCACAGTTTGTGAGCTCGAGCCCCGCATCGGGCTCTGTGCTGACAGCTCAGAGCCTGGAGCCTGCTTCGGATTCTGTGTCTCATTCTCTCTCTGCCCCTCCCCCACTGTGCTCTGTCTCTGTCTCTCAAAAATAAATAAAAATGTAAAAAAAAAAAATTTAAATAGTATCTACCTTCAATATTCCATTTTTAAGAGTACATTTCCAACTATCATGCTAATTAAAAAAACACTAATTTCACCAATAAAAGCCCATTTCTGACATTCACTATAACTGAGCAAAACAGTAATGTAGGTGTGGGACATGCTGTGCAGTGTGTCCAGTTCTTCTGGGGTATAGAGAGCTCAGACATCTGAATAAGAAGTAGCAATTCCTCTAGTGGGGAGAGAGTTGATCATCTGCATGCATCCTTTCCTCTCTTCTATTTTTTCTCCAATGATGCTGACTATGAATCTGTAAATGGTACTCTCTCTGTCTCTCTCATGAAGCATAATTTACACTTAGCAAAAGCACTGTTTTGAAGGGGCACATGAACCCTAATGTTTATAGCAATGCTATCGACAACAACCAAAGTATGGAAAGAGCCCAAATGTCCATCGACAGATGAATGGATACAGAAGATGTGGCATATATATACAATGGAGTATTACTCGGCAATCAAAAAAGAATGAAATCTTGCCATTTGTAAAAACGTGGATGGAACTACAGTGTATTATGCTAAGTGAAATTAGTCAGTTAGAGAAAGACAAATATCATTATGACTTCACTCATGTGGAATTTAAGATACAAAACAGATGAACATAAGGGAAGGAAAACAAAAATAACATAAAAACGGGGAGGGCAACAAAATGTAAGAGACTCTTAAATACAGAGAACAAACTGAGGGTTACCGGAGGGGGAATGGGCTAAATGGTTAAGGGGTGTTAAGGAAGACACTCGTTGGGATGAGCGCTGGGTGTCATATGTAGGAGATGAATCACTGGATTCTACTCCTGAAATCATTATTGCACTATATGCTAACTAACTTGGATATAAATTTAAAAAAAAATCTAGAGCATTTCAGCAATCCAGAAATCAGTCTTGTGTTCCTTCCCAGTTAAGCCCTATCTCCCTCAAAACTTGACCCAAGACAACCACTGTTTTGATTCCTCCCATCATAGATTAGTTCCACCTGTTTTTAAGTTTCATATAAATGTAATCATGTAGTGTATGCTCTTTTGTATATAGTTTCTTTTTCCACACTACAGTGCCTGTGAAATTTATCTATTTTTTGTTTATATCAGTAATTTCTTACTTTTTATATCTAGTAGTATTCTTTTGTAGGAATATCACACAATGTGTTTACCATTTCCCTGTTTTTGGAGGTTTGGGTTGTTTCCGTTTTTTGTCCTCCCTATTTTATAATTAAGGCTTTTGTAACCACCCTTGTACAAATATTTCCATAGGCACAAGCTTTCATTTCCTTTGGGTATATACCTAGCAGTATTATTATTGGTCTCTCGGGTAGTTATAGGTTTAACTTTATAAGAAAATACCAAGCTATTTTCCATAGTAGTTGTATCATTTTACTCTTGCACCTTAAATCTATGAGAATTCCAGTTGCTCCTTATCATCAACAATTAGTATTGACATCCTTTTTAATTTTGACCCTTCCAATGGTATGAAATGGTATGAAATGGTATTTCATTACAGTTTTAATTTCCCTGACTATTATGTTGGGCAATTTTTTATATGCTTATCAGACAATTTATATGTCTTCTTTTGTGAAATGTTTAAGTCTTTTGGTTTAAGTCTTTTGTCATTTGAAAAAACTTGGATTCTTTATCTTTTTATTATTGATATGTAGGAGACCTTTACATAATATGGATACAAGTTCCTTGTCAGATATATGTGTTACAGATACTGTCTCCTAGCCTGTGGTTTGCCTTTTCATTTTACTTATGTTGTCTTCTGATGTGCAGAATTTTTTTATTTTGATGAAAACCAAATTATTAATTTTTTCCTTTTCACAGGAAAATTTTGTGTCCTTTCTATGAAATTGTTGCCTAGTCCAAGGATACAAAGATATTCTATCTTTTGAAAAGCTTTGTAATTTTAATTTTTATGATTCTGTGATCCATTTTGAATAATTTTTATGTATAGAGTGAGATAGAGGTCATAGGTCACTTTTTTCTGTATAAGTATCTAGTTGTTTGAGCATGATTTATAGAAAAAAACTTTCCATTCTCCATTAAGTTGCCGTGATGTTTTTGCTGTGTTTTGAGGGGTGGGGTGAGGGGGAATAGACTCTGTTCTGTTCCATTGAATTATTTGTCCATACCAAGGCCAAGACAACCATCATCTTAATTATTGTAGCTTGAAATCAGGGAGTAAAAATCTAGCTTTGCTCTTGTGTTTCAATGTTATTTTGACTCTTCTATATCATTTACATTCTTTTAAGTTTATTTATTTGTGTTTGAGAGAGAAGGGAGAGAAAGCGCAAGTGGGAAAGAGAGAAAAAGAGAGAGAGAGAGAGAGAGAGAGAATCCCAAGCAGACTCTGGACTGTCAGCACAGAGCCCAATGCAGGGCCAAATGCCATGAACTGTCAGATCATGACCTGAGCCAAAATCGAGAGTTAGACGCTTAACTGACTGAGCTACCCAGGTGCCTCTAATCACTTATATTTCTACATAAATTTCAGAATTAGTTTGTCAAGAAAGCTTGCTGGTATTCTAACTGAGATTGCATTGAATATAAAGATAAATCTGTGGATAAATGAATATTCAACAATATTAAATATGTACATTAACAACAAAGTCCTTGATGAAAATATGGTGTCTTTTTAATATTTGTTGATGTGATATGGTGTAAGAAAGTGGTCCAGGTTCATTCTTCTGCATGTCACTGTCCAGTTTTCCCAGCACCATTTGCTGAAGAGACTGTCTTTTTTCCATTGGATGCTCTTTCCTGCTTTGTCAAAGATTAGTTGGCCATATATTTGTGGGTCTATTTCTGGGTTTTCTATTCTTTTCCATTGATCTATGTGTCTTGTTTTGTGCCAATACCATATTGTCTTAATGATTACAGGTTTGTAATGTAGCTTAAAGTCTGAAATTGTGATCTTCACTAGGTTACTTGTTTTTTTGAGTGTTGAGTTTGGTGAGTTCTTTATAGATTTTGGATACTAAGCCTTTATCCGATATATCATTTACAAATATCTTCTCCCATTCCATCGGTTGCCTTTTTGGTTTTGTTGATTGTTTACTTTGCTGTGCAGAAGCTTTTTATCTTGATGAGGTCCCAATAGTTCATTTTTGCTTTTATTTCCCTTGCCTCTGGAGACAGGTCATATAAGAACTTGCTGCAGCTGAAGTCAAAGAGGGTGCTGCCTGCTTTCTCCTGTAGGATTTTGATGGTTTCCTGCTCACATTTAAGTCTTTCATCCATTTTGATTTTTTGTGTGTGTATAGTGTACATAGGGGAAGGGAAAGAAAAATAAGATAAAAACAGAGAGGGAGGCAAACCATAAGAGACTCTTAAATACAGAGAACAAATTGAGGGTTGCTGGAGGGGACATAGGTGTGGGGATGGGTTAAATGGGTGATGGGCATTAAGGAGGGCACTTGTTGGGATGAGCACTGGGTGTTCTATGTAAGAGATTGATCACTGGGTTCTGCTGAAGCCAAGACTACACCGTATATTAACTAACTTGAGTTTTAAAAAATATATATAGAGTTATATAATATATATTTATATATTATATTATATATATTTATATATTATATATTTTTATCTTATGTATTATATATTATATATTATATATATTTATATATTATATATTTATATATAATATATATTTAAACATATATATATATTGCACATAAGTTAAGATTTTCAAAATTTACCTTCAACAAATTAAATGTGTGCTTCATTACACCAATATCTAAACTTTGGTGAATACTACATTCTGGAATCCTATTCTGGCTTTCTCAAGTCTCTGAAAGAAGTGCCAGAAACCCCAGTGCTGACCTTTTCCGAATAAAATTGTTTTTAGGAGCTACTGAAACAACATGAAAAGGACACCTTGCAATTAGAGGAGCTGAGAAAGACCAAACAGGTAAGCTCTTTCATTTTTCTTGTGGAATTAGCATCTTACAAATGCACCAGTAAAATTATATACCCTCAATAAAATAGAATCTATTATAATTTTCCAAAACAAAACAAAAGGAAGACCCAAAGCTGAGTTTGCTGGATTCAACAAGTCAAATAGAACTTTATAACTATAATACAAAGTCATTTGTAAAACAGAGCCTTTGTGTTTTTTTAGAGCAATTTGAGCAAATATATGAGCAATATGCTGTGTGGTCTTCAGTGTCAAATGCGTTCCATTTCTAGTAAGGCTCAAACCACAAAAGAGTCTTGATTTGTAAAATACCAAATTCTTCCCTTAAGCTCTAAAAAGTACAATACTGACCCTGGGAACTCTAATTCCAAGCCTCTCCTTGATATTCCAAATGTGCCTCAACCCCAACAGCTTCCTCAAAGAATTCTGTTCTTCTGGGACAAATTATGGCACTTCCATGTGGGAGATACCTGAAGGGAAACTGTTCAAACCCATGAACTGCCTTCTGATTCTTCTTACACTAGGATCCAGAATGGACATGTTTGGGAAAAGACTAGCCATTATAAAATCATGGAATTATATCTTAGAGCTTAGGCAAGGCTTCAGCATTGTTGGGTCAACAAGCCTCAATGTCCTGCATGGTAGACAGATAGGCTTTGGAGCAAGGAAAACCCAGTGCATTGTAATAGCTGCTTTAATGAGCTTGTCTACTAATTCTATCATTCCTTTCTGGTTCTGTTAATTGATTTTGCTCCTCATTTGTGGTCATATTTTCTCACTTGTTTACATGCCTGGTAATTTTTTTTTTTTTTTGGAGGCCTGCCATTGTGAAGTTTACCTTGTTGGGTGCGGGGGGGTGCCTGGCTGGCTCAGTCCATAGAGCATGCGACTCTTGATCTCTGGGTTGTGAGTTCAACCCCCACCTTGAGCATAAGCGTAATCAAAACAAACAAACCAAAAAGGTGGATTGCAAACTACCTTGTTGGGTGCTGAATATTTTTGTATTTCTTTAAATATTGTTGGACTTTGTTCTGGGATGCAGTTAAGTTAAAGCAGTCTTTAGTTTAAGGCTAATTTTCCCCCCTACAGAGATAATACCCTTCTGAGTAGTCTACCCAATACTCTGTGTACTCTGGTTGGTGGGAATATAACTATTCCCAGTCCTGTGTTGAGGCTGGGGATTATTCTACCTGCTCTGTGCTCATGATTCTTTCCCCTAACCTTATCTCCTTCTATTTCTTCCCCTTCATTACACAACTGCAATGGCACTGGACTCCTTGCTGTATTTTTAACAGTCAAGGATCCTTTACTTGGGGTCTTTGCACTTGACATTCACTCTTCTTGGGAAGCTCTTTCCTAGATATCCACACAACTAACTTCCTTACCTCTTTCTGGTTTTGTTCAAACGCCATTTCTGAAGGGCCACTCTATTTAAAGGCTTAACACCCTCCCCAACACTTCCATTTCCTTGTTTTATTTTTCTATACAGATTTTTTACATTTATTTATTTATTTATTTTAAGAGAGAGAGCAAGCACATGAGTAGGGAAGAGGGACAGAAAGAAGAGAGAGAATCTTAAGCAGGTTTCATACTCAGTACAGAGCCTGATGAGGGGCTCTCCAAACTGTGAGATCAAGACCCGAGCTGAAATCAAGAGTTGGATGCTCAACTGACTGAGCCACCCAGGCGCTCCTCTATACAGATTTATAACTGTCTAACCTGATAAACTCAATGAATGAAAGCAGAGATTTTTGTCTGTTTTTTCTACCACTAATCTCCAGTTTCTAGAACAGTACCTGGCACATCACAGACATTTAGTAAATACCAGCTGATTTTTTTGAATGAATAAGCAAACAAAAGAATGCTAAATGACCTAGTACAGTGCTTTGTACAATGCAAATACAGTGAGAGATGGTACCTCTCTAGTTTATATCTTGAGAAGATGCTTATTCCATGGGAAGAGCTCTGAAGACATGTAGGAGTTAAATGAGGCTGACATCTGAAAGCACAGAGCCATCTGGATCATTTTTATTGTCTCTTCAGCATTTATCTAATGTAGTAGATTCCACATTTATCCCTTCCCCACACTAACACTGCATCTTCTATCTTCATCCTTGGTTTGTTTTTAATTTATTATTGTAATTATTTTATTGACTTTTATTTAATTTTTTTCATCCCCTTCACTAGGGTGTATCTCCATAAGAGTAGAAATTATATTTTTCTTATTCATCATAATATTCCTAGTGCCTATAATAGTAGGTGTTTTTCCTAATTAAAAGACTATTTTTAAGGAGTGCCTGGGTGGATCAGTCGGTTGAGCATCTGACTCTTGATTTCTGCTCAGGTCATGACCTCTGTGTTGAGTACAGCACCTGCTTAAGATTCTGTCTCTTCTGCCCCCTTTTCCCTACTAGCGTGCTCTCTCTCTCTCTCTCAAACCAACTTTTCTTAAAGGCTATTTTTTAGAGCAATGTTAGGTTTACTGAAAAATTAAACAAGTGCAGAGAGTGCCCATATCCTCCCCCCAACACAAACATACAATATACTCTATTATTAACATCTTGCATTAGTGCGGTACATTTGTTACAGCTGATGAACCAATATTGATACATCATTTTTAATTAAAGTCCGTAGTTTACATTAGGGCTCACTCTTTGTGTTATGCATTCTATAGGTTTTATCAAATGCATCATGCCATGTACCCACCACTGCAATATCATACAGAATATTTTCTTTACCTAAAACTCCTCTGTCCTCCACCTATTTATCCCTGCTTCCCTTCCCAATCCCTGGCAACAACTGATCTTTTTACTGTCTCTATAGTTTTGCATTTTCCCCAATGTCATATAGTTGGAATCTGGAGTAGATATTTGATAAATATTTGTTTAATAAATGAATGATTGGTAGCTATTGTGACAACCACGGGAGCTCTGGTGAGGGCTGGCTCTGGGGCAGTGATAGTGAGTCTGCATATGAGGATATAGATGGGCAAGACATAAAGGAGATAGAAGTAAGAGGGCACAGTGACTGAACAGTGAAGGAGAAGGAGTAGCTAAAGTTGACGCTTCACATTCTAGTCCAGGCACCCTGCAGAAGAGAATAAATAGATAGACATTGTTGTCTTCTTAAACAGGTCATGGAGGAAGAGTTGAATGCACAATCTGTTATCTTAGAATCACTTAACACAACCCTCTACCAAACCCAGATGGAACTCCAGAGAGAGGTGAGTCCTGGCTGGAGTGGGGATAGGGTTGTGCAGAGGAATCCAGGTCTCTGTATGGTTCTGCCATGTAGCTTTGCTCTGGATGACTCTGGCTTGGGAAAGAGAGCAATTAAAATTTACATGTCTTTCAGAAAGCTACAGTGGGAAATCTGGAGAAAACACTCCAGACCAAGCTTGCCGAGACTGAAGAAAAGTTTAAATACACCATACAGCTTCTGACAGAAGAAAACATTCATCTAAGGTGTGCATGATGCTGCTCAAAAAGACATGGCTGAGTTATCTTTAGAAAGTGGAAGGGAGTTTGGGTGAGGAATAGATATGAAGATGAACCCAGGTATTTCTTAATAAAGTCAAGGCACAGGCACTTCCAGTAGGGAAATAGTCATTCAAAGCCTGGCCACGGAAGTCACCTGCTAAGGACAGACAGTTCATCTGAAGTGGTGCTGGGCATGTGTCTAGACTCCTCTCCGTTATTACATCTTAGTTTTTATCCAAAACAGCACATGAAATTTACCTGTGGATCTTTATTTTTTAATTAATTTATTTATTTTGAGAGAGACAGAGTAAGTAGGGGAGGAGAGAGAGAGAGAGAGAGAGAGAGAGAGAGAGAGAGAGGAGCAGAGGATCTGTAGCAGGCTCCACACCGACAGTACCCGATGCAGGGCTCCAACTCGTGAACTGCAAGATCATGATGTGAGCCAAAGTCAGACACTCAACTGACTAAGCCACCCAGATGCCCCTATCTGAGGGTCTTTGAGTTTATTCAGTTCTGTGAATAAATTTTAAATCCCTAAAGTCCTCTGCCCTCCACCTATTCATTTTTTGCTTCCCCTCCCAACTCCTGGAAATTACGGATCTTTTCACAGTCTCTGTAGTTTTGCCTTTTCCAGAATGTCATACAGTTGGAATCTTTAAGAGATATTTAATAAATATTTAATGAATGAACGATTGGAAGCTATTGTAACAACCCATCTGAGTTCTGAGTTTTTACCATGTCCCCTGAGGGGTTATGGGTTTAGGTGTCAGTGGTTTACACTTAGATACATCTGCGTTTAGTTCATGTGGAAGTCAACTTTAGGTCAGAAATAATACTGTTAACTGGAAATGCATTTTAAATCATTGGGATAAATTTTTGGTAGATACTTCAATAAAGGGAAGTTATTCATTGTATTGATTTGGTAGTAAAACTTATCCCTTCTTGTCTAGGTTCTTTGATCTAATAGTTAAATTGGCATAAAACAGATTAACAGGAAAAAACAAATTTAATTTTGTATGTATAGGAGCTCAGTAAAATATGAGACTCAAAGAAGTGAACAAATCAGGCAGTTATACCTTTTAGACAAAGTAACAATAAATTTGTAAAGAATTGACAAGACAAAGAAGTTTGGGGTTGGGGTACTAAATTAGTAAGTAAGTAACAGAGTTGTTGGGGTTTTTTTTAATGGTTTATTTATTTTTGAGAGAGAGAACAGGCAGGGGAGGGGAAGAGAGGATCTGAAATGGGCTCTGTGCTGACAGCAGTAAGCCCAATGTGAGCCTTGAACTCACAAACCACAAGATCATGACCTGAGCCCAAGTCAGACACTCAACCAACTAAGCCACCCAGGTTTTTTGTATACAGACTTCTTAGCTTTAAATTCCCTATTTCTGCTGATAGGGATATCTCTTTACCTTCTGGTATAGGGAAGGTATATTCATATGAAAAATATATTTCCTACTTTCAGGGGAACAAAGAGGGTCAGAATGCCTTTCTTGCACTGGCTGTTGCTTAAGTAACTTTAACTCAAGTAATCAATATGCAAGGTATATTGGGATGGCATACTCTGTTTCCCCTCAGCAGAATATTCCTCATTTGAGAATTTGGTAACCTAAATATCATTTCTCATTAAATTCAAAACGACTGCAAGTATGGGGTGCCTTGGTGGCTCGGTTGGTTGAGCGTCTGACTCGATTTCAGTTCAGGTCATCATCTCATGGTTCATGGGATCAAGCCCCACATCAGGCTCTGTTCTGACAGCGTGGAGCCTGCTTGGGACTCTCTCTCTCAAAATAAATAAACATTAAAAAAAAAAAACCTATAAGTAATGTGTGCAGCTGCCCCCAGTGAAGTAATGAAACCACATTTCTCTCCCCTCAGATATCCTACATCCCCTTCTATCCTTGAGTCTATAGTGATACATGTTCTTTTTCTCTATAGGCAAAAAATAATTGTGAAGAATGAAGAAATTTATAAGGAACGATCTGGGAGGTTTCTCTCTATGTATGAGAATGATTCTGATAATTTAGAAGATGATAGCAATGAAAAACAAGAACTATGAGCAGAAAAGTTGTTCTCCAATACAAAAGATGTTAGGAACACCATCTCCATAGGCTTAGACAACTCCTGTGAGAGTTTCTTGAGAAATGTATATTATGAGTTTAGTTCTTGGGTTGCCTGGGTTCTACTTTTGCCTTTTCAAAATTTCCTTTCTTCTAAGTGGTTGGGAATGTTTGAATTCTCATCTCAGTTATACAGGCTTTCAAGACTCTTCATTGTAAAGTGATGTTCCCTATACCTGGATCTAAACTTTCTCTGGGTATTATACTATTTTCTCTTCCACATTTACACATTTCATTATGAAAACACTGATCCGAAGAACTTGTTCCTATTAAATATTGACTATATTTTGAAATACACCTTTTGTCCCCCTGGGGCATTTACCTAGCAAAAATGTAATTTGTTGATTCAATTCCAAAAATCCTTTCTCTCTTACATGTGTCCCCACTGCTCCACTTCTCAATCGTGTTCCCTATACTATGATTTTGGAAAAAGTGTCTGATGATCCTTGCCACCTTCTCTAAACAATCATCAGAATTCAAATCCCCACAGGGCAGGCAACTGGTTTTGGGGGTAGATTCCCATGATTCATCGCTTACATACAACACCAGTGCTCATCCCAACAAGTGCCCTCCTCAATGCCCATCACCCATTTTCCCCTCTCCCCCCCCCCCAATCCCCATCAACCCTCAGTTTGTTCTCTGTATTTAAGAATCTCTTATGGTTTGCCTCCCTCTCTATTTGAAACTATTTTTCTCCTTCCCTTCCCCCCTGGTCTTCTGTTAAGTTTCTTAAGTTCCACATATGAGTGAAAACATATGATATCTGTCTTTCTCTGACTGACTTATTTCACTTAGCATAATACCCTCCAATTCCATCCACATTGCTGCAAATGGCAGGATTTCATTCTTTCTCATTGCCAAGTAGTATTCCATTGTATATATAAACCACATCTTCTTTATCCTTTCATCAGTTGATGGACATATGGGCTCTTTGCATAATTTGGCTATTGTTGAAAACACTGCTATAAACATTGGGGTACGAGTGCCCCTATGCATCAGCACTCCTGTATCTTTTAGATAAATTCCTAGTAGTGCTATTGCTGGGTTGTAGGGTAATTCTATTTTTAATTTTTTGAGGAACCTCCACACTATTTTCCAGAGCAGCTGCACCAGTTTGCATTCCCACCAGGAGTGCAAGAGGGCTCCCATTTCTTCACATCCTCGCCAACATCTGTTGTTTCTGAGTTGTTAATTTTAGCCACTCAGACCCAAAATCTATAAAGAACTTACCAAAGTCAACACCTGAAAAACAAAGAATCCAGTGAAGAAATGAGCAGAAGGCATAAATAGACACTTTTCCAAAGAAAACATCCAGATGGCCAACAGACACGTGAAAAGATGGGCAATAAATTTTTAAAATTTACAACTGTATGAGCCGACACTGGGGAACTAAAGTAAAACATATCTATGATCCAAACATTTTCCACCTGTGAGAGGTCAATGACAAAAAACAAACACAAAATGAACAAAACAATCTCCAACCAACAGTAAGTTAAAATTCTATTTTATAATGTTAAAAATATTATTGAAAAGAAATACTATTCAAAAAACATTCTTTAAAGAAACAGTTTTTTTTTAAGTTTATAAAGATTTAGAATTAACACATAAAGAGCAAATGCAAATACATGAAAGGGATACAATATTGTTAGAACAAAAGCAAATCAATTGGTAAAAAAGCTTTTAACATAAGAAATTACATCTTCAAATTTATATTTAAAAAAACTTACAGGGGCGCCAGGGTGGCTCAGTCGGTTAAGCGTCCGACTTCAGCTCAGGTCATGATCTCAAGGTCCGTGAGTTCGAGCCCTGCATCAGGTTCTGTGCTGTCAGTTCAGAGCCTGAAGCCTGCTAGGGATTCTATGTCTCCCTCTCTCTCTTCCCCTCCCCCATTCACTCTCTGTTTCTATCAAAAAATGAATAAACGTTAAAAAAATTTTTTAAAAACTTATAAATTAGTGTAGAGGATGGCTTGGAAAGGGAGAGACTGGAAGTACAAAAAATAAAACTCATGCCATTAACATCAGTTCCTTCAAAAGTGAGGTTAATTGTACTTAAAATAATAAGAACAAGGAAAATCATTCCTCAGTTTTGTATAATCTAAATCTAGACAGAGTCATGGTGTCTGAAATCAGGGTTTCCTCATAACTCAGGAGAGGAGGCTCACATGTTTCTGAGATTGCCCAGCACACATGCCAGAAGAGCTCAGGTTGGATGTGGGAGCATTACACATGAGGTAGGTTTTTGTTCGTTTGTTTGTTTTCTTAGCTGGGTCAGATCACAAAATCTCCCTCAGTGACCTTTGAGAGGAGGTCACTGGCATCCCCCTGCATACTGTTAAACAACAGAAATTCAACTGAGTAAATTTAAAGATCAAATTGAATTAGGTCACTCTCCTAAGGGGAATGGAAAGAGTTAATCAGGATTATTTCACCAGTGCTAACCAGGTGATTCCATGTTGATTGACTAAAGATTATATTCCTGGGGAATTGCATTTTGGTTAGGTATTAAGTCTTAACTTGCTGACATGGAGTTTAGCACAAGGGACTCCATTTGGGGCCTACTGTCTCCTTTTTAACAACACCTTTTATAGTTGTACCTCACATTCTGCCCCATAGAATCACACCCAGTTAGCAGGAATGTAAGCCTAACAAATTCTCATAGGAACCAAGAATGAGGAATTAGTTCTTTCACGGAAAGGAGGAGAATTATGGTTTTCTTGACATCCTCTCCCAATACTTGAACAACATTCACTTAATTCTGAGTCCTCAAGTGGGAAATTGCTTTCTCCACTTCCAGTCTTCTTATGCCTTATGAAATCTCTGCACCACCATTAACTCTGTGTCCCAGGTTAAAGCTTTGGAATAACATCCTTTTTATTTTATTTTATTTTTTATTTATTTAATGCTTAACAATTTGAAGGGAATCAAATGACTCTAGGTTGAGAGGCACCTGGGTAGCTCTGCTGGCTAAGCGCCCAACTTTGGCCCACGTCATCACCTCACAGTTCATGAGTTCAAGCCCTGGGTGGGGCTCTGGGCTGACAGCTCAGAGCCTGGAGCCTGCTTCAGATTCTGTGTGTGTGTCTTTCTCTCTGCCCAACCCCACCCCCACACTCATGCTCTGTGTCTCTCACAAACATTTAGAAAAATGATTCTAGGTTGAAAGCAGATGAGAGATGTACAAAGAACATTCTGCCACTGCTTTTGAACTTTATGATGTTACATTTCATTTATACTTATTGTATTTTTTATCTACTGTAAGTTTTTTAGGAACTTTTTAATTGAATCAAAAATAAAATTAAAACCATGCCTGTGGCTATCAATCTCCAATAGTTATTATTGCAAAGCCAGAGGTTTAGGCTTGAATTTGCATAGGAATTAAGTTTTCCTGACTTCCATTCTCTCCCCTTCCTGCCATCCAAAAGAAAAAAAATAAGCTGATAGCAGCATTTTACTAACAAATAAATTAAGCATAGTGTTATGCAACTAAACAGCATCAATTAAGAGGGAAGAAGAGTTTTTTCCTCAGTGTGAAAGTAGGTTGTGGCATTTGTTTCCCCATGTTTTTCTTGTCATCCTTATTGCTCACTTCAAAGTTCACCTCAGTAAGGATGGTGAGGATATCTTCGCCCCTGAAAAACAACAACATTGTGACCATCTGTGGGGAAACAACACTGGCAAACCCTTCTCATCTGCTGTACTCAGGGACAGTTCTTTCCCTCAAAACATCAGGCATTGGAAATCATAAGTTGCTAAACTAATTTGTATCAAAGATTTCCAGGTAAAGGAGTTGCTTCAGAGCTTAATAACTTATCTTTGGTTTACTCAAGATCTCTACTGACCATCAGAAACCTCGGTGTCAACATCAGATTTGAGTTCTTTCCCTCCTGATCTGTTTGTACCTTACTCTTCTATGTACTATGTCACTTGCCACCATAATTGCTTCAGTGCCCCCCAAACATCCTCTGCCTCAGATCAACATTGCTTCTGTGATCATCTAATGATCACTTTGGGGCAAGGGAAAACCCAATGTCTCCTACAGTTGCTCCACCCCTTTCTCACCAGCCTCTCTTCTCAGGTCAGCTGGGCAACCTGCTCATTCGTAGTCAAGGTTACAAAAGAAAAACATGGTGTTGATGTTATGATTCACTCCTTTGTCTACCATGGGAAATTCCCACTCTTCATACACTTAAAGCATGGTGAGATATAGAGCTAGAAGATTTCTTGCTATTCACCCATTACATGTGCATTTGTGTGAACTGTGACTACAAAACCATCATTTAGGGTATAATAAATGAAGGACGAATATTTTCCCACATTTTGTGGCTTCAAATTAGGCCAAATTAGTGGGAATATAAAGGGTTTCTACTCTTTGGTACTTATCTCCCACAACACACCAAGAGGGTTTAAGGTTGGTTAGCTATTATACAACTTTGACAGAGTTGGAGGATGTTAAAAATTGAAATGGGTTATTGTACCTTCTTGGAAGACTCCCAAAACCAGTTAAGTTGGCTCAGTCATGTTCTACCTAAAAACAAAGCTGAGCTGACTTTACCATCATTCCCTGCTCTATGATACCCTATCATTTCAGATGCTAAATAAAAGAAACTCTGCAGTAAGTACCTCAGTTTTTTTCCATCTGTGAGCTGAAGATATTAACACTTGCCCCCTCTCCCATTTTGCAACTAACCTGGAAAGTACAACTATGTAATCCATAGCTAGAAATTTAGAAATGAATGAAAGGCAGAGCAAGCAAAAATTACCTAGGACATCTTTCTCTTAGGCTCTGGCAAAGTGACTGGATATACCAGGTCCCCTCCGTAGGGTTTCGGTAGGAAACACAGTTGTTCACAGTGGCCATCCCCAGCAGAAAATCAGCCTCATCTGGGATATATCTCTTCTGAAATGATGAGTCCATTTCTAAGTAGTCTTCCTTCTGTTCGGAGTCAGTCTCAACAGCTATACCTCTCTGGTAGTTATCCCCTTGACAAGCCTGAATAAAAAAGATTTTGGGCTTGCCTGCAAGGGAAGGGCACTTTGAACCAGTGAAGTAAGAAGTCAGCTCATAGATGGGGGCTTCCTGCCCATCAGAGCCATAAATAATGCCTTTGTCTCCATGGGAGAGGATACAGCAGATGAAGCAATCTTTGTTATTATGGTCCATTCTTTGGTAGGATTTCAGAACTTCACAGATTGTCTTTGCTGTAGAGTCTTTGAAATTCACAATCTCAAAATGAAGCTCACTAAAGGTCTTACTCAAAGCTTCTGAAAAGTGAAATAAGAAAAGTCATATTACACCACAGTAATTCCCAGACCACAGCCCAATAGAGAGAACATTGATCAGATAAAGAATGTGAAACAGAACTGAAGAGCAAGGCCATTTATATCACCTGGCTGAATTCCATAGTTTTCTAATATTTATTGCCCTTAGCAGAAAACATTTCTAGTCCTGAGGCAAATGAGAAAGGGGAGAGTGCTATTGTTGGCCTTTTGTCTTTTCTCAACTAGGCTATAAGATGGGTAAGCTATTATATAGGCTTACTACCAAACCAATCTAAATAATAATTGTATTACTTACATAGAACAAAAAGCAAAAACATTTTTAAAATTTTTAAATTTATTTTACTTTTTAAAATGTTTATTTTTTTGAGAGAGAGAAAGAGAATTTAAGCAGGGCTCAATTCCATGACTTTGGGATCATAACCTGAGCCAAAATCAAGAGTCAGATGCTCAACCAATTGAGCCACACAGGAGCACCCCAAAACACTTTTTAATAAAAGATCCATATTTATTTTATCTCAAGCACTCTCAAAAATTGTTTACCAAAATGCAAGATATGAACCTTTCAAAAGTCAAGTAGAACTGAAAGTCCTATTACAAAAAAGCTATCCCTTTTCTACTTCTCCCTTTTACCCAATCATGTTCCACGAATGCAACCACTTTCAACTTTTAACTACTTTTTTTTTTTGGTATTAGCCTCCATCTTGTAACGAATTTGGGCACTTTGTTATTTACTATTTTATAAATTTTAGCCTTATGTAACTTATGTATTGAGTTCCTATTATGGAAGATGAGCATTTTTTTAAGTTTATTTATTTTAAGAGAGAGAGAGAGAGTGCATGCACATGCAGAGAAGGGGCAGAGAAAGAGGGAGAGAGAATCCCAAGCAGGTTCTGCACTGTCAGTGCTCAAACTCACTAACCATGAGATCATGACTGAAGCCAAAATCGAGTCCAGACACTCAACCAACTGAGCCAGCCAGGCACCCCACAGGATGAGCGTATGAACTCTTATTCAGTTGTTTACAACTTTTAAAATTTTTGATGTTTATTTATTATTTTGACAGAGAGAGAGAGAGTAGTGGGGAAGGGGCAGAGAGAGGGAGACACAGAATCCGAAGCAGGCTCTGAGGGTCAGCACAGAACCTGACATGGGGCTCGAACCCATGGACTGCAGACCACAATATCAGGACCTGAGCTGAAGTCAGACACTTAACTGACTGAGCCACCCAGGTGCCCCAGTTGTTTACAACTTTTAGTTGAATCAATAGTAAGATGAAAATATACCTTAATTATGCTTCTTTTCTTATTAAGTTTTTTCTTTCCTGGAATTAGTAATCGCATTATTTTTTCATTGCTTTGTTTTCTATATGCATAACATTATTTTTCCCCCTAGTGCTCTAAGATCTAGTAAAAGTCTCTCAACGTTTTCAGGCTGCTTGATTCTTTTTTTAAAACTAAAAATTATATATATTTAAGGTGTACAGCATGAAGTTATTACCACAGTCAAGCTGATAACATATCTCCTCACATACTTAATTACTGTGAGTGTGTGTGTGATGAGTTCACCTGAAATACTAGTATTCAATACAGTCTTATTAACTATAGTCATTATGTCATACATTAGATCTCTAGACTTTTTCACCCTAGAGATCTGCAAATTTACACCTACCCTTTGACCAAAAACCCAGAAATACAATCAAATATTATTTTAATAAAAGTGTTTTAACAGAAAATTAATGAAAATCAAAGGCCTGTTTCTCCAATACCAAGGTATATGATGATGAGTGATACAGTCAGTGGACTTCAGCTCTGTGGCTTTTGAAATCTTAGAATGGATTTGCTTGAATAAACAACTGTTAACAGAGACCATTAGCAGAATCTTGATGATTAAAATCAACCTACATTAATTTTCCAAACTTTATTCAGTTAAAAAAATATATATCATTACCTGACATTATGACTCATAATGTCAACCAATTGAGCCACACTAAGGGCCCTGCTAAGGGCATTTTCAAAAATACAGTTGTTGGGTTGGATTATCTCTATTATCACTTTTAGTAGTAACCATTTCTATTTTCACATGCTGCCAATTATTTTTTCATTTAACCTATAAGTTCTCAATCTTATCCTAAATAGGCTGAGCAAAAGAATTTCTGGCTAGTTTAATATTTGAAAAGACCATTTCTATTAAAGACTGACAATTTCATCTACGCTTATAGCCCAACTTTAATAAATGCAACTTCTAAAAATATTTTTAATTTTTTTTTAATGTTTATTTTTGAGAAAGAGCACGAGCAGGGGAGGAGCAGAGAGAGAGGGAGACACAGACTCTGAAGCAGGCTCCAGGCTCTGAGCTGTCAGCATAGAGCCCGATGCAGGCTCAAAGTCATGAACTATAAGATCATGACCTGAGCCAAAGTCAGACGCTTAACCAACTGAGCCACCCAGGTGCCCCTAAAATTTTTTTTAAGTTTATTATTTTGAGAGAGACAGAGACAGGTAACAGTTAACAGCTAACTAGACTGATAACCTTCAGGGTTTCCTTTGCTTCCCACCAAAGAAAGTAGGGAACAGGCTAATGAAACAATGTAGCTGATGAGTCTTTGAAGGTTAATAAATCGAAGCAATTATGTCTAGAAAGGCAATTCATGCACAGGCTCCTTGAGACAAAAATATAGAGCCAGCAAGATCATGAGCATTTGCTGCTTACACCTAAATCACTAACTAGAAACAGTTTTTGAAATATCAAGCTAAAAGAGACAGCATGAATAGGGGAGTGGCAGAGAGAGAGGGAGAGAGAAAGAGAATCCCAAGCAGGCTCTGCACTGTCATGCACAGCCTGATGCGGGGCTCAAACCCACAAAACTGCGAGATCACAACCTGACCGGAAACCAAAAGTTGGACGCTTGACCAAATGAACCACCCAGATGCCCCTATAAATGCAACTCCTATATATGGTCTTGATCCCAAAGCAATGTTTACACCTAATAATTAATACATTCTACAGAAGCAGTATTAGTTTAGTTGAATTAAAAGCAAAGCTTGTTGTTGCTTTTTATTATTAGTCTTTTATTAAGACTCAATATTTTACCCTAGATACATTACTTTGATTAAAAATTAATTTAAAAAAACAAAAGCAGGGTCACCTGGGTGGCTTAGTCAGTTGAACATCCAACTTCGGCTCAGGTCATGATCTCATGGTTTGTCAGTTCGAGCCCCACATCGGGCTCTCTCGGCTGTCAGCACAGAGCCTGCTTCAGATCCTCTGTACTCCCCTCTCTCCCCTGCTCATGCTCTCTCTCTCTCTCTCAAAAATAAATAAACACTTCAAAAAATGAAATTAAGAAATTAAAAACCAAACGCAGAAAACTAACGAATACATAAGAATGTTCTTCACTTCCACCAGGAAATATATCTATTTTTTTTTCTGAAACATGTGGCCCTGTTGGTACAATTTTGTTCTTTCCTTTTGATAAAAACATAGGTATTAGAAATATTTCACTTCTTTTCAGGGTCCTACTGTACCTGCATCGAAGTTTGTTCCATTCCTATCCTTAATGTTCTGAAGTTTGGGCACATCCTTCCGTGCTCTGCTAAAATCATAATTGTTAAAGATCAAACAATATCCGCGAGGTTTGCTTTTCATTCGGTAAACTTTGTCCGATGTCTGGAAAACAAAAATCCAACCCAGGAGCTGACTCTGTGGGTCAAACACTTGAGATGTGAATAGATGACTCCCTAGTAAGAAGCCAGTCTGTCCCCTTAGCCAAACTGGGACCCAAGTGTACTTACAATGTCCCTACCCCAACTTGACATTGTTTCTCTGGTGAACTGGTTTCCACCTGTTCTCTGGACACATGATTCCCCAGACTTCTGCCCCACAGTTAGTGTGTAAAATCAGTGTCCCAGTACTTGGGCCTCCTGAGCACTTTGCACATATATGAATATGGTTTTCATCAGAGCATATTTTCATTATTTGTTTTAGTTTACGCTCAAGGTGGCTAACATCTGCACCAGGAACTAGAATTTATTAAATTTTTTAATGTGAAATTTATTGTCAAATTGGTTTCCATACAACACCCAGTGCTCATCCCAACAGGTGCCTTCCTCAATGCGCATCACCCACTTTCTCCTCCCTCCCACCCTAGAATTTATTAATTTGTGAAAACTCTGTCAGGAGTTGATGAATGAATGAACATCCTAATGCTGTCTTTGGGTTGCCTGTCTGTCACCTTGTGATTCCCTTGGCTAGCCATTCAACTCATCTATGTTTCTGGGCTAACAGTTGAGGGTCTGCCCTTCTGTGGTTCCTGGATTTTGAAAGCCGATGACTTAGTTTGGCTCTCAGGACCACAGCAATTGGAGGAGAGAGATGCACTAGTCAGGCAGGTCTTGGCTATGCTGCAGGTTACAGGATCCAGATTCTAGTACCTGACAGCATCAGTCAGAGATGGCCCTGTGTTCTGACTCTCCCAGGGCTGTCTCAGTGCTGAGATATTCAGCACGTATTGGGAAATCTATGCAGCTCCTCGAGGTAGAGAAAAGGGCTCCACACTAAGGGCTCAAGTTCCTGGCTCTACTACTGAATAACCTTAAGACTTTGTGCAAGTTACCAGAGCTCTCTTGCACTTAGTACGTTTAGCAGTTCAATAGGGACCACACTTACTTTGCTATTTGCAAAGTGCCACATGACTTTGGTTACTCTTTGATTTTCAGACTTAGATCTGGTAATCTGCTCAGGAGCCCACTTTTAACTGGTCTCTCTCAGCTTACTTTCAAGTCTCCCACTAGACTGATAACCTTCAGGGTTTCCTTTGCTTCCCGCCAAAGAGAGTAGGAAACAGGCTAATGAAACAGAATGTAGCTGGTGAGTCTTTGAAGGTTAATAAATCGAAGAAATTATGTCTAGAAAGGCAACTCATGCACCGGCTCCTTGAGACAAAAATATAGAGCCGGCAAGATCATGAGCATTTGCTGCTTACACCTAAATCACTAACTAGAAACAGTTTTTGAAATATCAAGCTAAAAGAAAAGCTTGCTTTTCCCAGTCCTTCTAGACTTTTCCCCCCAAAGCTTTCTCCCACTCAGGCTGAGGCAGCTGCTGAAAGAATTGCATAGGAGGCTTCTCACTTACTCTGCCCACCAACTATTCCAATGCCTTTGTCTTTGGTTTTGAAATAAGATGTCAACACTTGTTAACATTAAAACTTAAAAAATAACATTTTAAAATTTGTCCTTTTGTGAAAATTTTCTATAGTTCTCAAAATTTCCCACAAGTGTCTGCCCCTTAGTAGTTTATCTAAGAAGCTTAAAAGCTAAGGAATATAAGAACTAGAATCTACAATGTGAAGAGAAAAAAGGAACCGGGATTTCTCCATACCTGTGACTCACTGTCCTGTTCTTCTAGAGAGTCCGATAATGCCATCATTGCCAGGGATTCCTCCCCTACAAGCAACGGAGAATGAGACATGGCAGGGACGATACTTTGGTAAAGAAACACAAAGCACCCAGGACATCATAAGGTCCCCTTTAAAATGAAAATTCACAGACTGCCTTGAATGCAATATCCTTGCAGTCCACAGAATAAGTAAAAATCTTTTTACTGACTAACTCTTCATCTATTTCGAACTTGCCACACTGGGGCTGCAAGGTGTATGTCTTTTGACAACTTTTTTATGTTTTTCAATGTGTAGAGGTGACAAGCAGGCACTGAGCCTACTTCTTGATACTAGGAGAGCA
The DNA here is from genome assembly GCF_007474595.2 of Lynx canadensis. Lineage (NCBI taxonomy): Eukaryota > Metazoa > Chordata > Mammalia > Carnivora > Felidae > Lynx > Lynx canadensis. The sequence continues at coordinate 186,982,070 of NC_044310.1, read as the reverse complement.
AGACCATTAAGATGTAGATGTGGTAGAAAGGTGTGGAGAGGAGGCAATAGGGGTGTCAGATAGTAAATTAAGTAAGTCTTAAAACCGTATTTCCAATATTACCATTTGACAATTCATCTGGACTTCTTTGAAGGCTCATTCTTCCCTCTGAATTAAAAAATAAACACATATTTGATTAGAAACAATCATGACATAGAGGGACTTGCCAATTTAAGAATACATTTTGCTAATTCACAGCTGTCAAGTTATTTCTACCTCTGCTTAATTCTTCATAATCAGTGATTTTCTTCAGCAGGCTCTTGTTGATTTGGTCACAGATTCTTTTCAGAGTGTCCAAATTTCTTTCCCCTAGGATGACCCTCTTTTCCATCTCTATGAAAATATCAAGCAAGTTCTAAAAGGAAAAGAAATGAAGTTGGAAGACTGGATTGATACATACTGGCTTTTAGATTAGATTTTCTTTTTTTAATTCCATTCTCTCCAAACAAAGAGCCCACCCTAGCTTCCCAAGCTGACCCTCCTGAGAGGACATCCTGCCTGGTCTTATAAAACCCACATAGCACTAGAAAAGCAATTCTGTGTTTTCTGGATCAGTCAGACAGAAGTGAGAAGATAGAGAAATGACATCAGATGGCATCCAGGCCCTAGGCCCTAGGCCCCAAGCCCTATGCTGAAACTACCTGTGGGCACCTTCGTGTGAAGTTTGTGAAACAGCCTGAGATGCATGGCTAAGACACAGTACCCTGGTCTCCATGGTGACAGCCCTGGGGACTGTCTCTCTCCCAACACTGCCTCTGGTACCTGATTCACCTCCAGTCCCGCGTTCACACACATGCACGCATGCATACACACGCATAGAGTTCCAGATCCCAGTTGATTTCAGAGACTACACAAGTGGGAAGGTGTCTCCAGCTCACCACTGTCTTTCCTGGCTCTGTAAGGTCCCACACCAGGCTGTACCTCCACAATCTTCCTCTGTAGCTCCTGACTCTGTCATGCTCCTGATAATTAATGTGAGAAGCATTTCCCAGTATACAAAGGAATTCTATCTACAACACTGCTACCTGACAACTTTTTTCTTCTCCCCCAGTTGAAAAGTGAGAGTCCAAGTTGTTTTTACTAGACTAGCCCTCTCTCCAGTCTCAGCAGTTCTCACTGGCTGACTCAACCTCAGGACCAAATCTTGGTGAACCACCGGGTCTTACCATATCATCATCCACTTTACATCTGGAGATCTCCTGGCTCAAAAGAAACTTAAACGACCTCAATTCCAATTTGTTTACATCTTCTGAAATCTGAAAAAGCATGACCCTGTGGTGGGAAATGGAGACACTTTAGAAATGGTTTCTTAGGGTCAGTAAGTTAAGCATTCAGTTCTTGATTTTGGCTCAGGTCATGATCTCACGGTTCGTAAGTTCAAGCCCCATATGGGGGTCTGCACTGACAGCACAGAGCCTGCTTGGGATTCTCTCTCTTCTCTCTCTGCCTCTTCTCGGCTTGTGCATGGGCTCTTTAAATACATACATACATACATATATACACAAACAAACAGACATCAAAGAAATGTTTTCATAAATAATTTCCAATTTGATAAAAGGAGTCACAGTGGAGACTTGATTCTGTTCACTTCCCCTTAAAACAAAGATAGCTAATGACATAATTTATGAGTGGAGTTCTTGCAAAGAGGCTGCTGTGATGGCACAGAAGGCTATTGACTCATGCCCAACTATTCTCCCCTTAACATAATTTAAAGTTCCACTAATTTTGTCATTCAGTTCATTTCAGTTAAGTGAAGTGTGTTTTTCCTTGGTCCCTCACTATAAAATCAAGAGTTTGTTTCAGTAGAAAAAAGTTTTTACTTAGGAAATTATGCTTTTCAAAATGCAAACTGGATGGGGTGCCTGGGTGGCTGTCGGTTAAGCAGCTGACTTCAGCTCAGGTCATGATCTCGCGGTCCATGAGTTTGAGCCCCGCGTCAGGCTCTGTGCTGACAGCTCAGAACCTGGAGCCTGTTTCAGATTCTGTGTCTCCCTCTCTCTGACCCTCCCCCATTCATGCTCTGTCTCTCTCTGTCTCAAAAATAAATAAACGTTAAAAAAAATTTTTTTTTTTAAATGCAAACTGGATCGTCACTTCCTTAATTAAAACTTGCCAGTGCTCTCCCATACAAAGGGCAAACACATGGTTCTGGAATACGGACCTTTATGAAGCCCAGCCTACCCTTCAGCTTCTCAGGCCACTCCTCACCACCCACCCTCATCTCCTCTTTAAACACACCTGGCTGCCCTGCTCCTCACCCCTTATGCTGTGCTCCCCACACCCACATTCCCTTGTCCATCTGCAGACAGCCAACCACTCATCCACTAACAGCTCAGGGACCACCTGAGTGTCTTCAGAGCTGCATTCAACCCACTGTGCCTTTGCCACAGCAGAAGGTTTACACACAATGTTATAATTGTTTATGAAGCTCTCTGAGTCCCCTGAGAGCAGAGTCCATGTCCTTTTTGTTTCCATAAGCCCAGTGAGTCATGAGGTACAGTAAGTGCAGAGGCCCCAGACTACTGAGGTATTGGAAGCTTGGTTCCACCATCTCAGAGCTGTGTGACTATAGACATGTTATGTACTTTTTCCCTCACCTATAAACTTGTAGATAATTCTATATACCACTGGGATATATTGAGAATGACATGAATATATTTATCTGAAGTGCTTAAACCAATCTTTGGCAACATACTAAGTATTCAATACACAATAGGCATTATTATTTCTTTTTTTTTAACTTTTTTTTTTAACATTTATTCATTTTTGAGAGACCAAGTGTGAATGGGGGAGGGGCAGAGAGAGAGAGAGACACACACACACACACACACAGAATCTTAAGCAGTTTTCAAGCTCTGAGCTGTCAGCACAGAGCCTGACTTGGGGCTTGAACTCATGTATGGTGAGATCATGGCCTGAGCTGAAGTTGGACGCTCAAATGATTGAGGCACCCAGACACCCTTATTGTTTCTTTTTTCTTTTTTTAAGTTTATTTATTTTGGAAGAGAGTGAGAGAGAGAGAGAGAGAGAGAGCCAGGGAGGGGCAAAGAAAGAGGGAGAGAGAGAAAATCCCAACAAGTCTCTGTGCTGTCAGGGCGGAGCCCATTGCAGGGCTCCACACCACCAACAGTGAGATCAGGACCCAAGCTGAAATCAAGAGTCAAAGGCTCAACCAACTGAGTCACCCAGGTGCCCCAGGCATTATTATTTCTTAATCCATGATAGGTTCTCAGGATATGTTTATTGAACGAACAAAGGAATGTTTAATAATTCAGAAAACCTTTCACTATTATGGTGTAAAGGAAAATAACGTTAACACAAAAACATGCTAACTTCAAATCAGAAAATGAAAATTCTAGGGCGCCTGGGTGGCTCAGTCGGTTAGCGTCCGACTTCGGCTCAGGTCGTGATCTCACAGTCCGTGAGTTCGAGCCCCGCGTCAGGCTCTGTGCTGACAGCTCAGAGCCTGGAGCCTGTTTCAGATTCTGTGTCTCCCTCTCTCTGACCCTCCCCCGTTCATGCTCTGTCTCTCTCTGTCTCAAAAATAAATAAAGGTTAAAAAAATTTAAAAAAAAAAAGAAAATGAAAATTCTGAAAATAAATTTAGTGTGGAACTGGAAGTTACTCAGTATTATCATCTGCTTCATCCTCCCTCTCATGGATTCTACCCTAGAAGTATTTCTCCAAAGCTTTCTAAGTTTGGCTGAGATTAGGTCCAATCAAAAGCTACTGTCCCTTTTAACTTTATTACAAAGTATTTTCCCTTTTACTTTCCTCATTACTAAAACTTACTAGCTTCCATCACCATCTAGAAACAAATCTGGGTAGTTCATAAGATACTTATTTTATAGGTAGCAATTATAATTTGAAAATAAAAATGTCTAGGGCTTTCTTATAAGTGGAAAGTGGCCACACTAGCATACTTTTTATTTCCTGGCTAACATCCAACAATGATTAACTGTAGAACTTGTGCTGACCTTTTGTTCCCAAGCTAACATGTTAAAGAGTTTAACAGATAGATCCTCCCTTGTAGGGACTCTTAGCCCTCCAACAGAGAGTTACAGCTCATTGTGTGGCATTGATAATATGCTTCAACTTTGCTTACGTGGCAGAAGGAGTGCAACTTTCAGAAGACCAAGATGGTGGGCCTAAGATGAGACTCTCCAGCTTTCCTCATTCTAGGGTTGTTGTTTTTAGAACTAATTTGTGCCTTAATGGAAAAAATTGTTATAGAGATGTCACAATTCCATTAAGCCAAAGTTATCCAGTATTAAATAATGTCCTCCCCCAATGCTTCTCCTAAATTCATGCCCATCCTGGATGTGGGAATGCAACTTTATTTGGAAAAAGGGTCTTTGCTGATGTAATCTTGTTAAGATGAGGTCACACTAAATTAGGGTATGCCCTAACCCAATGACTGGTGTCTTTACAAGAAGAGGGAAATTCCAACAAACAGGCACAGAGAGGAGACAGAGCTTAGAGTGATTCATCTAAAAGACAAGGAACACCAAGGATTGCCTGCCAGTGCCAGAAGCTAGGGGAGAAAGAAACATAAAACAGATTCTCCCTAGAGCTCTGAAAGGATCCAAGCCTGTTGACACCTTGACTTCAAACTCTTAACCCCCAGAACTATGAGTGTATAAATGTCTCTACTGCACTAAGGCACTCAGTCTGTGGTAGTTTGTTACAGCATCCCTAGGAAACTCGTATACCCAGAATATCTCTCTTTCAAAATGCTCAAGCTTCGAGTAGAGAAACATATGATAAGGAACATGCCAGAATCTCAGATCTCTGAGATTAAGGACCAGGGTGTTCATAAATAGACAGGCCAGTAGAAGATAGTGGCTTTCAGCCCTGGCTGTGAGGACTTACTGTCACACATGTCATTGTTAATGACAAGAAAGAACAGACTGAGAAATGGGCCACAGCCAAGGCTTGAGTAGAAGTTTCCAGAAGGAAAGCTAAAAAGAACTTTACAGAGGGGATATTGAAATAGAGAAGTTGGTAATGTGTTTCTATTTTAAAAGTCTGTTACCAACTCATCAAGAGGTAACAGAACATGGCTTGTTATCAGCCCTGGGTACCCACTCTCCCACAGGTGGGGAAAGGCCTAGCTGTGAGGCGTTTGGCAGGACAGACGACCAAAGTCTCCACTGTTCTCCTGGCAGAAGCTAAGCACACAGGGGCCAGACAGTCTTCGTGGGGTCCAGCCTGACCTGTCCAGAATGGCAGCATACACCCCTCATTGGAGAACTTTGTGATACAAGTCTTTCAGTGTGGAATAAAAGCCTAACACCCCACTGAGAATATCCATAGTCATCCACAAGCAGGCAGGAGGGGGATTTCATGTAAGAAGTAGTGACGCTTTATCCAATAATAGGCAAAATAAGCACATGCTATGGACAGAGGCAGAGCAGAGGCAACAAAAGAGGAGACAGAACAGAGAGAGACAACATTCAGAAGATGTCTGTTTTAAAATTTTTTTTTTTCAACGTTTATTTATTTTTGGGACAGAGAGAGACAGAGCATGAATGGGGGAGGGGCAGAGAGAGAGGGAGACACAGAATCGGAAACAGGCTCCAGGCTCTGAGCCATCAGCCCAGAGCCTGACGCGGGGCTCGAACTCACGGACCGCGAGATCGTGACCTGGCTGAAGTCGGACGCTTAACCGACTGCGCCACCCAGGCGCCCCAGAAGATGTCTGTTTTAATTTCAGCATACCTATAGGTAATATTTCACTTTGGAAACAAAAGTGTTTTTATTTTATGGTTTAACTTTTTTTCCTGAATTATATATAGGGTCTCTAAATGTCTTAATCTGACCCTGGTGGGACATCTTCAAGGAACTTCCAAAGTCATACCACACAGACACCTGCCATCAGCCCTGCCCACAAAGATATGTCCACTGCACCCACACCTCCCAGTGTCTGAATTGTGAAGGTTCTCCCCACCTGTAGGGAGGGATCTGGGCTCTGCCTGGTATCTGAAGCTCCTGCTCCATCGCTTCCTTGCTGGTGTTCAGGTAGTTGAACAGCAGGTCCAGTCTATTAATTCGGAAAAGCAGCTCCTTCAAGAAGGACAGGTTGCTTTCCTCCAACATTCTCTTTTCCTGGAGTCTCTGGAATAACATCAAGGCATCTTTGATGGGTTCTTGTTTCTTTTGTGGGATGTAGTCCAGGCTCAGGAATTTGAGGGAGGCCAGCTCGTCACTGCCCAGCTGTTCCCCAATATTATACAGACATTTACTGAAATCCATGTTGGTCAAGTGTCAGGAGAATGTTAATTGTAGCCTAGGACAAAATACAATAGTACATTCAGATGAGGAATAAAACTTCATCAAAACTATTATTTCTACCACACATCAGATATTCTACTGTGGACAGAAGGCAAAAAACAAAAAAGCAAAAAACAAAACACAGGGACAAGTTTCTGTTCTCAAGTAGCTCACTACTTTGTAAAGTAGATATACAAATTAGCCAACCGTCAGAGAGTTGTGACCAGGGTACAGTAGGAATACAGAGGAAAGAGGCCCAACTCAGCCCAGGGGAAGGGCTTCCTAAAGGGAAGACACTTTCAGGAAGGAGGTAAGAAAGGACAATTCTTGGCAAGAAGTAATTTATGCGAAAGATGGAGGCAAGGATGTTCAAGTCAATTCAGGCTGGCACAAGGAGCTCAATAAAGTAAAGCATGAAGTATTTGGGGGTGGGGGTGGTGGGAAAAGGGATGAAGCTGTGAACAGGGACTGTTACAAAGGGCCTCACACTGTGGGGCAACGTCTCAGGCTTTGTCCTAGAGGTGACAGGGAACTAAGAAAAGACTGTAATGTCATCCAGTCTGGGACTGACAATAAAAGTGTGGAGAATAGATGGGAAGAGCTGCTACCAGAGAAGTGATGAGGTCTGACTGAAATAATAGTGCTAGGAAGACATGATGTATTGTTGCGCCCCAAAGACCTCAGGACCAGCAGCCACAGCTGATCAAGAATCCATGACTGGAAATGAACCAAGTCGGCTCTGTCAGCCTTTCAATTCAGTTTCTAAATCAGTGGTTTTTGTATGTGTGAAAATTGAAAACACGGTAAATTATAACATGCTCAGAGTTATGATAATTCACACACCACACACACACAGAAATATTTATATAAAAATTAGAATCAGGTTGCATATCTAGGTGTATACATCTATTTTCCCCCACTTAATATTTAGAATAAACATTTACCCCAACTATTAAATATTCTTTTTTTTTATGTTTATTTATTTATTTTTTGACAGAGAGAGAGCACAAGCAGGGGACAGGGCACAGAGAGAGGGAGATACGGAATCCAAGGCAGGCTCCAGGCTCTGAGCTGTCAATGCAGAGCTGGATGCAGGGCCCATACCCATGAACCGTGAGATCTTGAGCTGAGCCAAAGTCAGATGCTTAACAAACTGAGTCACCCAGGTGCCCCTAAATATTCTTCTTGGGCATATTTTTATTTATTTCTTGATCTCTTGCATGCAGATATATCGAAATTTATTTTATTTTATTTTATTTTATTTTATTTTCAATATATGAAATTTATTGTCAAATTGGCTTCCATATAACACCCAATGCTCATCCCAAAAGGTGCCCTCCTCAATACCCATCACCCACCCTCCCCTCCCTCCCACCCCCCATCAACCCTCAGTTTGTTCTCAGTTTTTAAGAGTCTCTTATGCTTTGGCTGTCTCCCACTCTAACCTCTTTTTTTTTTCCTTCCCCTCCCCCATGGGTTTCTGTTAAGTTTCTCAGGATCCACCTAAGAGTGAAAACATATGGTATCTGTCTTTCTCTGTATGGCTTATTTCACTTGGCATCACACTCTCCAGTTCCATCCATGTTGCTACAAAGGGCCATATTTCATTCTTTCTCATTGCCATGTAGTACTCCATTGTGTATATAAACCATAATCTCTTTATCCATTTATCAGTTGATGGACATTTAGGCTCTTTCCATCATTTGGCTATTGTTGAGAGTGCTGCTATAAACATTGGGGTACAAGTGCCCCTATGCATCAGTACTCCTGTATCCCTTGGGTAAATTCCTAGCAGTGCTATTGCTGGGTCATAGGGTAGGTCTATTTTTAATTTTCTGAGGAACCTCCACACTGCTTTCCAGAGCGGCTGCACCAATTTGCATTCCCACCAACAGTGCAAGAGGGTTCCCGTTTCTCCACATCCTCTCCAGCACCTATAGTCTTCTGATTTGTTCATTTTGGCCACTCTGACTGGCGTGAGGTGATATCTGAGTGTGGTTTTGATTTGTATTTCCCTGATGAGGAGCGACGTTGAGCATCTTTTCATGTGCCTGTTGGCCATCCAGATGTCTCGAAATTTATTTTAAGAATTTTCAATTTCTTTACTCTTAAAAATAATATTGTATTGAGAAGCTTTTTTATATATCCTGTGCATAATTCTGATTACCTCACTCTTAGAATTGGAATTATGGGGCAAAACCTTTTTTCTCCCTTTTAACCTAGAGCTTACATTATTGTTTATAACTTTTTTTTAATGTTAATTTTTGAGAGAGAGACAGGGCATGAGTGGGGGAGGGGCAGAGAGGGGGGGAGACACAGAATCCTTAGTAGGCTTCAGGTTCAGAGCTGTCAGCACAGAGCCCCACGCGGGGCTCAAACCCACAAACTGTGAGATCATGACCTGAGCTGAAGTCAGACGCTCAACGGACTGAGCCACTCAGGCGCCCCAGGGCTTACATCCTTGTTTAGACAAGTTTTCTTGATTCAGGAAACTAGAAATCTCTTAGGAAGATACACTTTGCACTGGATTCACAAAGGCTCCAGAGCCTCCATCTTTCACAAAAGCAATCAATTATCATGAAAATTATTTTATTTAGAAAAGATATCTTAAATATATACCCACCATCTAACAGCATATGTTCGAAATGCAGCAGAGGCACCTGAGTGGCTCGGTCGGTTGGGTGTCCAACTTCAGCTCGGGTCATGATCTCAGGGTTCATGGGTTCGAGCCTCGTGTTGAGCTCTGTGCTGACAGCTTGGAGCCTGGAGCCTGCTTTGGATTCTGTGTCTCCCTCTCTCTGCCCCTCCCTGCTCACTTTCTGTGTGTGTGTCTCTCCTCTCTCAAAAAATAAAACATTAAAAAAAAATTTTTTTTTAATGCAGCAAACTTCACTGGATATATAAGGGAACAAACTAGCAAGCTCATTCCTTAAACCACACTCCATAGAAACACACGTGTGCTAAACAGGATATGTGCATGGAGTGTCACCACCACACAATGTGTAACCCTGAACAACTGGAAACACCCCAAATGTCCATCAATAAAGAAATGTCTAAATAAAACAAGGTATGGTCATACTACAGAATATTATGCAGCAGTTAAGAAAATGTACTCCATCTTCTGAAATAAAAACGATAGCTATCCAAGATGTGTTATTATGACAGTACAAAAAAAAAAAAAAAAACAGAAAAAGAAATTGCAATATTTAAAAAAAAAATCATACATCAGGGCACCTGGGCGGCTCAGTCGGTTAAGCAGACAACTCTGGATTTCGGCTCAGGTCATGATCTCACAGTTCAGAGTATGGAGCCGTTTTGGGATTCTCTATCTCCCTCTTTCTCTCTGCCTCTCTCTGGTGCTTGTGCTAGCCCTCTCTCTCTCTCTCCCTCTCTCTCAAAATAAATAAATAAACATTTAAAAATGTTTAAAAATCATACATCCACTTTTTAAAAAATACTCAAAACAATACTATTACACTTTCAGTGGTTACAGATACACATACAAAAGCGGAAAAGAAAAAGGTAAGGAGGTTCTGGGAAGAGACATACCAAATTCAAAAGTTTCTTCTGGGAAATGAAGGAGAAAACTAGGACTTGGGGGTGAAGACGTGAGGAAGGAGAATTGCCCTTTTCCTGTAATATGTTATGAAGAATGTATGCAGATAGTGTCTGTGAAAATGAAACTACTGTAAAAACACTTGGGTGTGTTCTTGGGTTTAAGGTACTGTAAGAGAGTAAGTGAAGGAGGAGCAGGAAACGAGGCTGTCTGGGATGCCAAGGGCAGATTAACCAGGAAAGGAGACCAGGGAGAGGAGCGGCACTACCACATGTGTGTTCTTGAAAGAAAAGACGTATTAGAAGAACTTGAACGTTAAAAAAAGAGCTTTAAGAGAACTCAGAGACCTTATTTGCCCCCAAAGGAGAAGGAAACTTCCACACACACCCTTCTTAGAAAATAAAAAGTCTAATAGACTAAGTAGAAGACTGGAATATCCAGGTGGTACAAATGACAAACTGTAACAGTATTTCCTCCCAGTAGCAAATGCACGTCCTTTCAAACACGTATCACAGTCGGTTAAGCGTCCGACTTCAGCCAGGTCACGATCTCGCGGTCCGTGAGTTCGAGCCCCGCGTCGGGCTCTGGGCTGATGGCTCAGAGCCTGGAGCCTGTTTCCGATTCTGTGTCTCCCTCTCTCTCTGCCCCTCCCCCATTCATGCTCTGTCTCTCTCTGTCCCAAAATAAATAAACGTTGAAAAAAAAAATTAAAAAAAAAAAAAACAAACACGTATCAAATAGTCACGAAGATTGTCCACAAAGAAAATCTTAATGTGAGATTTCCAAAGAGCAGAAATAGTGCAGTCCATATTCTTTTTTTAGAAGTTAGCAATGAAATTAGAAATTAATGTGTTAATTAGAAGTTAACAATGAAAAATGGCCAAGCCAAACATACTACAGAAAGGGCTATCCACGTTTAGGTGTCTTTTTCAACACATGGTGTTAAAACAACTGGGCAGACTTCTAGAACAAACAAATGGACCATAACTGAACTCCTTACATTAAAATAAGCTGCAGATGGACCAGAGATTCAAACCCAAAAATTAAAATACTCAGGAAAGAAATACAGGACAATTTTTTAAAATAATCATGCCGTGGTGAAGAACCTTTTTAAGTACAACAGAAAACCTGGAAACCAACAAATAAAGGTTGATAAATGTCCTTAAATAATAACCAAAATATCCTGTAACAATAAGCCAAGCAAAACTTAAAAATTAATAAATCTTGCACTTAGGGAAAAAAGTAGAAAAAGGACCTATTTTCTTAAAATAAGGCTCCCGTAAGTCCATTTTTTTTGAAAAAGAGATAAAAGAGATAAAGAGATCCAATCCAATGCATAAACAGGTAAGCACACAGTTCATAAGCATCATAAGCACAGAGTTCAGAGAAAAGTAAGTACCAGTGGCTTTATTTTTTTAAACCAATGGCTTTCAAACATTTGAAAACGTATTCAACCTCATTCACCAAGAAAAAAAAAAAAAAAGCAAGTTGAAATTACAAAAGACCATTTTTCAACTGCCAAATTGGTGAGGTACAAAACTTGCAATACACAGTGTTGCGAGATGGTAGAAATAAAAACAGGTAGGTAGGTAATTTGGTCATATCGGTAAAAATATAAAATGACTTCACAATTTAACTTCTAGGAGTTTTTCCTACATTAGCTTAAACGCCATGTACTTAAAAATATGTACAAAGCTATTCATGTCTGTACTGCTTGAAAGAACAAAAGGGCAGAAACAACTGTTTATCAATATCAGAAGCTCAATGAAACTCTACTCAGATATTTTTAAAGAATGGGAAGATCTATACAATGTATTATCAAGTGGTGCATGGATTTGTGTACTCACAGATCTTTGAATAGAATACACAAGCAGCTGCTTCAGCGGTTTGCCTCAGAGGAGACGAACTAGACGCCCAGGGGTGGAGTGGACGACGAAGCCAGGGGGTAGGCAGAAAATAAGGCTTACGGTTTGGATTTTACTAGGTGCATGTATTACTTATTCTACAAGAACTTATATTTAAATTAAAATCACCTCTTAAAGACTCATTTTCATTCATAAGTTGGAAAGGATCTAAACTAGGTCCAGCCCTGTTTAGCACCATTAGCTCCAATGTCCTTAAAAATTTTATCAGTTCTAACCACTGTTAAAATCTCATTTTACACAGTCAAATGAACCAAAGAATCAAATGAAAGCAGAATCTCTTTTCTTCCCTCTACAAATTTTTTGATAACAATGCTCATTATATTCATTTTAGAAAATACAGAAAAGATAAAAAAGAAAATAAAAATTGTCTATAATTCACCATCCAAAGACAATAATATTTTAATATCGAAATAATCGATATTTTATCTAATATTTTACTATCTTTCCTACCAAATATTTTACGTATTTATATTTTCCCTTGTATTTTATCATACCATATTTCTGAGGTATAAGTGGATATTTCCAATGGTAATATTGTAAGTACATCTTGATATCTTCATTTTTTCTTCTACTGCACGGATTTTAAAATTTGTCAAGTACCTAATCATATGATTGGGCCATAATTTATATAACAGTCTCTGCTTACATATAGAATAAGATCTTAAAATGTCTGTCTCCATATACAACTCTGATTATTTTCTTACAATAATTTCCTAGAAGTACTAACTACTGAAGCCTTCTTAAGGCGTCTGTTACATATTTAATAGCATTTTCTGACAGTATATAAATAATAATAATCATACAATACAAGGCCAGGATGACCTGAGGTTGATTATAATATGATTGGCCCTTGGCTCCTGTCCTCTGTAGCTGCCTCATCGCATTCATTTTCTTATCTTTGCAATAATTAGACAATGCTTTCTAAATGATTTTTGCATCACATCAAAATGGAGAGTTCATTGGAAAAATGCTGGAGAGGCTTCTTTTCTGGCCAAGGTTTTACAGGACACACTATGGCATAATATTCAGTCTTTGTTTAGGTCATACATCTCTCTAGTCATAGTGCCTGGAAAAGAATCAGCTGCAACAGAATTTTACACTACTGGCCAAGAAGCCACCTCTAGACACTGAGATCGGTAGATACAGGGACTGGGGGATGGTCCTTGTTTTATGGGACCTAGGTTTACCACATAAGATCAGGAGCTAGAAACTTTGTTACAGTAATATTTTTAAAAGAACTTTTATCATTGTATTTTTCTGATCTTAAAATAGTAAAAGTCACACTTACCCCTTAGAGAAAGTACCGAAAAGTATAAAAAGAAAAAGAAAAATTACTTAGAAACTCACCATTTAGATAACTCTTTGGTTACATTTGGTTTCCTTCCAACTATATTCACGTGTGTGTGTGTGTGTGTGTGTGTATAAATGCATATATGTAATGTATTTATATACATACATGAAATACATAAATTTGAATATTTTCATGAATAATATATATAAGCCAGAAGAAAGGAATGGCCTTCAGGAAGTTTTCTTTTACTTTTGATTATATAATATCTGTTAAATAATAAATCCACGTAAGTATATTTGTATTATACAACATATAAGTATCTTTAATATTTTCAATGATAAATTTATGTCCCAGAGTATTTGATATAAATGTTTATTATGATATACAGGCGCTTATAACATATGCATATAAACATAAAAATATTTTTTGACTCATTGTACTACAAGCCTCTGAAGAAATTGGTATTATCATCTTCATGTTACTATTGTAAAAAAATAAAAAGTTTAGAAAGAAGCTAGTAAGAGAGGTGGAAAGCTCAGATTTGAACATCTCACTTGAGGGCTTCAATGACAAGCCGTGCAAAGATTTAGATTTTATTCTACTTGCAGATGGAAGCCAGTGAAGGAATGTAACCACAAAAGGCATGTAATCATAATATGTTTAAAGATTAAAATAATAAAAAAAAATTTAAGGCAAAAAAAACCTCCCAAAACACAAAACCAGGAATTCTTAATAAATCCACTTTGGCACAGAACGGATCAGAACCTTATAAATCAAACCGGTATGTGCTAGAACCTGGACTTAGATGGTGTGATCTCATTCCAGGGTCCCAACCCTACCACTGTTTATGTCACAATTTGATTAAGGATGAGGTTCCCTGTATAGTTATACCTGGATCATTCCAGAAAAACCGAACCTAAGCTGGAGGGGGCCTTGAGATCTAGAATCTGTAGAGCCCTCACCGTGGGTCTCAAAAGGACTGCTTGCTAATTCTTGCGGTTTCCCCACCCTCTGCAGCCTAGAAAACTCCAGAATCAAAGGCCCTTTCTCCTTGCAGGCCCAACCAACCTTACCAAAGAAGCGAATCCTGGGACCCTCACAGTGGCAGCAGCTTCTTCACAGACCCCTGTTTCCTGATGTTTCTAAAGAAAGAACTGAGGAAGAACGAGGCACAGCTCGCTCTACTTCCTGTTTTGAAATATCTGAGTCACATAGGCTTACTGAGGCCGACTCGCCTCCGAGTAGCACCTCCTCCCAGAGCTCAAAAGAGTCCTAGAGGAACATGGGACAGGGGGCTGGGTGGGGAACCTGGCCCCCTGAGCTTTGACTCTGCGAGATTTTGGATGGGTCATTTTGCCTTTGGGACCTCATTACCACCTTCCAAAATGAGAAAGTTTGGACTGAATGATAACTACGAACCCTTTCTTTCCATATTTCAGGAATTCACAGATTTTTCGGGGTTCATTATGAAGATTTTAATGTTTTCACTCAATAAATATCAGTTGAGCACTTCTGAGAGATCTGATAACTGCAAAGCCCTCATCATGGCTCTGAGAGGGTCTGCTAACCCCCACAGCTAACTCTCCTGGTTTCCCATCTACACAGAATACAAAGATCACCTTCATGGGTCAGGAGGCCACCAGACCCCACCCTCAGTAGCCTAGAAAACTCTAGAATCAAAGGCCCTTCACCTGAAAGGCCCAGATGACCTTACCAAAGAGAAGAATTCTGGGGTCCTTACCATAGTCTGGGCCCTGGAGATATAACTGAACAAAACACAACATTAGCCCAGCCTTTTTGCTGTGAGTCAGTTGAAATGTTTTTTGAGGTTAAAAGAAGAAAAAAAATCAAACATTTCCCTTCCTTTTTCTTTCCCCAAATAGAATATAAGCTTTCAGAAGGCAGAGACTCACCTTAGGGCTGAGCGGATTACACAAAGTATCTGAAAGTTCCTTCTCACCTGTAGAGGGCTAGGTACAGTTGCCGTGGTAATATCGATGCCCTTCACTACCATTTGATTCTGCCCATAAAGTCTGAGTGAGAACATAAGAACAGAGGGAAATCCTATTAGTAGCTCAATCATAGCCTAGGAGGTATTCCCTGATTCTTGATGCTTTCTGAGCATCCACCCCAGCATTTGTTCCACTGTTTTGTGACCAGTCCCTGTGCTAGGCTGTGAGCTTCAGAAGGGCAGGAACCATATCTCTCATGCCTGTGTTCCCAGAACCTGCCACAGGAGTAGCAATATCTATAACCTACAAATATTTCCTGCAAATCAAGGAGAAGAAGAAACCCCATAAAGGGACAATGGCTATGAACATGGAGTTCCTTGACAGGGATGCTTAAACAGCCAAAGTGTACAAGGTGATGCTCAAAAGTTTTAATGACCCGAGAAATGCAAAATAAAGCAACATGATACCCACTTTGTACCTATCAGATATTGGCCAAGGTTTGCCGGTTGGATCAGCCCGAGGATTGGTGGGCAATTTATGTAGTCCTTCTATAGGACTGTGAACACTATCCATCATGTAATAGTATGTAGGAGTTAGAAAGTGGGACCTGGCAAAACCTAGAATTTCAAGTGCCAGAGTGCTTGCTTTTTATTTTATTATTTTTTTAATTTTTTTAATTAAAAATATTTTTTTAACATTTATTCATTTTTGAGAGACAGAGTGCGAGCGGGGGAGGGAAAGAGAGAGAGGGAGATACAGAATCTGAAGCAGGCTCCAGGCTCTGAGCTGTCAGCAAAGAGCCTGATGCAGGGCTTGAACCCACAAACTGTGAGATCATTACCTAAGCTGAAGTCGGATGCTTAACCGACTAAGCCACCCAGGTGCCCCAGAGTGCTTGCTCTTTAAAAAAAGAAACAGAACGAGCAAAATACAATTTAAATAATACTAATACTTAGTAATAATTGCTAATACTTCCTGGGAATTTAGTAGTACCAGTCACTGTTGTAAGTAGTTAACTTGTATTATTTCCTTGAATCCTCATGAGGTAGTATGAATCCCATTTAATGATGAGGAAACTTATGTACTAGTTCCAGTTCATAGTTAAGAAATTGGGTATATACACAAAACAATGATATGTTTTGCAAAGATACAGATCAAGTCAGGGATATTATCAAAAGATTTAGAGCAGCCTTTGGGAGGCAGTAGGGAGGGTAGGAAGTGGGGTGGGAGAGGAATGGGAAGAGAGTACCTAGAACAGGGCAGGGGAGAATCTGACAATTAACTCAACCCTCTGCCCAAATAGAAAAGAAAACAAATTAAGTAGGTAAAAAAATGAATCTCCAAACTGACCCAGCAGGAAAGAGACACTGTGTCTGTATTCAAGGCCGGGGGAGGGGGGGAGAGACACTAAGAACAGAAATGTAGCAGAGGAATTGGAGATCCTTCAGGAATGAAAAGTAGCAAGGCCACAGGCTATGGTTCAGAGGGAAACCCTGCTCAGAGGTCTGGGGCCCTGGCAGCACCCTGAGGTGTGCCCACTCTGCCCCCTGAGTGAGTCCCGGAAACATGGTATTCAGAAGCCACCTCTGTACCAGCCACTCACCTGCTCCACCCTGTCCCAGCGACATCGCAGTCACCAAGTGCCGATGCCAAGACCCCTGAACTGCCTAATTTCATACAAATTCCTAAGGCTTTTCCACACAACCAGAGAAAATTCCCATGAAACAGGGTGGGGATGAGGGGGGGTGGGGATGGAAACACCTCCAGGAAGAAGTTTTCTTTTACTTTCGATAACTCCACTTTCTGCCTCCCCAGGGGATTCACTTCCTGTTCTCGCCATTCAGAACTTATTAGCAAATTCAGCAAGGCTTGAAAAAAATCACAAGGGACAAGAGCAGCATCTGGTATTCGGCAAGCCAAAAAGAAAATTCCTCAACAGAAAGAATTAGAAAATAAACTTGATTCCTAAAGCAAGAGGACAGAGATGACTCACTCTAAGAAGAAGTGTTTCTTAAAGGAACAGATGCCCCATTTCCAGCCATTCAGAAGAGGGACGGAGACAATGTGTCACCATTTGAACTAACTGGTTAGTGAGGGGGGCGGGCAGAATATGCCACCCCAAAATATACCACTTTGCATATGGATTATTTTTAATTAGACTTTCTTAAGAAATAATCAATGCAAGAAAGACTCTTTGACCCTCCTTTTCCCCCTGAAAGCAGGATATAAATCTGTCATGTGAAAGGTACCCTCCCTGTACCAGGAGGTAGAAAGATATCCTTATCCTTACAAGGGACAGAGAATTTAGAGCTGAGAAGTTTGAATGAGCAAACCTTGTTATTTCCTCACCAATTTACTACTCCAATCCCAAACTTCTTTCTCTTGTCAATTTTTCACAAATTTATTGTTTGCCTACAAGTTATAAAAGCTGCCTGTTTTGGTCATTTCTTTGAGTCTGATATTTCTACGAACTCCCATAGGTATGAAATTAAATTTGTTCTTCTCTTGTTAATCTATCTGTGTCAATTTAATTATTAGACTAGCCAAAGAACCTAGAAGGGAAGAAGGGAAAAATTTCCCTGCTGCTGCACCTAGAAGTTGGGCATGTTTTATTGGGAAGCATTTACATTGACTACATTTAGTATTAATAACCCCTGTAATTTCCAAAGATAAGTCTAAGACTGCCTGTATCAAGTAAAATGTCACTCTCCTTCTCAAGAAGTCCAGGGAGAGGAATTGTCCCTCTGTTCTCCAATCTCAATGCTGAAACCATAGACCACCCATGAGTTCATATGGCAGAGGCTCTTCTAGGGTCAAAGCCAGCCTCTAGCTGAAATGGGAAATCCTGCACAAGGAAACAGGTGGGTCTGGCCCAGTCCTGAGTAGGGATAACAACACTATTTGCTCCTTGGCCATGCTCTTAGGTTTAGTAACCAGTGCCTCCTCCATCCCTAAGCCCGGAGTGGTGGTAACATGGAGATTTGTCCCCCAGGACTCGGAGCTTCAAACCCCATGAGGGGTTTCCTCATCCTCTATCTCCTTCTCACCCTCTGTTTCCTGTTTGAATTTTTTTAAGGGCTTTCTTCCCTTTTGCAAAATCTTGTGCATTTTAGAACCAAAACGCTGGCAATAATGCAATACCTATATGTTGTACCCTTTACATGAATTATCTCCAATTCTCACCACAATGGAGGAGATTGTTTTCCCATGAGGCTCAAATGGATACATAGATTCAAACTCAATCTTGTTGGACCAAACACAAGGATTTTTCCACTGTAACATACTAGTCTGCCTTCCCTAACACTTAGAATTTGAAATGAACAATGTAGATGGAAGAGCAATAAATTTAAACTAAAACAGAGTCACTTATGCACAAAGGTCAAAAGGTCTTTGAGTTCTCAGTCACCTAAGAAAAGTGAGTTGGCCTAATGGCACAAGCTAACATTTATCAAACATTTTGTGCATGCCAGGCATAGTCACCTAACTTTAGGTTAGTCACTTAACCTAAAATAAGTCGCCTAACTTATTTTACCTTCTGAACAATTCTCAAAAGTGAATGCTATATTTTGCTCCCATTTTATGGATGAGGAAACTGAGGCTTGAATGGGTTGAGAGACTTGGCCGAGTGCATACAGCTAGTGGGTGATGGAATGAGGTCTGTTAATCTCTCAGACCCTGAGCAGTTAATCATTGTCTAAATATTAATACCCCACCATGGTTCTCAACTGATCTGAGAATTAACTGGGGAGGTTTAAAAATATACCAATCTTCAGACCCCAGCTTTGGAATTCCTAACTGAGCAGAATCACAAGGGATAAAACAGATCAAGCATTTAAGAGTTCAACAGTTGTCAACAAACATCTCCTACCATTGCTACTTAAGTTCACAACATCTGTATAATGGGTATGAATTATTAGACATATAGTACAGATAAGGAAAGAATTCTGTGTCAATCAGCTGACAAATGGCAGGGCCAGAACACAAACTCAGGAATGTCTCACTTGAGAGTTTGGGCTCATCTTCCTCCCCCCCACCCCTGTCTGCAATCAGGCCCTGCCTGTTAGAAATGGATGAGTTACTGGAAATATCCAGGGGGCTATGCTGAGAATGACTCAAGAGGTCTCATTGTCATTTGTAAAGTATTGATCCTAGGGTCTCCCAGTCTTAGCTTTTGCTAAAAACAAAGATGAATAACTAACAAGTGAAATGTGAACCTCAAGCTGGTTAAACTCTTGCTGTGATCTATAAGGATCATTATTAATTCACATGCTTTACCTAGTTTCTCACTTCAATCTTGAGATACGTGTGTGTGTGTGTGATTATTTGTATCAAAATGAGTAATGTGCATGGTCCTTTGTCCCAGGGAAGCTGGGAGACCTGGAAATGTTGCAGCTGCAGCAGGGCTTGGGGGAGCTGGTCCCCACCCAGGGCAGGGTAAGGACAGCCTAGCTTGCCTTAGTGCTTTCCACCTTCCTGAATCTCAGCTCCCACCTGAAGGCCTACTCCAGACTCATGTCTACTAATCTGCTAAAAGCAAATTTGGATCTATAACTCTTCCTAAGAAAGGCTAGAAGGATTAACCTCCTTTCC
Source organism: Lynx canadensis (assembly GCF_007474595.2). Taxonomy (NCBI): domain Eukaryota; kingdom Metazoa; phylum Chordata; class Mammalia; order Carnivora; family Felidae; genus Lynx; species Lynx canadensis. The sequence goes on along the minus strand of NC_044310.1, from coordinate 186,962,444 downwards.
TTTCAAGTAACTGAAGCACACCCTTGCCATTGATCCGGACTTGAACTAGAGGACATTAGTCAAAGACAAATACTAACCACGAAACAAAAATCCCTGGAATGTGCATATTCTTTTGTTGCTTCTTTATTAAAAAGTTGTATATAACTGACCCACAGTCCAGGCGGTCTGGTTTGTGGACCCCTCTTAGCCTTTTTTTTTTTTTTTTTTTACATTTTATTTATTTTTGAGAGACAGAGAGACAGAGTGTGACCAGGGGAGGAGCAGAGAGAAATAGAGACAGAAACTGAAGCAGGCTCCAGGCTCTGAGCCATCTGTCAGCACAGAGCGCAACGTGGGCCCAAACCCACAAACCTGTGAGATCATGATTTGAGCCGAAGTCTGAGGCTTAACCAACTGAGCTACCCAGGCACCCCACCTCTTAGCCCTTTTTGGCTCTGGCAGCCAGCCTTGGCTCTGGCGCTAGACTCCTTTTAGGGAGTGGTAAGAGAAAGGAAAAGAGATTGCATTCCAATCAATTTATTTCATTCCCTTCAACGAGCTATCTAAAACTAAAACTAGCTATCTAAAACTAGCTATCTAAAAGTTTTTAACAGTTGGGATTTTAAGTCTTTTGATTTTTGTTTCAATATTGAGATGATTAGACAGTCATGGGCAGACGGAAGAGTTTATAGTCACTGATTTCAATATGTATATTCTGCAACTTGCTGGTTACCAATACCTGCCCCCTCTACTTTCTAAAAGAAACTACTGCAGAGAGGAATATGTACCACTGATCTAGAAAGGAGGAAACTGAGGTCAATGTTGGGCCAATATTTATGTCATCAACCTAACTTTTTCTATATTTTCTTGAAGGCCTGAGCCTAGACAAGGTGAGGGTCCTTGTCTTGCTTCCCAAGAAATGCAGCACCTCAAACCCTACAGACAAATGTCAAGAGCCATTTAAAAAAAATTATTATGGTGGGGCACCTGGGTGGTTCAGTCGGTTAAGCGACCAACTTCGGCTCAGGTCACGATCTCATGGTTCGTGGGTTCAAGCCCCGCATCAGGCTCTGGGTTGACGGCTCAGATCCTGGAGCCTGCTTCCGATTCTGTGTCTCCCTCTCTCTCTGACCTCCCCCCACTCATGCTCTGTCTCCCTCTGTCTCAAAAATAAATAAACGTTAAAAAAAAATTTTTAAAAAAAAAGAACTTAAAAAAAATTTAAAAAAATTATTATGGTAAAATATGTGTAACATAAAATTTACCATCCTAACCATTTTTAAGTGTACAGTTCAGTGGCATTAGGTACATTCACATAGCGGTACAACCATCACCACAATCCAAGAGCCACTTTTAATGACATAACAATATATTCTTTAGGCACAATGCAGTTTCCTTAAATTTAAATTTAAATTTCTTTAATTTAAAGCATTTTCTTACTTTATCTCATTTGATCCTTGTCGGTAACCACATTTTTTGGTCCAAGGCAGGCAGAGCAGGTGTTACAAAAACATTTAGGAAACTGAAGCTCTCAGAAAGATGCAGTGACTGAGCTGGGCCTACACAGCTCCTGCATCTACATACAGCCCTAGCGACTGCTTCTTAAAATAGATGGGTGAATTGTTCTCCAAAACATATATTTTCTCTATTTTAAAAGAAGTCATTTCTCACTTTCCACAAAGGACATTCATTTTATTTGTTCCCAATATAGAAGGATTTCAAGAACATCTGTAATAGTAACAACTGCAAAGCATTCATTTTTTCTAAATGGGCAATGATTTTTTTTCCCCTCAAAACTATTAGTGAAAATAATAAAAATATACACATCCTCAGTAGGACAGCTACTGTGCAGGCATAGGCAAGCCCCAGGTGAGACTGTCAAGAAGGCAAAGTGTGTGTTTGGTATCTTCCCCCACACAGGACACTCTTTCTTCCCCCAGAGGTATTGTCTCAGGCTCAGAGTCCATAGTCTGTTCCTACAAATCCTGCTCTCAACAGACATTCAACCAGAATGATAACTCTGTATTATCTGTGTGCTGTGTTAGGAGGGTTAATGTAGTTCTTATTTATCTTTCTTGGGATATTCTATACAAAACCAAAAGTAAACATATATTTACCTTAACTTTAGTTTGTGCACAAATGATTTGCATATTTGTATAAACGTTTATGTGTTCTACAACTTTTTCATCTAAACCCATCTTGTAGCTCTCTTCACATCAGTACTTTATGAACCACCTCAATCCTCTATTACCACTCTCTGCATCTAGGCTAAAGTTTAATACCGCTTGGGACAATGTGCGTTTAAGTCAGAGTTCTTAAGAACTCTGAAGCCCATTTTGGCTTCTTAGAACAACAATGCTGAAGAGTAAAAATGCCGTGTTGACCCTGAGGCTGACCCTGGGAGCTGTGGCTGTTTGATTCACTCACAATCAGTGGCAGTTTGTGAGCAAAAGGGCTAGATTTTAGAAATGGGTCTTCTGCCACTAGGGTTCGGCATGTTATTTTTTCTTTTAGACTTTTTCTTTTCTCTAAAGGTATTCAGAAGGAGATTAAATGAAAGAGTCCTGATAATATTCATTCTACATAACATATTAGAGGTGTTGGTAACATTCATATTCACTCATTATTAAACAAACATTGGATAAACACCCAGTGACAGTTAACTGTGTTAGAAAATAAAAAGAAAAGGTCATGAGTAGACATAGAAGCTAGGTTATAAAATTAATTCTTTTGTAATTTACCATAGGGTTTTACAAACTTCTGGTTTCTGAGAAAATGAGTCACTTCTCATGTGACACGACATATAGGAGATCAGAACATGCCACCCCAAAATATGCCCGTTTGGCGTAAGGATTATTTTGTGTTAGAGGCAAATGAGAATCAACAGATGAAGAAAGAAGACTTCTGGAGCATCCCTTATCTGATTAAAAGTAGAAACTTTTGAGAAATGAAAACGGCCACAATCCCCTCTCCCAGGGAATTTTTATGACCAAGAAAAAGAAGGAAAGTTGGCACCAACTTAGTTTGCTCCATAGAGTTACCTTCCCAGTTTGCTGCTCTTAGAAGCCTAAAAGCCTTTGCCTTTGTTTTATCGCTTCTGTACATAATATTCTTTGCTGAGATGCTATAAAAGCCCAAGTTTTAACCTTTTTGAGTTACCCATCACAGAGATTTCTCCCACTTGGTGTGCTCTGATGCATTAATAAACTGTTTTTCCTCTTTTTCATCTGTCTTTTATTGGTCTAGTTTTCAGGGACTCAGAGAAGGTAGGGGTGGTAAAGGGGAAAAGTTTTTCCTTCTCTACAGTGTCAGGAAAGACCCCAAGGACAGATCAGAGGAGATGCAAAGTATCATGGCCAGGCCTGTTGTTTCCTCTTTCTTTGTGCAAGGGCAGTAAATGAAATTTTCCTGATAGTTCAGACTTTCAGCAAAATATCCACAAGTCAGGACAGTTGTATCTCCAAATAATAGAGGATATGCTAAACACATCCTCATAGTAATAAGAAAAGACAACGTATTAGTCATGTCTTTTATTTTGTACTTTTGATGCTTTGACATTTTGAAGCCTTGCTGATCCTGGAAAGACTGCCGCTCCCAGAGCTAGTTAATTCCTAGAGAGAGCAAACGAGCTGCCTGTGAGCAAGTCTTTCATATGCAAATCAATTAACCCGGAGTCCATATCCCCAACCACCTCTTTTATGAGATCTCTTACTCCAGGCCACTATTCCCCTGCCCTAATACTCTAGGCCAGGTACCAAATGACTAGGGACAGCCCCTTATATTCCAGGGCTCACTGAAATTATGGAAACAAATTCATCCTAAGCCTGATTACCCTATCTCACCCACTCCTTGCCTAAGAAATCACAATATGCCTGCATTTCCCCCTCACTCCCTCTGCCTCCTGACCAAGCTGGTGCTTTTCCATGTGGACCCAAATAGTGTGCCACTCGTCTTGGGATCCATGAATATAAACTCTCTCCTCAAGACAGTCATTTCCATATCTGCATGTCTTACCATACCTTATTAAAACAAATTGCAGTTACCCTTAAAACAGCCACACTGCTTTTCTGACATTTTCAATCCCATTCTGCATAGTCTACAGGAGCAGAAGATGAAGTTCCTTGAGAGAAAATCAGAGCAGAAGGTGTGAAAATTAACAAAAGGGAACCTCATTCTGAATGGAGTCAGGGGGCGCCTGGGTGGATAAGTAGGTTAAGCGTTCAGCTTTGGCTCAGTTCATGATCTCATGGTTCATGGGTTCAAGCCCCAAGTTCGGTTCTGTGCTGACAGCTCAGAGCCTGGAGCCTGCTTCAGATTCTGTGTCTCCCCCTTTCTCTGCCCCTCCCCTGCTCACGCTCTGTTTCTCAAAAAAATGAATAAATGTTAAAAAAAAATTTTTTTTAATCTCATGAAACTTAGGAATCTTAAAAAAAAAAAAAAAAGAATGCAGTCAGCAGGTTGGGAGAGCTCTCACCCCCTACTACACATTGTTAACTGCAAATCCAACAAGTAGAGAAAGATCTTGCACATGGATATTACTTTACCACCACAGCAGGAGAAAGGAAGGCTTTCCTCCTTCCCCAGCAACAGCCCAGTCAATGAGAGACTGTCACAATTCAGCCAATGAGAAGCCACTGTACTCCTAACTCCTAATTTACTGCAATGGGCTCTTTGTTTATAAAGACCCTCCCAACTTCCCCCCTTTCCTCCATAAAAGAGTGTTTCTCTCCTTTGTTCTGCAGACTTGCCTATGGTTTTGTTATAGCTTGCTTTTTCTGGATTGCACTTCTCTATTCTTGAATAAACCCATCTTTTGCTGGTAAAATAACAGTTTTGTTTTTAAGGTTAACAAAGGACAACTGAAGCATAGGTAAGAGGGGGTCCAGTGGGACAGAAAGGACTTGCACTTGTCCACGGTGTCCTAGTAAGGAAGGAGATGGGGAAAAATACTTAGTGTAAAGTTAGTATGATGTTATGATTTATAATAAATATATACTTTGGTCTTCATTCACTCTTCCTGGCTCACAGCACCCAAAACATTTGGAAGTTCTGATAACAATGATTAGAGCTTCTTTTGTTATAATATTTGGTCTTTTTTCATTTGTTCTGAAATTGCGTCAGAGCCATAATGGTGAAATGGATGTCTTGTTATTCGTAACAAACCCCTTTCAACCACAACTGAGTTTAGTTAATGAGATGACTTTTGGAAATCCCCTAAGAATGGGGGAACTGGTTGACAGGGGAACCAACCATGAATAGAGAGTTGGAGTTGGAGTCCCACCTCTTGACCTCTGGGGAGGAGGGAGAGGTTGAATTTTGAATTAATCACCAAAGGCCAATAATCTAATCATTCATACTTATATAATGGAGCTTCCATAAAAACCCGAAAAAGAAGGGGTTTGAAGAACTGCCAGGTTAGTGAAGATGCATCCATATGTCAGGCCCTAAATTCCATGGACACAGAAGTCCTGGTGTTTAAGATCCTTCTGGACCTCACCTTGTGTATCTCTTTATTTGGTGTTCATTTATTTCCTTTAATATCCTCTGTAATAAACTGGCAATCTAGTAAGTAAAATGTTTCTCTGGGTTTTGTAAGCTCCTCTAACAAGTCAGTTGGACCTAAAGAAGGGATTGTGAGAACCTCCAGTTTATAACCAGTCAGAAGTACAGGTAACAACTTGAACTTGCTATTGGCAACTGAAGTAGAAGGTGGGAGGAGCAGTCTTGTGGAACTGAGCCCTTAACCTGTGGGATCTGACCCTATCTTCAGGTAAGTAGTGTCAGAATTGAGTTAAATTTATGGAACATCCAATCAGTATCCACAGAAAGTGGAGTCAATGGCTTGGTGGTGTGGGGAGTGGGGGGACCACAACAGAGTTAGGCAACTGTCCACAAACCACCCTCACTTCTGATGCAATTGTACCTTTAGGGGGGTTCCCCAAAATGCCCTCAGGTTTGATCATTGAAAGCTGTTATATTCATGGTTGTGGTATTATTACATGGTTGTGATTGTGTGTATCTTATAAAGGATACAGATTAAAATTAGCCAAGGGAAGAGACAGATGAGGCAGAGTCCAGAAGGATTCTAAAAGCTGACTTTTCAGTTGTCTCCTCCCCATGGAGTCATGGAGAACATTAACTCCTCTCTGCGATGAGATGTGACAATATGCACTGAATACTGCCATTGAGGGAAGTTCATCTGAGCCTTGGTGTCCAGAGTCTTTACTGGGGATCTGTGGTGATCAGCCTGCCTGCCTCTCCAGTCCTTCTGGGAGATTGAGCTGATACCCAAAGCCCCCACCATAAATCACATCTTTAAACTTTCTGGCATAGTCCAGCTCCCCCAGGGAAGAAAAGGACATTACAAGTCACAGAGATTACCTCCCAAAGGCAAAAGTCAGCCCTCTTTTGGGGCAAAGTTCAATTTTTTATTAGATACTTAAATTGATCAGGGTGCTTGAAAGAAGATAAGACTTGCACTGTACTTCCTAACAGAAGGCTTGATGAACCACAGATGCTCAGAGGACCATTACAGTAAGCCCATTGAAGTGGAATGCTTTGAGAAAGTTCTTGAAAGAGTCTCACTTGCAATCCCTGGTATTTGGGAGCGGTAGGAACATGCAGACTGCTGCCTGCATCTGACTTGGAACATGAAGAAGGTAAGAAAATTATTGATGTTACCACTATTCAGCAGAGGGAAGCTAGGAAGGAAATAAGGTACAATTCAGGATTTTCTTATTGGACAAAAGTTGCCTGGCTCAAAATCTCTGGTTGGATCCCACCCAGAATAACTGGTTGCCAGATCCTTGATATTGTGGAGGTCATCCCTATGGCTAGGAGCTTGATTGTGATGAGCAGGATTCTGTATTAACTCAAAAACTCCACTGTAACTGTGGAAAGTTGGAATTTCCCCACACATCTGTGTGTGATGTGTCAGAACCTGGATACCTGTTATGACAGTAGACATCAACTGCCAAGAGAGATCTACAGTTAAGTAGAATGACTTTTGCCTCTTTCCCTTGTCCCCCTGCACCACTCTGGGGGTGCCAGAAACTATGGAGTGGGTGGAGACTGAAATGACAAAGAAAAAAGTCCCTTCCCCTACTGAAGGTCCCCTAGCCAGGACTCACCCTTGAGCTAAAGGTAATGGAGATCCTTTGACTTCTGTTGAGATGGAAATTTTAGAATATCTGAACTAAATTTTTAGTAGGTGAAAATGGGTCATAATTACTAAATAATATCTTTCTTCTAACCAAAAGAGAACCAAAAACTGTGGGATCTGCCCAATGTTTAGTCAGGGTTGTCACAGGAGATGTCTCATACCATCACTGAAAGTAATGTAGAAGAGAAGATGGTAACATTGTGTGTCAACTATACTTCAATTAAAAATAAATAAATAAATTGGGGTGCCTGGGTGGTTCAGTCGGTTAAGCATCCAGCTCTTGACTTTGACTCAGGTCATGATCTCACAGTTCGTGGCTTCAAGCCCCACATTGGGCTCTGCACTGGCAGCACAGGGCCTGCTTGGGATTCTGTCTCTCCCTCTCTCTCCCTCCCCCCACTCACATGCTCTCTAAATAAATAAAGTGATACAAGAAAAATAAAGGCAGTTCCTATTGGTAGGCCAGTGAGTTCAGGCCAATCAGTAAAATAAACACTAGTTTTTGGGGTGGTGGGGTGGTGGGGTGGTGTAAAAAGATCAGTGTTTGCTAGAACTTGAGGAAAGGAGGATGAGTAGGTGGAACACAGGGGATTTTTATGGCAGTGAAACTATTCTATATGATACTGTGATAGTGGATGCATGACATTTTGTATTTGACAAAACCAATAGAAGTGCACAATAACTGCAAAGACTAAATCCTAATGTAAAGTATGGACATTAGTTAATAATAATAGGGGCACCTGGGTGACTCAGTCAGTTAAGCATCCAACTTCAGCTCAGGTCATGGTCTCACAGTTCTGAGTTCCAACCCTGCATCTGACTCTCCAGCTCAGAGCCTGGAGCCTGCTTTGGATTCTGTGTCTCCCTCTGTCTCTGCTCCTCCCCCACTCATGCTCTTTCTCTCTCTCTTTCTCAGAAATAAACATTAAAAATAAATTTAAACAATCAAAAAAATTAATATGTCAATATTGGTTCATCAATTGTAAACAAATGTACCACACTAATACAAGATGTTAGTAATAGAGGAAAGTGTGTGGAGAGAGAGTCTGGGAAGAGATATATAGACACTCTGTACTTTCTGCTCTATTTTTCTATAAACCTAAAACTGTTCCTTAAAAAAAAGTCTATTACTTAAAAAAAAAAAAGTTCTCACAGATTTATGATCCCTAATTAATGGATAAAGATGACACTGCAGTAAATTGAAAAAAGGATAATCTTTATATTGAATAATGACAGATCAACTAGATCCAGCTGTATAAAAATAAAATGAGCCTTTATCTCTTTCCTACAGAAAACTCACACCCACATGGATCATAAATCTAAATATGAAAGGGAAAGCAATAAAGCTTTTATAAGAAACCCTAAGAGAATATCTTCCTGATACTGAAGTAAACGAAGGCTCTTATAGGACCTAAAAGTACTGACCACAAGGCAAAACCTGATAGGCTAGGATGTTTTAGAATTAAGAGCTTCCAGGGGCACCTGGGTGGCTCAGTCAGTTAAGTGTCTGACTTCAGTTTGGGTCATGGTCTCATGGTTCGTGAGCTCGAGCCTTGCATTGGGCCCTGAACTGCCAGTGCAGAGCCTGCCTGGGATTCTCTCTCCCTCTCTCTCTGCCCCTCCTCCACTTGCACTAAATAAATAAATACATAAAAACAAACTTAAAAAAAAAATAATTAAGAGCCTCTGCTCAGCAGCACGAAGGCAGGCCAGCGAACAGGGGAAGAAATGTTAGGATGTGGAGCAATCTCCAAGATGCGTTGATAACAAGAAGGGGTGTTACACACAGGGCAGTCACCAGAAAACAGGCTGGCATCTCCTCTGCAGCCCAGCCCCATTTGATGCCATAGCTCTGAAGTGAAAAACCTTCACATGATCTTCTGAGGGAAAATTTGCATCTTTCCTTGAGGTGACTATTAACGGACAGATTCACTCAAGCTGAAAACCTAAACTGATAATGTTGCCACTTGTGATCATTGTCACAGCCACCTCATTCAGCCATGTCCCCATCTGTGAGGTACTAGAAAACATATATTTTGGTCTCTGCCCCAGTTCCTGGCACAGAGGTCCTAAAACCTTAGAGATCCCTAAGTGCTATGAGCACTAGGAGCATCTTTTGTTCTGATGAGGTGACTCTGGGTGGGCTGCTGGGTGGGGGCCTATCCCCAGAAAGACCAAGCCATGATTAGAAGCTTGGAGTTTTTAGTCTCACCCCCTCCCCCATCCTCCAGAAAGGGGAGAGGGACTGGAAATGGACTTAACAATTGATCATGCCATGAGGAAGACTCCATAAAATCCCAGTAGTGCGGTTCTGGGAACTTCCAGGCTGGCAAACACATCCACACCAGGAGGGTGATGCATCCCAATGTCATGGAGACAGAAGCTCTTGTGCTTGGGACCCTCCCAGACCTCACCCTATATATCTCTTCATCTGGCTGTTCATATGTATTCTTTATCATATTCTTTAATAAACTGGTAAACATAAATAGGTGTTTCCCTAAGTTCTGTGAGCCACTCTAACAAATTAATTGAACCCGTTGTTCTGGATATTTGTCTTTATCTTGTTAATTATTTAAATAGTGGGGAAAAAGAGAAAAGTAATTACCATGACTAAGAAAGTAGGGTATCTAGACCTTAAAAATTGAGGCTGTTATTCATTAATTTATTGTGCAAGGGAATTCTGAGAAATCCAGCAACCCCTGGGGGAAAGTGGAGCTGAGGGCAAAGGACAGAGCCAGAAGGAAGGACCTTCAACCTGAAAACTACAAGAACTCAACTGGATTCTCAGTTGATATCAAGAGCAACGTGTAATTTATACATATTCAGTTCAAGGAAAAGTATCTTCTGGATGTCCCAGAGGCTACCAGCCTAGGAAATTCTAGAATAAATCGGTTCCTTCTTACAATCCTAAATAAACCTTACCAGAGGGCAAATGCAGGTGTTTCTTTCTGGGATGTGTTCTTGCCAAGAAACTCCTCCAAAAATATAATGAAAGTCAAATAAAGAACATTTGGCTAGCATACCCTATGAACACAGCCTCTGAAATTTCCACAAGCAAAGCAGACCCAGCAAATCAACGTGAAGAAAGTGAGGACCCAAGAAGTAAATGAGACACACCTTTTTCTATGCCATGGCAGCAGGATAGGCCATGATGCAAAGTGGAGAGAGCACAGGCCAGAAAGTGAGGTACCCCATCTTGAGTCTGTGTTGCACAATTCAGTTTTCAGTCTAATGTCCACATTCCCAAATAAGGGAGTTAGGGAGTTAGACTAGCCAATCATTATGAATACTTGCAGTCCAGGGGCACCTGGGTGGCTCAGTAGGTTGAGTGTCTGACTCCTGACTTCAGCTCAGGTCATGATCTCAGGATTGTAGGATTGAGCCCTGTGTCGGGCTCTCACAGAGCATGGAGCCTGTTTAATTCTCTCTTTCTCTCTCTCTCTCTCTTTCTCTCTCTCTCTCTCTCTCTCTCGCCCCCCCCCCACTCGTGCTCTCTCTCTCTCTCTCTCTCTCTCTAAAATAAAATAAGAAAATATACCTGCAGTTCAAATATTTAATGAGTATGTGATGATATGCTTTTTTTTTCATTCAGTGTCTTATTTTTCTTCCAAGGTTCCAGTTAAGACATTCATTCATTGGGTAGGGTAAATATATATATATATATATATATATATATATATATATATATATATTATTTGTTATTATGTGGGGGAAGAAGGCTTTATTATAAGCCAGATACTATTCTGGTATAAAGCAGAGATGGACACAGAAAAAAATCCTGCCCTTGTAATGTGATTCAGTTTGAATTTTTTCTTGGTTAAAATGAGGAGGAACTTTGAGTTCTGAGACACAATTGCATAGGTTCACTCTTCCCTGCTCTTCCCCAAGTGTAGCCAAATACCCTGAGGATAATTCAGCAATTACACAATGACTCTCAGAGGTACAAAAAAAGTAGCAGACTAGGGAGAGGTCTCGAGGTTTGAAAAAGGACACTCTGTGCTTTATCCCGTAAGTTTTCTTTTATCTCCCATATATGCCAGACTGAGAACTGGACAGGGCTACAAATATAGAACCATCAATGAACATTTCTTATATAGAACAAAATAAAGAGAAACAACAACAGCAAAAAGAAAAACCTGCTCTGTTTGGCCAAAGGTCTGAGAAAGGAGCAGCCAACCAGAAAACTAGCAGGGACATAGCCCAATTCACACACCAGCAGTGACAGCTTATTTGCCATAGTGGCAGTGTCAGAGGAGATCCCTGCCCAACATCTGTGGCAGCTGCTGTGGCAGCTGGAGGCCCATGCCTCACTCCAAACCCAAGCAGTGGTTCCTATCCTGATGGTTCCTTGGATGTACAATGAGGAATTTTGAATAGCAGATGACAACACTGTTAACCATACTCAGAATTCTGGGTTTGTTAGTGCCTCTCCTGCTGGTTTCCAAACCCAATTAAACCTCCTCATGAGGTCAGGTGAATTGATCTGAGACACAATTCAGATCATAACTGACAAATTCTCAGGCATGGAAAAAGCAGCTACTACCAAAATAGCACAACTTGATCAACAGAAAGAAAGGCAAAAATGATCTGGACAATCAGGTGAGGGTCTTCCCTAAGAGATCTCTGAGTTGGGTTACTCAATAACTAGGTCTCAAAAGAAGAAATTGATGGATAGGCACCAAGGAACTTATGAGCAGGCAGCAAGCCATAGGGGGCTTGACAGACCACGAGGATCTCATGCTGACCGATCTATGACAAATACAGACTATTCTATCCCTCCTGATGACCTAGATGAATCATAGAGTCCCAGAAGCTTTTACCCAAACCTCTCCATTTTCAAAAGTAAACAAGATTAGGGGTTAGATGAAGTCTCTCTGTCCTCAGGGGATACTAGAGGCCATATGCAAGGTTAGTTTGATGAGAAAATGGGCAAGAATTTCACTTCAGGGGTCTTTTAGATACTGATGCACTGGTGACTATGGTCTCCCAACCCCTGACACCAATTTGACCACCAAACAGACAATGTGCTCTGGATTTGGAACTGAAGCCACTACCATCAGGACCTCGGTCCAAGCCCAACTATGGATGGTCCTTTTGATCCCATACCAACCTCCATTGTTACACCTTCACTACTAAATACATTAATGGTATTGATGTATTGTCTCTGTGTATCCCCAATCATCTTCACCCTCTATCTAGATAGGAACTGCTACTGTTAGAGCAATCTATCTTACTGGGGCATGTAGAAGACCATGAATCTGCCCAACTACCAGCACTTAGTGCTCTTGTCTCCCCAAAACAATGTTGGCTGCCTGAGCTTAAGGAAGCCAAAGTGCTCTGTGAGACTCTTCATTCAATACTCTGTCTTTGTGTAAAACTTGGGATGCCTGGAAACTTACCATTGATTACAGGTGACTGAATGCCATAGCACTGCCCTTACACTGATGATACCTGACATTGTGACTGCTACAGAGGCTACTGACTAGGCTGAGAGAATTTAGTATGTGACAGTTGACATTGCAAATGCCTTTTTCAGCATCTTTCCATCTGATTATCAGGATTATTTTTCCTTCATGTGAAATGAGTTACAACGTATCTTTAATGTCATTGCACAAGGCCACCTAAACTCCCCAGCTATCTACCATCAACTGGTAGGCCATGATTTGGAAAAAGCCCTGTTCCTGGAGGCTTTCTTAATGCCTCTTCCTGGTGGGCCCAAACAAGGACACCACACAGCAAGGACTGAACATCCTGTTGACCTTCATGGGGCAACACAGTTAGGCTATTAACTCAGATAAATACAAAGTCCTAATACCCCACTGAAATTCTCAGGTGTAATCTGGGCCACACAGAACCACATATTCCATTTGAGTTACAGATCTCAGCAACCTCCCCACTTGTGAATTGGAGCCTATGGCAAAAGGACACTGCTACAAGTCATAAGCTCTTGTTGGGCTTTTGGACCCATGAGCTCCTGAATTTGGCCAAAAATTACACACCCTTTGAGAGATAATTGTTGCCCTGTTGTTGGATATTGGTGGATACTAAGTATATGATCCATAGCTGTGAAATAATCTTAAGACCAGAAATCCAAATCATGTTGTGAGTCTGAGCAGAGGTCTCAAACTGCTGGGTATGGGTGGCTCAGGATCATCCGTAGTAAAGTAGAAATTGTATATACATGTGTGGACAAAACCACTTGGGGCCACTTGGGGCCTCACAACTAATAAAATGGTCTCAAGAATCCCCCTCTGCCCACCAGGCATATTGGTAGAGGAGCCACTGGCCCAGATATAAAGACCTCTCAGGAGGGGTGTCGCCTTAGAGATCGGGACTGGCTGGGGTGGCGAAAGGATCAACATGACTTTGGCTAGAGATTTACTCCACCCGTCCTTGGAAGAGGAAAAGAAAAAACATAAAAAGAAATGGCTAGTTCAAAGCTCAAATTCCTATTTTATGGATGTAAAATGCCCAGGTAGCTACAAGATTACCACAGTTTTAAGCCATGCTCAGATGGTGGTTCTTTGTGTGGGCTGTTCAACAGTGTTGTGCCAACAAACGTAAGGAAAGGCCAGACTCACAGAAGGGTGTTCATTTGGAAGAAAGCAACACTAATGATCACACAACCTCTTGAATTTGTGTTATATTGCAGAAAGCATTATCAGTTCAATAATTCCAGTTAATCTACCAAGATAATGTAATTATGTTTAATTTTGTAAGGTATACAATAGTCATCTCCTATTTTGGTGTCAGTTTTTCAATAAAGTTTTGATTATGGTGAAAAAAAACCAACCTCTCAGAACTGCATGGACTTAGTTCACTGATGGTCCTTTACAGTTAGCTTCTATCTGGCTAGAAGACAGTGCACCTGACTTCCAACCTGAAAGATTTTGTCCCTTAGCAAGTGCAGAAGGAATGTTCAGCACAATGGGAAGAGCCTCATGCAGTATGGATGGCTCTCTAGTCCTCTTCAGTGAAAGAGTCCTACTATATTTCATTGATTTATGGGCTGTGCTAACAGCCTGGCTATTTGGTCAGGCCACTGGCAAGCCTCAAACTAGTATATAAAATAAGCCCCATTGTAGAAACAAAACATTTGGATAAAGATCAATTTGCTCTTAATATGCTTTTTGTTACCCACATAGATGTTCACCAGAACACCTCCTAACCTGACAATGAGAAACATAAACCAATGGGCAAACCATGCTTGTCAACTAAACACAGGAACTAAAATGTCCTTTACCCCAGAACAAGCAGATGTTGTGGATTCTGGATCCATGAGAGGGTGGCCCATGGGAATTCACACTAGACTAAGACTACACACATGGACTGTGTTCAGAAGACTTTGAAACTGCATAGAAAAGCTGTCCTGACTGCCATATCACAGACAAGGCAAAAAACCCTGCCCAGAGACATATTCCTGAGCCAATGGGTCAGATGTTGCAGGTAAATCATATTGAACCTCTCATCTCATCCAGAGGGTTTTGCTGGATCCTGACTGCAGTTGACACTCTCTGGATTTGGCCTAGACATTCCCATGTATTCCATTGACTCAGGCCACACTATCCAGGACCTACAAGCCCACATTTGTTTCTTCCTCAGGTTTCCTGAGCACACTGAATCTAATAACAGCCCAAAGCCACATATCATGTGGCATATAATGGAGCTTCCAAGCCCCCATATCATCTCCAAGTGACAGGGCTGATTGAGCATTTTAATGGACATTTAAAGGACAGGCTTAAGCAGCTGGTAGGAGGGGGTAAGATAACCCCAGGCTGTACTATGGTGAGGGGTGAGCAGGGGAGAAGTCTGGGCCTCAGGGCAGCAATTTCCTGAAAGGGCACTTGTTATTTGCACCATATGTTTGATCAGGCTGTTTAGCCCTTTCCTCTAATTTTACACTTTTGGTCTCTGTGAGGAACAGTGCAAGGTCCTTCTATTCCCTTCAACCCCTTTCTGAAGACTCACATAGATGGGAATTTGGAAGAGAAATTAAACAAGGAGTGGGAGTCAGTAGCCCCTTCTTCATTTACCCTCCAGGGTACAAAGCATGGGTCTTTGTCTACAAGGTCTTTGAAGAGAATCTCCATTAACCTATCATTTTTAACCCAATATTTTCCTTAAGTTGGCCCTGCCACTTTGCCCCTAGTAGCCCCATGGAATGAGTATTGTATATAGAATAGAAATTTTTGTTGAGTCACAAGAGGATCCAAACCAGAAGATTTGGGATTCATTTGGGGGATGGGTAAATGGTGTCAGCTTTGCTCATGGTACAGAACAGACTGCCTGCTTCATAGTCAGTGAGAAGTCCCTCCAACTGATAGGATGTGAGCCCCTTTGGACCTATGAGCTTGGTTATGCAGAAGGGAGAGATGAAAATCTAACCTCTCTCCTCTGCCACAGAGTAGCTTGTGTGACTTCCATATCACCAAATTTATTGCCACGCTCATCCCAGGAAGTTTTCCCTGTCCTACGTTTGACAAATTGCTGGATGTGTCACCCACCACCTGACCACATAGATAAGCATCTGACTGCTATGCTGCTAAATACTACAAATGGGCATTTCTCTAAATATGGACCTTTCTGTTACCCCAGGTACTCCTACCATATTACTCTGAACCCAAAGTATTGCTGCAATTGAATCTGACACTGAAAGCGCAAAAATGTCTCCCTAGGTGTCAACTTGTCAGAAATGGGACATTAGGAACATCTTGGCAAAGAGACCTGGGATCCACCACTGGGACTATTTTTGACCTCAGTAGTGAAGGCCTTCTCCTCTACACATGCCCCAACTTACACAGACTTTTCAATTCTATTCAAGGACTCTGCCCACTCACAGCACTTTCTGCACCCCTTTAGAATGTTATTTCTTTAGTAAATATCAGGCCTTCACCTGCCTTCCTCCTAGCAATGAAGCATGCATTTCATAATAAGAAACTTATAAATAGTCAAAACAGCCTCCCCCCAACCCAGGCTAGACATATCATACTACACCAACTAGGATGGAAACTCCAAAACCAGGCAGACTCTGGTTACTCAGGAGATTTACCAGGAGGCATTACCAACTCCAAGTTATTATTTCTACTGTCAGAGTCCTTCAATCAGAAAGGGTCAGGAACCACCTGAGGTCATCAACGGCACTACTTCAGCTTTCAAAGCACAACATATCAGTCTCAGTTCCTTGGCCCAAGTAGTGTTGGATAACTACATAGCTCTTGACTCCTTATAGCCAGCCAAGATGAGGTCTGTGCAACTGCTGGCACTTTGTGTTGTACCTGGATCAATGAGACTGGCAGAATAGAACAATCCATCACCAGCCTTAGGAAAAAAAACCTCCAGGATCTCTACAGTAATCCCAAATGGAATATGGGACATCTTGCCCTAGCTTGGCAATGATTGAGGTTCATGATTACATTTAATCCTCTAGGCAAGTGCAATCATCCTCCTTTGAGTGGTATTGATTCTGACCTCAGACTAATTACCTGGTTCTTAACACAGTCCCTCAAAATCTGACTCATTCAGGCCCATGATGGGATAGTCTATGTTTATTCCTTGGGCTGTAAAAAATCAAAAGATAGAGTTGAGGCCAAAATCCTATGTGTGATCTTTCAGGCCTGGCCATATGCAATTACAAAGGCTTTTCCTCTTCAAGAGCACAGGTAAGCTGCCCTCCCTACACTGGATATACATGTTAAATTAACTTGTTAAGTTGTCTAGATCATTAAATTGTCAAGGTCCTCCAGAACAGTGTGGAAAACTTTATCATGTTCTTGAGTTTAATGAGAATGCCTACAAAGTTTTCCTAGTATGATTTTTTACTTAGGTTTCTGACAGTTATTTTTTTTAATGTTAATGCCAGTATAGTTGACAGTGTTATGCTAGTTTCAGTTATACAATATGTTGATTCAACAATTCCATACATCACCCAGTGCTCATCATGACAAGTACATTCCTTAATCCCCATCTCCTATTTAACCCATCCACTCACCTCCCTCCCCTCTGGTAACCATCAGTTTGTTCTCTATAGTTATGAATCTGTTTCTTGGTTTGTCTCTCTCTCTCTTTTTTCCTTTGCTCATTTTTTTTTTGTTTCTTAAATTCCACATATGAGTGAAATTATATGGTATTTGTCTTTCTCTTATTTTGTTTAGCATAATACTGTCTAGCTCTATCCATGTCATTGCAAATGGCAATATTTCATTCTTTTTGATGGCTGACTAATAGTCTATTGTGTGTGTATATATATATATATATATGCCACATCTTCTTTAGCCACTAATCAATCGATGGACACTTGGGCTTCTTCCATAATTTAGCTATTGTAAATAATGTTGCTATAAACATTGAGATGCATGTATCCCTTTGAATTAATGTTTTTGTATCTTTTGGATAAACACCCAGTAGTACAATTACTGGATCATAAGGTAGTTCTATTTTTAACTTTTTGAGGAACTTCCATACTGTTTTCCAAATTGGCTGCACCAGTTTGCATTCCCAGCAATAGCGCAAGAGGGTTCTTTATTTCCCACATCTTCACCAACACTTGTTGTTTCTTGTGTTTTTTATTTTAGCCATTCTGACAGGTGTGGGGTGATATCTCATTGTCATTTTCTTTTGCATTTCCCTGATGATGAATGATGTTGAGCATCTTTTCATGTGTCTGTTGGCCATCTGGATCTGACAATTATTTTTATCAAGTTAGAGATTCTTCTTTTCAACTTAAGCTCCCTAGTATTTTTTTAATCAGGAAGGGGTATTAAATTATCAAGGAAAAAAATTTTGGTGTTGATTATAAGATTTTCTTATCTAAGTTTCCTAAAAAGTTGCTTACATGGTGGTTGTAGATTTAGGGCTAATTGAGCCTTGCAAAATGAGTTGGAAAAAATTTCTTTTTCTATATCCTGTAATTGCTTCAACAACAGAAATTTTCTTGTATATAAATTGACTGTTCATCTATTTTGCCCCTTATTAAATGAATGTGAAGTATTGGCTTTGTTAGGTATATGAATTCTTTACATAGTAGGAATGGGTCTGTTTGGCTTATGAAACATTGCAGGTCTAAGCCTTACCTCCCACATGCTAGAAACAGACCTGGCTTCAGTAATATGGGGACCTCAGGAATATCTATGCAAAAATTTATGGACTCACTTCTCAGGAAGGCAAGAGAGACAAGTAAATAGGCTAAAAGGGATCAAAAGTCTCCCCACTGCTCTGAGAGTAGGGTCTAGCTGGTATTGGAAAGAAAAGCAGAAGAAAGCCTAGTTTCATGTGTTTGGGTTCAATTATCAATAGGCAAATGCTGTACCAGATTCTATCTGAAGCCACCAGGGAAATGTCAAAAGCTTCACAATTCTTGCTGCAGTGGGAGCTTCATAAGAGTAAGCTCACAGACAATGGGGCAATGACTGCCACTGCCCATTACTGGTGACATTTGAACTGGTAGGATTCTCTTGCTTAAAAAGGGTGAAAATTGCCAAGCCAGGACGGAAGGAAAACAGAAACATGTGATCATAAGGGAAAGCAAATAAGACCAAAGCACAATCAGCCCAAGATACCAGAGATTCAAGGAGGAAACATCACAGAAAAGTAAGCTGATGGGAATCTATGAACTCCTAAAAAAGGTGTGTTATTAACCAAAAAGTGAAAAACATCAGGCAACAAAATAAAGAAATTAGATGAAGATACCTAATAGTTGAGGAGAAATGCATTTCAGAAGAGAAAAGAGAATAAAAGTTCAAGTGCCCCTGTGTGGGAATGGGAGTGACTATTCCCTGAAATTACCTCATAAATAACCTTTGGATACTTAAGTGATAGTCCACACATTCAAGGGACCTTTTTCAAATAGAACAAGTTCTCTGCTTTTCCCAAAAGACACCACAAGCCCTCTCAAGGCTCTTTTTTACAGTATCTCAAGTCCAGCTCAGCATTGGGTCCTTGATAATATCATGCTATTCCACCCACTTTTCTCATTTTTGCCCCCCTGTTATTTGTTGCCCCATCTTGGAACACTCTCCATCCGATACTCCAAAGTGTGAATCCACAAAGGAGTACATGCATCCCAATGTTCATAGCAGCATTATCAATAGCCAGACTATGGAGAGAGCCCAAATGTCCATCAACTGATGAATGGAAAAAAAAGATATGGGGGCATCTGGGTGGCTCAATCAGTTGAGTGTCCAACTCTTGATTTCAGCTCGGGTCATGATCTTATGGTCATGGGATCAAGCCCCATGTCAGACTCCACGCTGGGTGTAATGTCTGCTTGGGATTGTCTTTCTCTCTCTCTCTCCCTGTCTCTCTCTCTCTCTCTCTCCCTCTGCCCCTCTCCCATTCTCACTCTCTCTCTCAAAAAAGATGTGACACACACACACACACACACACACACACACACTGGAATATTACTCAGCCATCAAAAAGCATGAAATCTTGTTATTTACAATGATGTGGATGGAGCTGGAGTGTATTATGCTAAGTGAAATAAGTCAAGCAGAAAAAGACAAACACCGTATGATTTCACTCATATGTGGAATTTAAGAAACAAAACAGTTGAACATATGGGAGGGGGGAAAAGAAAGAGAGGTGAAACAAACCATAAGACACTCTTAAAGATAGAGAACAAACAGAATTGATGGAGAGAGGTGGGTGGAGGATGGGCAGGATGGGTGATAGGCATTAAGGAAGGCACTTGTTATGATGAGCACTAGGTGTTGCATGTAAGTGATGAATCACTGAATTCTACCCCTGAAACCAATATTGTACTTGTATGTTAACTAGAATTTAAATAAAATCTTAGAAAAGAAAAGAAAAGAAGAAAAGAAAAGAAGAAAAGAAAAGAAAAGAAAAGAAAAGAAAAGAAAAATAAAGTGTGAATCCAGACAACACTATCCACTTCCTCCAGGAAGCCAGCTCTGACTACTCCAGCCTAGATCTTTATTGTCCAAGTTCTTCTTACATGTTTATTCAGGACCCCACAGGCTGCTCCCAAAGTTGTTTAATGAAAATGCAAAATGCCTCTTTCCATTGTTCCCAGGCTAACCTTTTAACTCTTGTCATGCGTGACATCTAACGCTGTTGCTTCATCATCAAAAAGAGCTGGCCCACAGGTGGCTTTGGCACAGAACCAAAGAGTATTATTTTCAACTCTAACTTCTGTCTTTCTAAGCCAGGATGAAGCCAGATGACAGAACCACCCATTGATGCACAAATAAGCTAAAGACTTTACCAACTAGCATACTTTCTTAGGGGATGTTGTGGATTGGTTTGATATGATTTCAAATCCATTTATTTATGGCAAAGACAAAAAAAAATAAAACTGACGTAAGCTGTGTCAGGATATCCTTATCTTATCTGTGGTACTGAGCACTCAGTAACTCAGCTCCTGAGGAGTGTTGCTGGGGACTAAAACATTTGAGGAAGCAACTATGGCAAGAGAACATTTAAACTTTAAATACTGAGAGTTTGTGAGGACTGAGATGGTTCATTCTGGGCAAGATGATTCTGCTAATCTAAAAAGTGCTTCACTGGGTGTTGTATGGAAACTAATTTGACAATAAATTTCATATAATAAAAAAATAAAAAATAAAAATAAATAAATAACTAAAAAGTGCTTCAAAGACCTTGGGGCATTAGTTCCTGCTGCAATAAAGGCAACTCTTACCAGCAGTGGTGAAAACCAAGCAGTGATCTTATCCACCAATACCAATGCCAATGTTCCCTAGGGACATGTTCTACCAATAGGGACTTTTACCCTTTGCCATGGTAGGTAGATGTCAGCTTTCAGTTGGCTACTCTGTCCCTCCCTAGTACCAACTTGAATAAAGGTACACCTCAACTACATTTGAAGTCTCTCCCTTTCATCTCCCTTGCCTGAAGCAATAATGTGACTAAACTATCATTAATTTGGAGTATGTTATTTCTTTATTGGCTTATTAAGAGATATTATCCTGTATGCTATTATTGGCTTGTGAAATTCCCATAGTGAACCTGTGTTAAATAAACTATTGGCAAAGATAATCTCAGTCTCTGTTATTAATTTGTCCCCAAACTAAAACAGGGAACAATGTACTTGGTGGAAAAAGTGAACTCTAGATTTGGAGAAGAAAAGAAAGTGAAAAAAAATACGCTTAAAAATCAAAATGATTTAAACTATACATTTATGACTCTTGTGCATCTTCAGTATTTATGTAATATTTCAATGAAAAGTTTACTTTTAGGGACACCTGACTGGCTCAGTCAGTAGAGCACGTGACTCTCGATCTCAGGGTCATGACTTCAAGAGCCACATTGGGGGTGAAGCCCACTTAAGAAAGAAAGAAAGAAAGAAGACAAGGAAAGGAAAGGAAAGGAAAAAGTAAAGAAAAGAAAACTTTACATTTAAAAAAACCAACATGGAGAGAAATTAAGATGGCAGAGGAATTAAGATGGCAGAGGAAGACCCTAGGTTTGCCTCATCCTTCAAACACAGCTAGATAAATATCAAATCATTTTGAACACTCAAGAAATCAATCTGAGGACTGAGAGAGCAAAAATGCACAACTAGAAGTGAAAAAACTGCCACATTGTGGAAGGTAGGAGCTGTGGAGAGTTGATTTGGAGGAGAGAAGAGCAGTGGATACTGCAATGTGGAGGGAGCCCTAATCACAGAGAGAGGAGCAAGAGGGAAAGAGAGAGAGAGAAAGAGTGAAAGTGCATACAGCGAATTGCACAAGAAAAACTCTTCCCCAAAACCACTGACTGGGAGAAGGAGAAGGGTTGGATACTGCAAGTTTTTATGAACAGTGGAGTACAAACCCTGAAATTTTGGAGGTCTGCACCATCACCAGAGTTACACCTGGTGGTCTTAGCAATGTTCCATTGGGGAAGAAGGGCTGAGGGAGACCCAGGATCAGGCAGCATGGTCTGAGGATCCCCTAGGTTGTACCGGGAGAAGCAGTTTCCCTGCTTGGGCTGCATTTGGGAGATGTAAAATGGCCTCTCTGGGAGCAAAAGACCCAGTGGGCACCAATGAGCTGCCTCAGTCACTAACATAGGAATGGGGATGTTGGCTGGGGGCAGCGAGCCTTGGTGCCAGCATTCTGCAGTGCTTTACCATAAACTCTAAAGCTCTGTGCAGTCACACAACCAATTTCTGGGACAAGCCAAAACCAGCCACAGTACAGCAAGTCGCTCCCCCAGAGGATCTGCTCGGCTCTGTGTTGCGCAAATCTCTAAAATTTGGACTTTTGAAACCTAGCCACATGCCTGAGACAAAACACAGGAGTACTGTGCGACTTGGCAGACAGAACTGAGATGCAGAAGGGTGAAGGCAGGGATCTGGCAGATGCTGGGGACACAAGAGAGGTGATTATTTGCTCTTCTGCCAGGGCTCCCTGAAGAGTTGCAGGTGCAAGCTCCCTACTCCAGGAGGAGAGAGCAGGGCAACACAATTTTCACCATGCTCATCAGCACTGACAGACTTTGTGAGCAAAACAGTGCCACCAAGTGGAAGCTGGAGCCACTTACACCAAGCTCTGCCCACCCCCATGCACCCTACAGGTGCATCTCCATTAGGGCAAGTCCACCCAAGAATCAGCACAGCAGGCCTCACCTCCAGAAGACCACCACAAACCTCTTGCACACACCAACTCTATTGATCATAGAGTGCTACAAAGCTTCAGCTCTAGGGTAAAAAGGATGTAGCTTCTTTTGTGTTTCTTTTTTTCCCTCTTGGGATGCAGAAAAAGCAATTTTTAAAAATTTATTTTTAATATTTTTTAAATTATATATATTTGATCTAGTTTCTTTTAACAAGCAGACAAAAACACACCTAGGACCTAGCTTCCTTTTTTTTTCTCTTGACAAATGACAAGATGGAGGAATTCACCCCAAAAGAAAGAACAGAATGAAGTACGGCCAGAGCTTTAATCAATACATTCATAAATAAGGAGTGCCTGGGTGGCTCAGTTGGTTAAATGTCCCACGTCAGCTCAAGTCGTGATCTCATGGTTCTGTCAATTTGAGCTGTCTATGGTGACAGCTCAGAGCCTGGAGTCTGCTTTGGATTCTGTGTCTCCCTCTCTCTCTGCCGCCCTCACTTGCACTCTTTTTCTCTCTCTCAAAAATGAATAAACATTTAAAAAATTTTTAAATACATAAATAAGATGTCTGAACTAGAATTTAAAACTACAATTATAAAGATACTAGCTGAGGGGGAAGGAGCCAAGATGGCAGAACAGCATAGAAGTTTTTTGTGCATCTCGCGTCCATGAAATACAGCCAGACCAACACTAAACCATCCTGCACACCTAGAAAAGTGATCTGAGAATTAACACAACAATCTGCACAACCTGAACCACAGAATTCAGCAGGTATGCAGTGCAGAGAGGTGAACTGGGGAAGAGAGCAGCCACAGAGGGCAGGGAGCCGCTTTTGCATGCAGAGAGAGGATGGAGACGGGGGCGGGGGGGGTGGAATATGGGAAAAGCTTCCCCCCCTCCTCCCACCGCAAAAGCAGCTGGAGAGAAAGTGGAAAAGTGGAAACAGCCGCAGGGACTGAACTAAAAAGGGAGAAAGGAGATGGTTTAAATTCCATAAAGACTATAAACAGTGAGAAGGCAGAGACTGAAACTCCACAACTCGATACCTGGTGGTGCTCTGGTGGGAAGGGTGAATCCCCAGGAGCAGAGTGGAGTCCAGAGTTCTTCAGGCCACACGGGGAGAGGCGGTTCCCTGCTAGGAGGACACTTGGTAAAGTCTGTGTGGGTCCCCCAAAAGCAAGGCCCCAGTGGACCTGGGAGAACAACCATATTTGCTGGTGCTGGAACAAGGTCATTAAAGGTGAAGCCTGGTGCCAGATGTGGGTTGTAATTTTCCATAATCCCTGAAATGCTGCTGCTACACTATCTCGCGAACTTTTTCTGGGACAGGCTGGCACCCAGCGGCAGTCTCTGGGCATTGGCAGCAACGTGGTCCCACAAACATTCCTGGGTGTGGCCGGCACCCAGCCATTGCTCTGTGAGACCCTCCTGCAGAGGGGCAGCACGGGTCAAAGCCACAGTCCCTCAGAGGTAAGGGGTCAGGAAAAACAGCCACATCTGAGACAAAACTCAGGACGGAGGTGCTGCCTGGGACTTGGTCACGGACTGTGTAAGAGCGGGGAGTGGACGGAAGCTGAAGACAAAGGACAGGTGCATGATTGCTGATCAGGGAGAACAGAGTTCTGATACTAGAGACTGGGTAGCTAGGTGATGCCATTTTCACTGCTCCCGCGCATGCACATATGGACCTACAAGCGCCACAACGATCCACCCAGTAAGCCAAGCAGCGCCATCTAGTGGAAAACAGAGCCGTTACACTAAGCCCTGCCCAACTGGGCCAACCTCGCTCTTCAGGAACACAAGTCTCTCCGCCTGCTTAGTTTATGGACTATAAAGCGCTTCATAGTTTGACTTCTAGGGGAAAACAAAGTAATTTCAGTCGTATTTCAGTATGTTCACCGGTCCATCTATTCAATTTTCTTTCTTTCTGTTTCCTTTTTCCTTTTTTCTTTTTTATTTCTTTTCTTTTTCTTGAACAGAAAGAGAAAAAATTCATTTTTATTTTGAATCCTTATTAAAAATATTTTTCTTTAATTTTTTGTACTACATTTTTTAATTTTGTGTAAGTTTTTTCAAATTCTTTTTTACTTTCATCATTTCATTTTAGTTTACTTCAGTGTATTCATTTTTTCAAATTTTCAAAATACTTCCTTGTTCTCTTCTTTACACCTTTTTCTCTAATCTATCAAGCCCCTTTCAACACCCAGACCAAAAGACACTTAGGATCTAGCATCATTTATTCGATTTTGTGTGTGTGTCTGTGTGTGGGTGTGTTTAATTTTTAAATTTTAATATTTTTAATTGTAATTTTTTTACCTCATTAATTCCTTTTCTTCCTTCAAAATGATGAAACAAAGGAATTTACCCCAAAAGAAAGAGCAGAAGAAACAGCAGCCAGGGACTTAACCAAAACAGATACAAGCAAGATGTCTGAACCAGAATTTAGAATCAAGATAATAAGAATACTAGCTGGAGTCAAAAATAGATTAGAATCCCTTTCTGTGCAGTTAAAAGAAGTAAAACCTAGTTGGGATGAAATAAAAAATGCTGTAACTGAGCTGCAATCTCAAATGGATGCCGTGGCAGCAAGGATGGATGAGGCAGAACAGAGAATCAGTGATATAGAGGACAAACTTACGGAGAATAACAAAGCATAAAAAAAGAGGGGGATTAAGGCAAAAGAGCACGATTTAAGAATTTGAGAAATCAGTGACTCATTAAAAAGGAAACAACATCATAATCATAGGGGTCCCAGAAGAGGAAGGCAGAGAAATAGGGATAAAAGGGTTATGTGAGCAAATCATAGTGGAAAACTTCCCTAGCCTGGGGAAAGACACAGACATCGAAATCCAGGAAGCACAGAGGACCCCAATGGGATTCAACAAACACCAACCATCAACAAGGCATATCATAGTCAAATTCCCAAAATACTCAGGCAAGGAGAGAATCATGAAAGCAGCAAAGGAAAAAAAGTCCTTAACCTACAAGGAAAGACAGATCAGGCTTGCAGCAGACCTATCCACAGAAACTTGGCAGGCCAGAAAGGAGTGGCAGGATATATTCAATGTGCTGAATCAGAAAAAATATGCAGCCAAGAATTCTTTATCCAGTAAGGCTATCATTCAAACTAGAAGGAAAGATGAAAAGTTTCCCAGACAAACAAAAATTAAAGGACTTTGTGATTACTAAACCAGCCCTGCAAGAAATTTTAAGGGGGATTCTCTGAAGGGAGAAAACATAATAAATAAATAGATAGATAGATAGATAGATAGATAGATAAATAAATAGCAAAAGCAACAAAGATTAGAAAGGACCAGAGAACACCACCAGAAATTCCAACTCTACAAGCAACATAATGGCAATAAATTCATATCTTTCAGTAGTCACTCTAAACGTCAATGGACTCAATGCTCCAATCAAAAGACATAGGGTAACAGAATGGATAAGAAAACAAGATCCATCTATATGCTGTTTACAAGAGACCCACATTAGACCTAACGACACTTTCAGATTGAAATTAAGGGGATGGAGAACCATCTATCATGCTAATGGTCAACAAAGAAAGCCAGAATAGCCATACTTGTTTCAGACTTTAAATCTAGACTTTAAAATAAAGACTGTATCAAGAGATGCAGAAGGGTATTATATCATAACTAAAGAGTCTATCCACCAAGAAGACCTAACAATTGTAAACATTTATGCGCCAAATGTGAAAACACCCAAATATATAAATCAATTAATCACAAACATAAAGAAACTCATCCATAGTAATACCATAATAGTAGGAGACTTCAACACCCCACTCACAGCAATGGACAGATCATCTAATCAAAAAATCAACAAGAAAACAAGGGCTTTGAATGACACATCGGACCAGATGGACTTAACAGATATATTCAGAACATTTCACCCTAAAGCACCAGAATATACATTCTTCTCCAGTGCACATGGAACCTTCTCCAGAATAGACCATATACTGGGACACAAATCAGCCCTAAGTAAGTACAAAAAGATCGAGATCATACCATGCATATTTTCAGACCACAACGCTATGAAACTCAAAATCAACCACAAGAAAAAATTTGGAAAGGTAACAAATACTTGGAGACTGAAGAACATCCTACTAAATAATGAATGGGCTAAACAAGCAGTTAAAGGGGAAATTAAAAAGTATATGGAAGTCAATGAAAATGATAGCACCACAACCCAAAACCTCTGGGACACAGCAAAGGCAGTCATAAGAGGAAAGTATATAGCAATCCAGGCCTTCCTAAAGAAGGAAGAAAGATCTCAGATACACAACTTAACCTTACACCTTAATGAGCTGGGAAAAGAACAGCAAATAAATCCCAAAACCAGCAGAAGACAGGAAATAATAAAGATTAGAGCAGAAATCAATGCTATCAAAACCAAAAAACAGTAGAACAGATCAATGAAACCAGAAGCTGGTTCTTTGAAAGAATTAACAAAATTGATAAACCACTAGCCAGTTTGATCAAGAAGAAAAAGGAAAGGACCCAAATAAGTAAAATCAAGAATGAAAGAGAAGAAATCACAACCAACACAACAGAAATAAAAACAATAATAAGAGAATATTATGAGCAATTACATGCCAACAAAATGGGCAATCTGGAAGAAATTGACAAATTCCTAGAAACATATACACTACCAAAACTGAAAACAGGAAGAAATGGGAAAATTTGAACAGACCCATAACCAGTAAGGAAATTGAATTAGTAATCAAAAATCTGCCAAAAAACAAGAGTCCAGGGCCAGATGGCTTCCCAGGAGAACTCTATCAAACATTTAAGAAAGAGTTAACACCTATTCTCTTGAAACTGTTCCAAAAAATAGAAATGGAAGGAAAACTTCCAAACTCTTTCTATGAAGCCAGCATTACCTTGATTCCAAAACTAGACAGAGACCCCACTAAAAAGGAGAACTATAGACCAATTTCCCGGATGAACATGGATACAAAAATCCTCAACAAGATATTAGCCAACCAGATCAACAATATATTAAAAAAATTATTCACCACGACCAAGTGGGATTTATACCTGGGATGCAGGGCTGGTTCAGTATCTGCAAAACAATTAATGTGATTCATCGCATCAATAAAAGAAAGGACAAGAACCATATGATCCTCTCAATAGATGCAGAGAAGGCATTTGACAAAATACAGCATCCTTTCTTGATAAAAAACCCTCAGGAAAGTAGGGATAGAAGTAGCATACCTCGACATGATAAAAGCCATATATGAATGACCCAACACTAATATCATCCTCAATGGGGAAAAACTGAGAGCTTTCCCCCTAAGGTCAGGGACAAGACAGGGATGTCCACTACTGCCACTGTTATTCAACAAAGTATTGGAAGTCTTAGCCTCTGCAATCAGACAACACAAAGAAATAAAAGGCATCCAAATCAGCCAGGAGGAGGTCAAACTTTCACTCTTTGCAGGTGACATGATACTCTATATGGAAAATTCAAAAGATTCCACCAAAAAACTGCTAGAACTGATCCATGAATTCAGCAAAGTGGCAGGATATAAAATCAATGCACAGAAATCGGTTGCATTCCTATACACCAACAATGAAGCAACAGAAAGAGAAATCAAGGAATTGATCCCGTTTACAGTTGCACCAAAAACCATAAAATACCTAGGAATAAATCTAACCAAAGAGGTGAAAAATCTATACACTGAAAACTATAGAAAGCTTATGAAAGAAATTGAAGAAGACACAAAGAAATGGAAAAAGATTCTATGTTCCTGGATAGGAAGAACAAATATTGTTAAAATGTCATACTACCCAAAGCAATCTACATATTCAATGTGATCCCTATCAAAGTAACACCAGCATTCTTCACAGAGCTAGAACAAATAATCCTAAAATTTGTATGGAACCAGAAAAGATCCTGAATAGCCAAAGCGATCTTGAAAAAGAAAACCAAAGCAGGAAGCATCACAATCCCAGACTTCAAGCTATACTACAAAGTTATAATCATCAAGACAGTATGATACTGGCACAAGAACAGACACTCAGATCAATGGAACAGAATAGAGAACCCAGAAATGGACCCACAAAAGTGTGGCCAACTAATCTTTGACAAAGCAGGAAAGAATATCCAATGGACTGAAGAGAGTCTCTTCAGCAAGTGGTGCTGGGAAAACTGGACAGCGACATGCAGAAGAATGAACCTGGACCACTTTCTTACACCATACACAAAAATAAACTCAAAATGGATGAAAGACCTCAATGTAAGTAAGACAGGAAGCCATCAAAATCCTCGAAGAGAAAGCAGGTAAAAACCTCTTTGATCTTGCCTATAGCAATTTCTTACTCAACACATCTCCAGAGAGAAGGGAAACCAAAGCAAAAATGAACTACTGGCACCTCATCAAAATAAAAACCTTCTGCACAGAGAAGGAAACAATCAGCAAAACTAAAAGGCAACCGACAGAATGGGAGAAGATATTTGCAAATGGCATATCAGATAAAGGGTTAGTATCCAAAATCTACCAAGAACTTATCAAACTCAACACCCAAAAAACAAATAATCCAGTGAAGAAATGGGCAAAAGACATGAATAGACACTTCTCCAAAGAAGACATCCAGATGGCCAACTGACACATGAAAAAATGCTCAACATCACTCCTCATCAGGGAAATACAAATCAAAACCACAATGAGATACCACCTTACACCTGTCAGAATGGCTAACATTAACAGCTCAGGCAACAACAGATGTTGGCAAGGGTGCGGAGAAAAAGGATCTCTTTTGCATTGTTGGTGGGAATGCAAGCTGCTGTAGCCACTCTGGAAAACAGTATGAAGGTTCCTCAAAAAACTAAAAATAGAACTACCTTACGACCCAGGAATTGCACTACTAGGCATTTATCCAAGGGATACAGGTGTGTTGTTTCAAAGGGACACATGCATCCCCATGTTTATAGCAGCACTATCTACAATAGCCAAAGTATGGAAAGAGCCCAAATGTCCATCGACGGATGAATGGATAAAGAAGAAGTGGTGTATATATACAATGGAGTATTTACCCAGCAATCAAAAAGAATTAAATCTTGCCATTTGCAACCACATGGATGCAACTGGAGGGTATTATGCTAAGTGAAATTAGTCAGTCAGAGAAAGACAAAAATCATATGACTTCACTCATATGAGGACTTTAAGAGACAAAGCAGATGAACATAAGGGAAGGGAAACAAAAATAATATAAATACAGAGAGGGGGACAAAACAGAAGAGACCCATAAATATGGAGAACAAACTGAGGGTTTCTGGAGGGGTGGTGGGAGGGGGATGGGCTAAATGGGTAAGGGGCATTAAGGAATCTACTGAAATCATTGCTTCACTATATACTAACTAATTTGGATGTAAATTTTAAAAAATAAAAAATAAATTTAAATCAAAAAAAAAAGAAAAGAAAGGATAGAAACCATGTGATCCTCTCAATAGAGGCAGAAAAAGCATTTGACAAAATACAGCCTCCATTCTTGATATAAACCCTCAACAAAGTAGGGATAGAAGGAACATACCTCAACATCATAAAGGCCATATACAGAAGACCCACAGCTAATATCATCCTTAATGGGGAAAAACTAATAGCCTTTCCCCTACAGTCAGGAAGAAGACAAGGATGTCCATTCTCACCATTATTATTTAACATAGTACTCGAAGTCTTAGCTTCACTAATTAGACAACAAGAAAAAATAAAAGGCATTGAAATCAGAAAGGAAGAAGTCTAACTTTCACTATTTGCAGACAACATGATACTCTATGTAGAAAACCCAAAAGAGTGAGCATGAGCCTTGCTTTGGGTAAGCACAAGCCCACCTTTGGGTGAGCCCCACTTCTCTCTCTCTCTCTCTCTCTCTCTGTCTCTCTCCCTCCCTCCCTCTTTCTTCGCCCCTCACGGGATTCTCTCTCTCTCTCCCAATCTGTGTCTGCCCTTTGCACACTTACACCCTCTTCCCTCAAAAAAAAAAGAAAAGAAAAAGAAAAAAAGAAAAGAAAAGAAAAGAAAAGGAAAGAAAAAGAAAAAGAAAAGGAAAAAGAAAAAGAAAACCTGAAAGACTCCACCAAAACTAATACATAAATTCAGCAAAGTCACAGGACATAAAATCAAAATACAAAAATCTATTGCATTTCTATATACCAATAACGAAGCAGTAGAAAGAGAAATCAATGAATCAATCCCATTTACAATTGCATCAAAAACCATAAGATACTCAGGAATAAACCTAATCAAGGAAGTAAAAGATCTATATACTCTGAAAACTATACAACCCCTATGAAAGAAATTAAAGAGGACACAAAGAAATGGATAAGCATTCTATGCTCATGGATTGGAAGAACAAACATTGTTAAATGTCTATACTACCCAAAGCAATCTACACATTTAAGGCAATCCCAATCAAAGTACCACCAACATTTTTCACAGAGCTAGAACAAACAATACTAAAATGTGTATGGCACCAGAAAAGACCCTGAATAGCCAAAGCAATCTTGAAAAAGAATATCATGGCTGGAGGCATCACAATTCTGGACATTAGGCTATATTACAAAGCTGTAGTCATCAACACAGTATGATACTGGCACAAAAACAGATACATAGATCAATGGAACAGAATAGAGAACCCAGAAATGGACCCACAACTATATGGCCAAATAATCTTTGACAAAGCAAGAAAGAATATCCAATGGAAAAAAGAGTCTCTTCAACAAATGGTGGTAGGAAAATTGGACAGCAACATGCAGAAGAATGAAACTGAACCACTTTCTTACACCATACACAAAAATAAGTTCAAACTGGATGAAAGACCTAAATGTGAGACAGGAAACCATCAAAATTCTAGAGGAGAACACAGGGAGCAACCTCTTTGACCTCAGCCATAGCAACTTCTTACTAGACATGTCTCTGGAGGCAAAGGAAACAAAAGCAAACATGAATGGTTGGGACTTCATCAAGATAAAAAGCTTCTGCAACGTGAAGGAAATCGTCAACACAACTTAAAGGCAACCTTCGCAATGGGAGAAGCTATTTTCAAATGACATATCCGATAAAGGGTTAGTATCTAAAATCCATAAAGAACTTAAACTCAACACCCAAAATACAAATAATCCACTGAAGAAATGGACAGAAGACATGAATAGTCATTTTTCCAAAGAAGACATCCAGGTGGCTTACAGACACATGAAAAGATTCTCAACATCACTTATTATTAGGAAAATACAAATCAAACCATGATGAGATCCACCTCATTCTGTCAAAATGGCTAAAGTTAACAGCACAAGAAACAGCAGGTGTTGGCAAGGATGCCAAGAAAGGGAAACCCTCTTGCACTGTTGGTGGGAATGCAAACTGGTGCAGCCACTCTGGAGAACAGTATGAAGGTTCCTCAAAAAGTTAAAAATGGAACTACCCTATGATCCAGCAATTGCACTACTAGGTATTTATCTAAAGGATACAAAAATACAGATTGAAGGGGTACCTGGACCCCAGTGTTTATAGTAGCATTATCAACAATAGCCAAACTATGGGAAAAGCCCAAATATCCATCAACTGATGAATGACTAAAGAAGATGTCTCTTTTGTCAAAACGGGAAGTTAGCATGTTTTGAGATATATTAAAGATATATTAGCGTTGACAGTGGAATTTTTGCCCTGATGTTAGAGAAGTATAAAAAGAATAACTTTTCACTATATGATCCTCTGTTGTTTAGTGCATAATGACCATGCACTGCCCAGTATTGCCAGTGGGCCCCATACTATAAGGGAACATTGCATTAGCTCGTTAGCACAGGTATCTATACTGCTGCCTCCATGCATACCCAGACTGCAGGTAAAAATAGTGGACTAATAATGAAAGAGAGGGTGGGTAGGTCCCAACTGACACACTTTTAAAGCCAGCCCATTGGGCACCAGTGCTCATCACTTCTCTTGTGCCCATCTTGGAAATTCCAGGCTCACCTCAGTGTTCCCAAAATTCAGGTGCCAACAACGCTTAGGCTGTCCAGACCCAGCCTCACAGTCTGAAAATAGATGTAGCCCAGGGGCCACTCCTAAAAGGAAGGAGAGATGACCATGAGTTGAAAACCAGTGTCAGCACCTCCGCTCAGCTCTCCCTCTACTGACACTTTGACCTGCACCCCTTTATCTCAGAGAAGGATCTAAAGTTGCTGATCAGCCACAAGGGGCGCCTGGGTGGCTCAGTTGGTTAAGCGTTCCTGAAGTAGGCCTTTAGGGAAAGTGACCTAATCTTTCACCATCTGGAAAGCAGATGGGTGTGGTAGACTGAGCTTGGACTTTGGAATCGGACAGATCTGGATTCAAACCCTAGCTCCTCCTCTTGCTGAGATCCAGATACCTTCCTTTGCTTCACTCAGCCTTGGTTTTCCATATGGGAAATGGCAATAATGACTTGCTTGATGAGGGTGCTTTGGAGGGCTGAATAAAGCAGTATCCGTGGTGCTTGCATGTATTATCTCACAGAGGGCAGGTGCTGCCCACGTGCTAATTCCCCCTCCCCTACCCGCATCCCTCAGGCAACCACTAGCCACCTTTTCCTGGAAGCTGTTGAGACAGAGGAGGGCAGGCGGCTCAGGGTAGGTAACCAGCCACTGATCAGACCTGACACAACGTGAGCCAGAAACCAACCGCAGGGACTGTGTGACTCACCCTCTTCTAAACCTTCCCTCAGGCCCCTGACACACCCTCCAGATATGACTTCCTCCTGCTGAGAGTTCTCACCTGGTGCCTATGGAACACTTGATTCTTACCGCCTGGCACAGACAGTTGTCATTTTTCAGTTATTTCAGTTTCTTTGGAAAATAACCCCCTCCCCAAAGGAGCCCTCCCGCATATACAAAAACGAAATAAAAAACAGTAGTTTATTACTGTATTTATTTATTGAAGCACGGTTAAAAATAAATAAATAAAATCCACTTCCATGGCTTCTTTAATCCTGTCTTGAGAGGTAACACTGTTATTTTGATTCTTTCCGTCTATTTTTATGCTTATAAAGCCATTATGATTCTTGCTCTGCCATTTACTAGTTGTGTGACCTCGGGCAAGTTACTTAAGAGCTGCGTGCTTCGATTTCCTCATTCATAGAATACAGATATTAATAACTCTTTTGAAGAGTTGGAGACTTAGTGTGAAAATCAAATGAGTTAATACATGTAAAAGAATTACAACACCTCCTGGTGTACTGAGTAAACACATAAGTGTGAATGTGCACATATATCATACATGCCATCTTGTATCAATCCATGTACTGCCTCTGAGCACCAAATCCACTCTCCTACTGCCTGCTTGATGACACTGTAGCTACATCCTATGAAAATGGCTCCTCCACCAGCTGGCACAATTTTAGGTTTTGATCCTAGAGGACACTGGAGAGACAGCACAAGGCCAAGCAAAGGAAGGGCTTCTCTTCCTAGTTCAGCGGGCTTTTCTTCCTGCTTCTACGGCAGAGCTGCCAGCAGCTTGCAGGAGACCTAGTGGTGCTCACACTCCAGGAACTTTGTCAGCATGCCCACAGGAAGCCTCCTGCTCACCAGCCTCCACCTGCAGACTGCAGGTGAGCCTATGACACTCCCATGAACTTCTCTACCTTCAGTGGGCACAGTCACAGCTTCTTCAACTGGGACCAACCTTTGTGGGGTGGGGAGGAGTCTTCCAAATCTCTTCCTTCCATGGGTACCTCCCTCAGCCCTAAAGGCATTTTACTTTCAGTAATTTTCTTTTACTAGTGAATAATTCTTCCTATTAAATTTTCCATTTTGAAGGACAGGTGTGGTTTCCACCTCTGACTGCACTCTGACTGAATATATCAATTTATATAAGTATATATATGGTTTACAGCTTACTTTCTGTTTAGTTAACAAGATATAATGGGCATCTTTTCATCTTCCCAAACGTCATTGCCTGTCTTTTAATGCAATTTTTGTGTCTTCAATTACACAGAAAATTTACATTTTTATGTGGACAAATGTACCTGGCTTTTTCTTTGTGACTTCTGGCTTCTACGTGTTGCTTAGGGAGACTTTCTCTGGTCTTTCATTTCCTATATATCTTTTAATGCCTTTATAGTTTTGTTTTAACATTTATATTTTTGGAGTTTTTGTGTATGTGTTCACGGTCTGAGATAGGAATCTAACTTTAATTTCTTGCAGATAGAGAACCAATTGTCCTAACACCATTTTTAAAATTTATCCATCCTTTCTTGATTATTTTGTTTTTGCCAACAAACACCTTTCTTCTCTCTCCCACCAGATTATAATTTCCTAGAAGGCAGGGACATTTTTGCATCCATAAGTTTTCTAACTACTTGATACCTGGTAGAGCTGAGTACCTGTGGCTGATGAGAAAGCTGCATGAGAACTAGCACATTCTTACTTCAGCAAAGCAGCAGATATAAAGCTCAGAGCTGAGAATAAATAACAGCTTTTCCCCAATTTTCATGAACGAATGTGTTTGTGGTTTGTATTTGTCTTTTAATTACTAAACAATTCTGGCAGAGCACTGTTTTAGATTGAAACATAGGAAACAAAGGATGGGTAAGATCTGGTTTCTACCCATATGAACCCTGCAATCCCTAAATGCCCATCAGTGGGGGGCTAGTTGGATCACTGATGACACATGCATATAATGGAATATTGGCAGCCATAAAGAAGATCAGGGAGACCTAGATGTTCTGATACAGGATAAGCTCTGAGATATGTTCGATTAAAAAACCCAAGTGCAGAATGGTCTGCCAGCATTTGGGAAGGGGAAAATCAGAGAAAGACACAGATATATATATATATGTTTATATAAGAATAACATATCTCTGAAGGGATATTCAAAATATTGGAAACAATAATTACCTCTGGGGGCACCTGGCTGGCTCAGTAGAAAGAGCATGCAACTCTTGGTCTTGGGGTCGTGAGCTCAAGACCCACGTTGGGTGTAGAGATTACTTAAATAAATAACAAAAAGAAGAAACAATAATTATCTCTGTGGAAGAACTGGGGACTTGGGGGTGGGGATCAGTGTGAAATTTACTTTTCCCTATGTATCCTTCTGTACTGTTTAAATGTTTTACCAGCTGCTTATATTATATTCCCAAATAAATAAAGGAATTTTTAAAAGATGAAATGAGATAGACACATAGACACATGAAACAAAAGTGTGAGCAATAAGAGGTAAGAGTGATGAGTTCAGAATTCTAAACCCCATGGCTCGAAAATGGAAGGGTGGTGCTGGAAAGGGGCTGGGTTTAAGTCTTGCTCTAGGAGATAACGCAGCTGGTGGGTGGTTGGAGGAGCAAGACTCTGGAAAAGACTATCAATCACTGCCCTGTGAGGTGTCCAAGCAAAGGCAAACCTAGGAAAGGAAGTTGTTAAGATCTGTCTGTTCAGGCCCCCATGTATTCTCTGCCTGCCACTGAATTTGCTTCATTGTCCTTCCTAGAAATTGTAACCTCCTACTGAACACAGAGCAAAAAGGGGGAAGCCTGGCTGAGTAGATTTGTCACATATAGAGGTCCCAGACCTAAGGGTTCAGTTCCAGGGACCTGAGGAAGTTGGACTTGCCAAACTTCCACAAACAGCAGTGCTTTCGATTACTGGCAGAATGAACCATCTTTCTTATAAGTAATAGAACTTCCTGTTTTAATATTTTATCACAATATGTAACTTAGGCCAAGCCCATTTCTTACAGGGCTGAAACTGTTGATAAAATTGTCTTCTCCTTGATATTTCAGGCTGATACCTCCAGCAGAGAGGCCAGGTTCCCACCTCCAAGACCTGAGATGGGGTGCTAACTGCTCTGTATAAGCCTGCCCTCTCTTAGAAAATATTTTCACAAGAGCAGCATGGTAAAGACAGGAAGGACAGGTCCCTGTACTTGGAGGTCAGCCAGATAGAGTTCAAGTCTGGTCCTTCCCAATTTCTAGCAGTATGACCTTGTTTATTATTTAGCTTCTCTGAGCCTTGATTTTCTGATCCATAAAATGGGCACAGTAACACCTCTCTGTCACTCTCACAGAGTCATCATTTTCGGCATCAGCAAGTGACTAGAACCAAAGGCTAACGTTGCTAATTTGGCCGCAGCAAGAAGCATCTAGCCAAAACTGGCTCACTGTCTCCTTGCAGGGTGGCGAGAGCTGGAGATCCAAGACGACATGAGTAGAGGGGTGAGGATGCTTGCAAGTGGCAAAATAAGCTGAAATGTAGGATGATCAGATGCAGTACAGGGCTTCTGATTGTGCATTCTGGGAATGGAAAACTGTCAGCAGCAGTGGTGTGCAAGTGGTGGTCACAAGTGAGGAAAGTTGAGTCTGCATTTGAACCTGATTTATGAGAACAGGTTTGGGGAGCTCGGAGGCATCACAAGAGGGCTCTCGTCTTCAGGCTTGCTTCCTGTTCCAGACTAGAAACACAGAACAATGGCTCAGGGCAATAAAAAGTGAGTCATTGCCCCTTCTCCCCGCCTTGGCAACACTGGTTATATCACCACCACAGAAATCACCACCACCAAAAATACTGACAGGTACAGACTAAGAAACTTAGTCTTCTCCAACCAGGAGGGCAAAACCATCCTGTGTACCTTAGCTGGCCAATATTCACAGTACAGCAGGCTGAGAAATCACCCTGTCTGGTGACCAAATTACATTAATCAGCATTGACATGCAAAAAGATTTTAGAAAAAAGAGAATACCCACAGATCCAAAATCCAACTGGATGGCAGAATGAACCCCTGCATCATTCCTCCCTCTTTGTCCAAATCCCAGCCCCACCCCAGGTAACCTCCATTCTAAAATTTGTTGATCACCCCATGTAGATTGTTATATTTGTACAACATGGAAATGAGTGCACAAGCAACATACAGAACTGTTATGTGGGTGGTGTTTGTTTTTTGTTTTTGTTTTCTTGAGACAGAGAGCGTGAGAGAGAGAGAATCCATAAGTAAGGGAGGGGCAGAGGCAGAGGGAGAGAGAATCCCAAGTAGGCTCCATGGTCAGTGCAGAGCCTGCAGAGCCCAACACAAGGCTTGATCCCATGACCCTGGGATCAAGACCTGAGTTAAAATCAAGAGTCAGAAACTCAACCGACTGAGCCATCCAGAGGCACCTTGGGTTTTTAACATTGCATAAATTATACCATATTGCATATATTCACTTATTTGCTCAACATTTCTCTTTTTTAATAGACTTCTAATTTCATTTACCATCTTAACAATTTAAAGTGTTAGCCAATTTAACAATAAGTTATATTTAAAAAAATAAAAACGAGAAACAAGAAAAAAAAATAAAAAATAAAGTGAATAGTTCTGTGGCATTTAGTATATTCACAATGTTCCCATTCACCATTACCCTGTTCCGGAAAGCATGGTGTTGTAGTATTTATGACTGAACCAATCAAAATTGCCATATTTGTTTCTGACCTTTTTTTTCCCCCTTCTTACAAGCAATAATGCTCTGAAAGTTATCCTCCACGTCTCCTGGTGCATGTGCAAGATTTCTTTTGGGGCATAGACCCAGAAATGGAAATGCTCGCTCACGGTGTATGGACATATTCAACGTTTACAGATATTGTCAAAGTGTTCTCTAAACTGATTGTGTCAATTTACATTTCTCTAAGCAGTGTTAATAGAATTCCCTTTGTTCCATATCCTCACCCATACTTGCTACAGATAGGGGTTTTTTTCTTTTCCTTTTTCATTTCATATATTTTGCCCATCTAACTGGACTGTTTAATTATTTTATAGAATTGTAGAATATATATTTTATATACATTTATATATATTTATATATCCCTCATCAGTTGTATATGTAGCACATAACATTTCCCAGTTTGTGGCTAATATTTTAGTTTTCCAATATTGTTTTTTTTTAATGTTTTTATTTATTTTTGAGACAGAGAGAGACAGAGCATGAGCAGGGGAGGGGCAGAGAGAGAGGGAGACACAGAATCTGAAGCAGGCTCCAGGCTCTGAGCTGCCAGCACAGAGCCCGACATGGGGCTTGAACTCACGGACTGTGAGATCATGACCTGAGCTGAAGTTGGACGCTTAACCGACCGAACCACCAGGAGCCCCTTTCAATGTTGTTTTTGATGTTTATTTTAAATTGTTAAGAGGAGAAAGGGAGTTTCTGCTTAGACAAATTTACAAATAATAGATTTACAGGGAGGTAGTAAATTAAAAAGTGGGTTATCTAAGATACAGCTCCAACCTTTTAGCTTGAGATCACAGAAAATTCTTTCACAAAACCCTGAGCTTAAAGGTACACTGATCCGACTGTGTGTGACATTTTTCATGTTGTTTGGCATACATTAGGGCTTCAGGTAAGCTAGAAGGAGCTAGGAATGGGGAGAGAAAGGCACAGGCTGTGCCAGAGGCAGACACCCTGCACACCATAAAAATGATAAATCCTCAGCAACAGGAGAATAGAACAGTTTGTCGGTATTTACATTTCTATGTATGGGTTACGGGTCTTAGATTTACTGTTGCCTGGGCCCTGCAAATGTTGGATCAGGCTTAGGATGGGAGAGGGGTGAAGGTAGGTCTTTTCTGGTCCATTTTAATCCCCTTCTGCCTACCACCACCGCCCCCCCCCCCCCCCCGCATCCCCACCTTTCAGCCAGTTTAGCTGGCTTGCCAGATTGTAGAGGTTTTTGCTTCTAAAGACTCACACCTTATGTGAGGAGACTATGCCCTCAGACCACAGGAAGTGCCTGGATGTTTAAGTTCTCCCACCTGGGGCAGCTCTTAGCAGAGGATGGAGGCACTAAGGGTTAAGGGAGGATGCAAAAACAGTTCTCTTGCTTCCCGTTGGGTGGGGAACTCTGAGGCATAATTTTCACTTTAAAGTGCTCCGTCCTGGCCACCCTGAGATAAAATGTGTGGCCTGGCCTGCCTTCTCCCTTTCTCTGTCCCACCTCCCACCCCCAGCAGGATTCTCTGGAGAGCAATTCCTGAACGAATCACTTGCATACACTCAGGGTCTGATTCTGAGCACGTGACAGAAGATCCACCTTTAGGTGTTTCAGTTCTGTTTTGGAAGGAAGAGAAATTACAGCATGTTTTTGTGCTCGGGGGAATGATCTGGGAGAGAGGGAACAGTTAATCAAGCAGGAGAGGGAGGAAGGGCTATGGGAGTGGTGTCCTTGAGTGAGCAGGATGAGCTAATCCCTGCCCAAGAGGAGGCACTGACTCTTGGGAGAAGCACAGACAGGAAGGTGCACCCATTGTTGACAAGAGAGAAAGCAGCCAATAGGGTTAGGGTGCAGGTGGATCAGGAGACTCGGTGGTGGATGGTGGAAATCTTTTCTGATTACCTCCCTTAGTGAAGTGAGACTATCAAATGAAAGTGAGGAGAATGGAGGATGATAGACGTCTGAAAAGACAAAAGATGTAACACCGGCTGAGAAAGCAAAGGGTGACATAACCAGGGAAACATTACAGGATTCCTGAGAATCACTAAAAGCCTGTTTGAGGTTTGTGGTCATTGGTTTTGAATGAGACAAGTCTGCAACATTGTGTGTGTGTGTGTGTGTGTGTGTGTGTGTGTGTATTAAGCTTTTATATATTTAATATGAGAGAGACAGAGAGAGAGAGCAGGAGAGGGGCAGAGAGAAAGGGAGAAATCCCAAGCAGGCTCTGCACTGCTAGCACAGAGCCTGATGCAGGGCTCAAGCCCACAAACTGAGATTATGATTAGAGCTGAAACCAAGATGCTTAACCGACTGAGCCAAACCACCACAACCAGGAATTCTAGTACAAAACTGCGGTAAGCAGGCATGTGTGATTAACCACAGTTTAGACTCTGCCCTGTGATTAGGACCAAGGGAAAGGCAAGGGTATCGAGGGTGGGTGCAAGAGAGTGAGTTCAATGATGACATGTGGACTCCAGCTGGGTAAAGAAGGAGGGAAGAAGTAAAGGGTGGTGTTGGCTTTGGAAAGATTTCTGTTGGCAGAAAATGAGATGGAATGGTAGGAGGTGGCTATCATAGAGAGAAATGTTTGCAATTGAAACTTGGGTGGAAATATTGGCAAAGACAGAGTTTACTGGATGCATGACTAGGAGGATATGGTGGTTAAGCTGATTTAAAGGTGGTTGGGAAGCTCAGGGGCAAATGCAGAGTGAAAAAATGGGAAAGTGAATGCCAAAATGGAATTATAACTGAATTAACTCTTTTTCTTTGTGTGTTATTCTATTTCCCAAATATTCCACAATGTGCATATATTACTATATAAGCAGAAAAAACAGTTATCAGGTAAAATCAAAGATATTACTCAAAGATAAAAAGGAAAAAAATCCCTTTATTTTATTGGTGAGTCAATTACTACTATGTACAAGTACCCAGTCCACAAAGCTCATAAAGTTATTCCCGTTCTAGAATTGTACCAGTACTTCCAAGCATCTAACAGAATCATTTAAAATGAGACCAAATGACAGATACGAGTTTCACAGTGTATGTACTCTGTTTCCAAAAAAGCCTACTTTAAAATACATATATATTTGTACTTGCTATATTTGCATTTGCATTAAGAAATCCTGAAATTATCTCTGGGATGCAAAGGTGGGAGGACTGGGCATTTAGTGGACAGAAATGCAGGCAACACTTATCTTGAATACCTCTTTGTATTTTCTTATCGTTGAACAATGTAAAGATAATACCTATTCAAAAATAGATTTAAAAAGTAAAAATTAATACAATTTAAAAATTTTAATAGAAAAATCCTCTTTTAAAAATTCATATATGCTAAAGTTATGTTATAAAATGCTTCTTTGTATTAGCAAATCAGTCTTTCTTTAAACAAAGAATTTCCCCTAGTACTTTTTTAAAAGCCTTCCATTTTTAGGAATTTAGCTACTGTTCAAAGATACAAATGTGATATTCACATCCTTAAAAGCAAACTGCAGACTTTTTTTTCCCCCTTTTTAATTTTAAAGTGAGCAGGGGAAAGGGGCAGAGAGAGAGAGACAGGGACAGAGAGAGAGAGAGAATCTCATATAGGCTCCACGCTCAGTGCAGAGCCCAATGAGGGGCTGGATTCCACGACCCTGGGATCATGACCTGAGTTGAAATCAAGAGTCAGACACTCAACCGACTGAGTCACCCAGGTGCCCCTGCAGACTTCTGAGGAGAGCCAGATCCTACCAGAAAGAAAGCTAAATAACTTGTCACATGAAACATGTACTTAACCAGAAGAGAGTTACATGTCTTTGGTATGGCTCCAGAGTTTAGAATGAGAGGCAATGTATTTAAGTATGTTCTAAGCAGGTAGATTCAAGTCACCACAGGGAAAAGAACAATTAAAGCTGTCCAAAAGTAAAACCAGGCGGCAAGACTGCAAATCAGGAAATACACAGGATTGCAAATGTTCCTCTAACAGCTGTAAGACTTTAGTAAGCCTTTTTACACCCTGAAGGCTGGACCATGGGTTCTCTAGGGTCCTTCCAAGCTCCCCAGTCCATGGTTTTGTATGTAGTGTGAGTT
Organism: Lynx canadensis; assembly: GCF_007474595.2. Classification (NCBI taxonomy): domain Eukaryota; kingdom Metazoa; phylum Chordata; class Mammalia; order Carnivora; family Felidae; genus Lynx; species Lynx canadensis. The sequence continues at coordinate 186,920,219 of NC_044310.1, read as the reverse complement.
CTCTCTGTTGAGAGTTAAGCAGTGGTTGAGGGATGATGGTCTAGGAGTCTATCATGGCTTAAGAGGATGAACTGGAGCAGGTTTCAAATAGATTAACCACTGGTGCCTGACAGTAAATCTGAGGACCTCTGGCCATGGACCCCAATCCATGCTACATTAAAAAGCTCAATGCAAAGTTCATCACTTTCTATGGGCACCAGGATGTGAGCACAAAAGTTGCTCAAATATGATTATGCAGAAGAGCCAGGATGCATCCCTATTAATTTTTAAGATTATCACCAAAAAGGAATTACAACATTTCAAAGTGAAGGTGGAGAACTCATAGACCCTGAGAATAACTCCACAAACATCTAAGGACCCAAGAATTCCAAGGTTGAGAACAACTTCACTAAATCACTCATAAAGTATCTGACCTAGAAGATTTTGTGAATCAAATATGGCACAAAAGTTATCTACAAAATGAAGTAAACTTCCAATTTGGTCTACCTCAGTGGAGACTTGATCATTGATTGATAAGGGGCTGCGATTCAGCAGCATTCACCATAGTGTTATACATACTGGTCAATGTGTTTTGATTGGTCAGTAACCATATTGTACCAGCTGCTTGTATGTTTGAATTACCTGAGCACTGGCTAAGGGAAACCCTGGTGATATCACAACTGCCCACTGCCATGGTGAAACCTTGTAGCAGAGGCCACTAGGATGCTGTGGTGACTAATATCTCTAATAATAATCAACACCAAGAGTATCATTATTAAATAACTAACATTTGTATAATATTCTATTAAAATTTTCCACGTCCTTCATTTTGTTTGGTATAAGCCCAACTTTTGAGAAAAAAAAAAGAAAACAAAGAAAAAATCTAACTACAGCTCTTGTAGGTTGAGCAAAACTAGGCAAAATATACAGAAACCTCACTGGTTCTGCACATTTCTTTCATAAATGTCTGCACAGACAATGGCGGTAGTCTCTGCTGAATAGCTGTGACCAAATCACTTGCTATGCTCCACTCTAAATTATCACACACGTAGGCGCACACACACACACACACACACACACACACACATACACACACACAGACGAGGGAAAAGTGTGTAGATGCTCCATTTAGGAGAAATGACTGAAGGATGATTGTACTCCTACTGTCTGCATAGGTGTGTGACTTACAGTCATAAATGTCTAGTGACCCCTAAAGTGCCTGCTGGAGAACTCTGAAAAGAAAATTCATGGGAAAGTTTCCTGATCCTAGAACTTAACCTTGCACAACCACTAAGTTCCAGCAAAACAAAAATACAAAATAGACCACAGGACCGGGACTTATACATAAAACCCCAAATGTTGCTGAGGAAGGAGAGTTCATTAGCAGTGTTTTGTCCAGCTGGATTCAGAGCCAAGAGCTAGCCTGCTGCTGCCGGGGGCATTGTGAATCAGTCCGGGGAAAACCAACATTTCCCTAAGAGGACATCGGTGGGTATTAGTATTGATTTGTGGCTGAAATTCAGCTGGAATTAGACACAAAGGAACTCAAACTCTATTTCCGTTAGGTGACTGCCAGAGGTATCTGCCATGTAAAGGTCTTGTATATAACTCACAACAACTAGATTTAAATGGATTTATATATTAACCTATCCTTATCTTAAATAGGTAATTTTTCTCTACTTTATAGATAAGGCTCAAAAAACTAGCTTGACTTAGTGTCTCAGAGCCAGAAAGTCACAAAGCAAAACAGAAACCAAAGGCTTCTATCTCCAGATTCTTTGCTCTTTGCTTTGTACCACACCATCTTTCACTTGCAGAGAAGGACTATGAAGTGGCCAAAAGCTGTGTATATTCAACTGGGGAAGGACTGTAATCACCAGATGTTCGCTTTGACTTGTATATACAAAGGTTCTGGAAGATCATTTGACTTACACGTTAATAATTACAAAATCAGGCATCACTGAGAGTTATTCTTCTTCATTCCTGGATATCTTTCATGGATGTCTACATATCCAAGGAAATGTTCCTAAAAAGTCCTGTTATGTCCCATGACATTCCAGTTCACTCAAGTGGGAAATAAAACCCTGTAAACAATAACTGGCTGGGGGACTATAGCAAATCACTCTGCCTCCTTGGGCCTCAACCTCTTCATCAATAAATAAAGGCCTTAGGTACAGGACTTTCAATCTCCCTCCCTTAGAAAATAAAAAAGAAAAATTCCTCTTGAAATTGAAAAAAAAAAGTTCACATACATAAAGATATTCAAAACCTTAATGTAAAAAGTAGCAAGGCTTCCATACAGAACCACACTCCCCACCAAGGCACAGCCAGACAACTCTCTAAGGAGAGGACAACAACTTCTGTGAATAGCTTCATCCCTAAGGCTGTCTCTCTCCTCAATTCTTTGGGCCAGAGAAACAGAGCATGTTGGAGACAAGGCAGGGGCTGTTGGCTTTAGTCAGCACAGTGCAGCCACCAAAAGAACCTCTGGCCAAGAGAGAGATGGTATAGTGCAGACTGAGTCCTGATTCAAGCTTCACCTGAAGCCAGCACTACCCAATTGTGTGTTTTCAGATGAATGAGGCAATAAATTCCTTTCTTTGCTTTGGTTGGTGTGATGTGGGTGTTCTGTCATCAGCACCTGAAAAGTTCTGATCGACACAGAATTTAACCTCAGCCTGTAAAGTCTCTGATCCCAGAGTGGCTGAGTTGTCTCTCTTCATACTGAACTATCATCTTCCTAGAGCCAAACCTGTTCCCAACCCAAGATAAAGAGTTCCTGTGGGAACACCTTCATTATACTAAAGCTGGAAATGGGCATCATATAGACAAAAATTTCACCCCAGCAGATGTGTAGATGAGAAGCCTTAGGAAGTGGAGAGCAGAGAAAGGGTCAATGAACCATGTGTGATCTCATCATTATCCAATGTCCAAAACAAGGCTATGCAAAAGGGACACAGAATGTTCACAAGGGGTGGTCATACAGAGAGGAAATCAGAGCTCAGTTGAGGTTAAGAATAGTGGTTCTTTAGAGCTCAAAGGAATCTTAAAATGTATCTGGTACTACCTTTTACCTCACAGATACACAAACCAAGGCCAATTGCTTTTTCTGAGGGCACAAAACTAATGCCAAGACTACAACCAAAGGCTTCAATAAAGAAAGTGTTCTAACAATTAGACTTGTCAAAAATAAAAAAAAAATTTTTTTAAAGAATTTGTTGAATCAGAAAATAGGGCATTTCCTATTAGAATGACAGGCTCACCATCTATCAATGATTCCTATGGTGGGTGGGAGATTGGAAGAGATGACCAAAGTTTCCTTTCAAGTCAAAAAGTCATTGAGAACTCTCTACTACAATAAAAGTTTTTCCTGTGGCACAGGGAATACTAGTTTTTTCCGTAGTGTATAAGCAGGTTGGGGCATCTGTCTCTTTGTTCCTTCTTTGTTTGCTTGTTGACTCACATCATTGTTGACAGCAGTGAGGATGGATAAGATATCTTCATGTCTGCAGGCAGATAAGAAAAAATATTTTCAATCAGGAGACAGAAATCACATACCAGGTCATACAAAGAAACCCTAAAACATGTGGCTTCTTCCTAGTCTAACAGGGCAAAATTCTAACTGGAATCCTGTCAAATATAAAGAAATTCTTATTTTGAAATTAAAAAAAGAAATGCTAAATTATACTAAAGTTTTCAATATTACATTTAATGTTTAAGAACACTATAATAGACACATCTTGCATTTTAACTTTTTTTAGTTTATTATTTATCCTGGGGAGGGTGTGGTGGGAAAGAAATTGAGAGACACAATCCCAAGCAGGCCCTGTGCTGAGAATGTGGAGCCTGGTGTAGGGCTCATACCCACAAACCTTGAGATCATGACCTGAGCCAAAACCAAGAGTCGGATGCTTAACCGATTGAGCCAGCCAGGTGGCCCTCTTTTTTCTTTTAAGCAATCTACACCCAACATGGGGCTTGAACCTGACCCTGAGATTAAGAGTGTCACGCTTTTCTGACTGAGCCAGACAGCTGCTCCACAACTTACATTTTAAGGTCATTGGTCCACAAAGGAAGGTTGCACATAATTATTTTTCCATGTTTCTCCTCCAAGCTGGTGGATATAGACAGACACACAGACAGACAGATGATAGATAGATAGATAGATGATAGAATAGATAGGTAGGTGATAAAGATAGAGAAGGACTCTACTATTTTTTTTAAGTTTATTTTGAGAGAGAGTGCACATGTGCACAAGTTAGGGAGGAACAGAGAGAATCCCAAGCAGGCTCCGCCCTGTCAGCACAGAAAGCCTGACACAGGGCCCAAACCCACAAACCATGAGATCATGACCTGAGCTGAAGTCAAGAGTTGGACGCTTAACCGATTGAGCCACCCAGGTGCCCCAAGGGACCCTACTATTACTAATGCCCTCTCTATTCTTGGTTTGAGGAGGATACGAAGATAAACATGACACAAATTTCTAGGCACTTCAAATGCAGACATGAAGCATGTACCAAATATGGTATATACACAAAATGCATACTATAAGGCAGAATGTGATCAATACTATATGAAAAGTGGACAAAGTTCCACTGCAAGTTCAGAGGAAAAAGAGCACTTCCTGGATTCCATACAGGAGGTAGCTTGTGAGCCTGGGCTTGTAGGACATTTAACGTCTACCAAAATGTTCCAGGGATGGGCAATTCATAGCACTGGGAAAAAAAAAAAAAAAGCAAGGCTCTGGAAATAGAACTCAGGTTTGAAGCATAGTTCCATCACTCGTGGACCCGTGTGGTCTTAGGCACAGTCACTTATTTCACACTAAATATGCCTCTGTTTTCTCAGCTGTAAAATAAGGACCATAAGAATACCCATTTTAGGGACTGCCATGAGAAGTAAATGAAGTAAATTTATGTAAAGCATATAGAAAACTGGCTATAATATTCCACTGACCATCATTTTTATTATTATTAATATTGCCACTACTTATCCTCATCATCATTGCTATGTTCAAGGGACAGCAGGCCTTGCCTGGTTCTTAGTTCTTACATCCTGTCTCACACCAGCTGTTCTCTCTGCCTCTGGATCTTCCTGTGGCTGACTCATCACCACTCAGTCTTACTTGAAATATCACCTCTACCAAGAAGCCTTCTCAGGTAGCTCCCTGCCCCATTCTCTACAATACCTTGTTTGCTTTCTTCACAGCAGGTGTCACTTCCTGAAATTATCTTATTAACTTAAATATTTACCTTCTTACCTTTACTTACTCACTGGTCTATAAGCTCCATGGAGAAGACATTCTGTCTCCCTTATTCATAACTTACTCCTAGCCCCTAGCTCGGTACCCAGGACAGTACGCACACTGTAAGTCCTTGATAAATCTGCCTTGTCCTCAAAGTCATAGGACATTGGTTTTTGATGGCTATGGTGGGGATGGAGGGATTAATGAAGAAGATGGAAAAGCTAAGGTTGACTCGAGGTTCCAATCCTGAATTCCTAGTTCCGAATTCCCAGAACACTTTGACCATTCCTTAAAATGTGAATTCAGGAGAAGAAGGCAGATAGAGAGGGCTGGAAGATGAATTGAGGACTATGCATACTGAATATGAGCTCCAAGGGCAACAAGGAGGTGGGATGTCTGGTAGGCTGCAAGAAATGTATTGGACCGACCCTAAGAATGAGATTCACTCAGTCATTCATTGGTCCAGCAAATATTTATCAAGCTCAACAATATATCATCAGGTACTGTGTCAAGTGCTAAGGACATAAAGTTGAATGAAATAACTCTGCTTTCCAAAAACTCAGAGATTAATGGACCAGAGATGGCAACTTTGGAGACATTTTCATGGAGGTCAAGTGGCCTCCAGGGTATAGCTGAAGCTGCCCAGAGCTATAAAGAACATAGCATGGGGTACAGGGCAGAACTGCAATGAAGGCCCATTTCCAGGGTACCAGGTAAGGAGCACGTGGTAGATACAGATGGAAAGTTGTCAGAGCAGTGGCAGGAGATCAAAGGTACAATGCCAAAGGCAATACATAGGCACTCAGTAAACATGAGTGACTGATAAATAAATGAACAAATAAAAGGCCCTCTTACCTTTATTTATACTGTTTCCTTCTGCCCAGCATTTCTTTCATCTCAATTATTTACCTAACATCTATTTGTCATCTCTAGAAGCTTTCCCTGATCCTTCAAATCTGGGTGAGGTACTAGTTCTATGTGTTTCCATAACACCTATGCTGCATAATGTGTATTTGCCACAGGGAATGCTCTTCCCCCATCTATTTTTTCTATCTCTCTAGACTGTGAGCAACTCGAGGGCAGGGACTGTTTTTTTTTTTAATTCTGTATCTTCCTTTCCAGTTATATGCTAGTGCTCAACATAGGTTTATTGGATGGATAAATGTTTGGATGGATGGACAGATGTTTGGATGAATGGATAGATGGATGACGATGAATGGATGGATATATGGGACAGATGGATGAGTAGACTGATGGATGGATGGACAGACAGATGCATGGGTGGGTATGTGAAGAGACAGACGAACAGGTAGGTAGATAGATGGATGGACAAACAGGTAGGTATATAGTACAACTCAAACATCTCACCTTGGGACCAAGTTCTTCAGATTATTATACAGAGACTGAATATACCAGCTGCCTTCCTCTACATGCCGAAAGGATACATAGCCAGGGACAGTGGCCAGGCCAAGAAGGAAATCTGCATCACTGGGAACACTGGCCAGAAGGGAAGGGGTAGGAGGTGAATGCTCGGAATTTACAGCATCTGCTTCAATGGATACAGAAGGTTGTATCTCTTCACCCTGACAGGCCTGGATAAAAAAGAGTTTGGGTTTATGAGCCAGGCCAGGGCACTGCTGGGCTGTGAAATGAGACATGATCTCCCGAATGGGAACAAGGGCCTCATCTGAGGAGTAGACAGCTCCAAATTTCCCATGGGTCAGAACACAGAACACAAAGCAATCTCCATCAGCATGGCCTGGATGACTCTTATATTCCTTCAGAACCTCATCTAGACGTCCTTTGGTCACATTATTATATATATGTACGCTGAACCCCAGCCACTGAAACACACGCTCCAAGCACTCTGTTAAAAAAAAAAAAAAGGAAAGAAAGGGGAAATAATAAAATGAGATAGAGTAAAATGAAACAAAATTAAGGGGTGGAACAATGTTAATAGTTATAAAACTTGCACAGCAAGTAGCCTGAAGCTTGGGTTTTTATTTTACTTTCATAACAATAAAATTTTATTATTTACCTACCTTCTTATAGTACCCACAGCACTATCACAATGGTCCTGAGAGTCAGCAGAGGCCACAGTTTCATCCTACTTCACAGATGAGGAAGCCAAGGCCCAGGACTCACCCACAGTCACAAACTAGTTTGTGGTGGAGCCACAGCTCAAACCCAGTTTTTTTGTTGCTGATACACCATGCTTTCCCCCAACCCACAGAGCTGTACATGGTCAGGGACTCCTTTTGCTCTTTCAGCAGATTGGTAATACCCCACCTGCTATGGTCTTCATGTTTGTGTCCCCCTAAAATTCATATGTTGAAATCCTAACCCCCAAGGTGAGGGTATGAGGAAGTGGGGCCTTTGGGAGGTGATTAGGTCGTGAGGGGAGAGCCCATAAAGAGACCCCAGAAAAAAAAAAAAAAAGAGACTCCAGAAAGCTCTTCTGCCATGTGAGGACACGGCACAAAGACTGCCACCTAGGAAGCGGGCTTTCACCAGGCATCAAAATGTCAGAGCCTTGATCTTGGACTTCCCAGCCTCCAGAACTGTTAGAAATAAATGTGTGTCATTTATAAGCCATCTAGTTTATAGTATTTCATTACAGCAGCCCAGGTAGGCTAAGACACCTGGGATATACAAGAGGCTTAGAACATTTATATTATCCTTACATTTAAATTTTTTTAATGTTTATTTATTTTTGAGACAAGGGAGAGAGAGACAGAGCATGAGTGGGGGAGTGGCAGCGAGAGAGGGAGACACAGAATCCAGGAAGGCTCCAGGCTCTGAGCTGTCAGCACAGAGCCAGATACAGGACTCCAACCCACAAACCCTGAGATCATGACCTGAGCTGTAGTCAGATGCTTAACCAACTGAGTCATCCAGGTGCCCCATATCATCCTTACATTTAAATGGAAGATAGGGGCGCCTGGGTGGCTCAGTCGGTTAAGCATCCAACTTCAGCTCAGGTCACGATCTCGCGGTCCGTGAGTTCGAGCCCCGCATTGGGCTCTGGGCTGATGGCTCAGAGCCTGGAGCCTGCTTCTGATTCTGTGTCTCCCTCTCTCTCTGCCCCTCCCCCGCTCATGCTCTGTCTCTCTCTGTCTCAAAAATAAATAAACACTAAAAAAAATAAAATAAAATAAATGGAAGATAAAAAATTACAGAAAGAAAATATGAAAATTAAAAAAAAATGATTTTAAGATCCCCAACTTGCATCTTATAGACTATTCAGACTTTCTTACCAGCATCTCTATGAGTCCCTGGTCGATCTGAGAGTGAGGTAAAGCTGTGGTTATTGACAACAACACAGTGGCCTCTGTGCTTCCGATCCATTCTGTACACAGTTGCTTCCTTGAAAGAAGAAATAGAATGACTTATTAGGGAATCCTCATTTTAAGGGTTTAATGTTTCTAACCAATCACTTCATTTATCAGTACCAAAGGCTGAGAGTTCTCAAGGCTATGGTCCTGGTCTAGAATTACTCAATTAAGTCCAGGGTGAAATGCCAGGAATTGATTAAAATTCAGACTTCATTTGGTTTGACTGCAGAATGTCAATTAGCAGTGTTAAATAACAGAATATGTAATTTAACTTCAGCAAATCAAGAGCTTATGCAAAAGCATCTTCCTTTCTGTTTTCTTTTTTGTTTCTGTGTTTTTTTAGAGAGAGAAAGCTAGCACAAGCCAGGTAGAGGGGCAGAGGGAGGGAGGAAGAGAGAGAGAGAGAGAGAATCTCATAAGCCAGGTAGAGGGGCAGAAGGAGGGAGGGAGGGAGAGAGAGAGAGAGAGAGAGAGAGAGAGAAAGAGAGGGAATCTCAAGTGGGCTCCACACTCAGCACAGAACCCAACGCAGGGCTTGATGTCACAACCCTGGGATCATGACCTGAGCCAAAATCAAGAGTCAGACTCTCAATTGACTGAGCCACCCAGGCACCCCACATCTTCCCTTTTGGATTAGCAAAGTGAAGGAAGTATAAGTAAGGATCTAACAAGACAATAAAGATATCAAATGTTTATTTCTTTTTCAGATGGTAAGATTCTGAAGTGATCTGACTCCCCCGAAAACAGAAAAGTCTCTTTTGTAGAGATCACAGTGAGAATTTTAAAATACATGCAATTATTTCTGAAGGTTATTGTAAACAGCATGTAATTACAAGTGAGCTGAGTTGGCTCCAGTGGGACCTCTGTGTGGCTGAAGTAATCTCCTAAAAACACGGTATATCTTTGATCCAAGCAGAAAAGAAGTGGCTTCAGTCAATAGAAAAGAAACTCCCCTACCTGGAAATAATTCAAAGGCTGTGTGTGGCTGTAATGGCAACAGCATTGCCTCCATAGGCAAAAGTGAACACACTTCTGATTGTTTCAGAAAAAGGTGGGATAATCGCAGAGACAGAAACAAGAACAATGACAGAAACAAACAGCTCTGAGCCCTCAAAATCAAAGTCATTAAGGGATGGACCCTAGCTGGAGAAGACCTTTGTGCTGGTTTCAGAAGTTAAAGTCTCAGCAGATGCTCCCAACATCTCTATGGAGACCAGGATTTCTCTGTCGCCTTGAAAGAGAAGTTCTCAGATTCTTCAAATATCTTTCCCCAAACATTTAGATTTCCTTACAGAGGATGGGTTAAGAGTCAAGATCATGTGAATCAGCTAAAGTATTTCTGGCAGAAAGCTTGGCTGGGTTGAGGCAGTATCTATCTGTTACTGGATATAGACAGGCTGGACGGACACCAGGAAGAGGAGGGGGAAAAACAGAAAGCCCAGAGAACCCAGTCTGGGTAGGGCAAAAATCAGACCACAGCCCAGAATTCATTTAGTCATGTCTTCGGCATCGGCTAAAGATCGCATTGCTCTGAAGTGTTCCTGCAAATTTCTTAGTTCCTCTAAATATGAATCCACCACAGATGAAGCCAGTGATGTGTTGTCACGTAGCAATACAGGAAAATGAAACTTGAAACTTTTCTTCTCCCACATCCAGCAAGTTTTCAGTAGAATCCAGCAAGCTCTGCCCTTGTCTCTAAGGCTTGAGTTAGTTATTAACTATAGTTAAGGGTCACTCCTGGGTGCACAGCTCAGGCTGAGTGAATCCAGCATCCCCAGACCATAGAACACAGCCAAAAGGGGCCAAACTTCAGCTGTACACAGCACCTATAAATTCCTCCTCACCTTGGGAGAAGGTAATACTGCAAGAAAGCCATGTTCAAACTTCCAAACCAGAGAATTGCAAAACTGAAAGAAACTCACTTATTTTTCAGAGAAGTGAAGCAATCGCCTGAGCGCCTGAAGCCACACTGTGTTAGAGCCAGGTCTTCAGAGGGTGAGCTCTGGAGTCAGACTCCTGGGTTCAGATCCCAGTTTCACTAGTGTGTCCATTTAGGAAAGTACTACATCTGTTGAGTCTCCACTTCCTTGTCATTAAGTGAGAATAACAGTAGTACCTACCTCTGAATTGGAGGATTCAATGAGATAAGCCCTAGAAAGCTCTTAGGACAGTGCCTGCCTAGCACATAACAAGTGCTCAGTAATGGTAACTCTAATCAACATTGTATCACGCACTTTCCTGCTTAGGCAGAAAGCAGAGATTCCTGGGAATGTGAAGTGTTTGGACTCTGAAGTTTAAATTTCCAGAAAAAAAAAAAAAAAAAAAAGGAATGGCCTCTGATAAACTTTACATATCACAGGGAGACTACACCAAAAATGTGTTCATAAGCCGTTTAGCTCTGTAGCAGATTCTGTAATATTTTCCTAAGGTTATGATTTTGGGGCAAAGATCCAAGGCACTAAATACATCATTATCAAGTCCCTCCCTCTGTCATCTCTCACTCTGAAAAATACAAGCAGTATCTGGAGCCACACTACACCAGATGTTCCCAGAGTCAACATTCTGCTCTGTCATGCTGGCCTGTGGGTTTCAGCCCTACCAAGTGTTCCTTCCCTCCTTACAGAGGGTGATCTAATTCTGAAGGGTAGAGGGAGAGCAGATGCCAGCATTCCCCAGATGCTGTGGTGCAAGGGTTTCAGAGTACAAACCACCCATTTCTCTCCATTCTCCCACAGAAAAGCCTGGTAGAATCCATGCCTGAAATGAGATAAGAAATGAATTCTCCACTAATTTGTTACCTTTCTCCCTCAAAACATCTCAAATTGCTTGGTAACTGTCATATGTTTCTATTCCTGCCATACTGATCCAAGTTATATAAAGTGTATTAGAAACATCTACCATAATTCCTCATGGGCTGATCTTGCCCAGAAACCCTCTGTTGAGGAAACAGGAAATGAATGAAATGCAGGAAATCCACACAGTTAGGATGAGAGTCAAAAAGCTGGACTTGATGCAAAGAACAGACACTTAATCCCCAGCAAGTTCAGCAGCAAGTGACAAAAAAGAGAATCATCTCTCTCCTTTCAGAGGAGGAGGCTCACAAAGACACAGTGGCAAAAATATAATATGACATATGCACAAAGATATTTATTCATTGCAGCATTATTTGAAATAACGAAAGACGAGAAATAACTCTAATGTCCACCACTAGGAAGTGGGCGAAAGAGCTGTGGAGGAGGATGCAGAAGATAATTTCTGTACAGAAGATCCCGTTACATGAAGGAAGTCAACCGAAAAACAGTATTTTAATGGGGCACCTCATTTATAATAAAGGGGACAGATGGCTGGGTTTTTTTCAAAAGTAACAACAGGATAAATAGAAAATAAACTAATAAAAAAAGGTAATCTACGGAGGAAAGGGAAGAGGGGCAAGAATGCAATGGAGCCTCCTCTGAGTATACTCTCTTGACAATTTTTACTTTGGGCCTACAGAAACATTCTATATTATTAAATGTAAGACTGAAACATAGCCTAGGGTCCTCATCTTTTGTGCATGCTCCACCACATTCACTCCACTCCCAAACCCCTTGCCCTCAGCCTGCAGCAGAAAGTCTCAAAGGGGTTCTGGGGAGGGGTCAACACTGCCACTTGGCCACATGGGGCGCAGCACCAGACCTGTTTGAGGTGACCGGCAAGTCATCCCCAAGTTCCTGGGGGTGCCTCCCTGCTGGAGCCCACCAAGCTTCCGGCTGCAAGAGAGGGACTTATCTTCAAGCCAGACCAAAGCCGCACAGCCTCACTCCCAGGCTGCACAATACCAGAATTTCCCAACTTTGATGGAACAAATGAAAAAAAGAACTTTAGTTTCACTCTCCAAAACACTTCCGGCCTTTCTTTTTGCAAGCCGTATTTTCCTTCCTGCAAAATGCTAGTTTCTCTCAGCGACATCCAAGGACCAAGCAGCCTGTTTTCTGGGTTTATCCAGCTGGTTTTGAAAGCAGTTGAGTGAATTTTCTGGAATTAAGGGCAACACAGATACAGCAGCAGGCTCTGCCCAGCATCCCCAGGACCCAGGTTTCCTTAATTTGTCTCCTTCCTTGTGCTGATAAAATCAGCCAGAACAGACTAGAAATAAGCTTTAAGGTCAGCCTGGCTCTTTCTCTGAAAATGCTGCATCTTCTGTTGACACCCTCTCAAACCTCTGTGTCAGAGAGGAATGAAGGAAGGAAGGAAGGAAGGAAGGAAGGAAGGAAGGAAGGAACGAATGGATAACTGACCCACTGCCTGGACATGCTCAGTCTTCTTTCCACTGTTTTCAAATAATAAGGGTCCAATAAGGCCTTAAAAAGAAGCTGATATTACAACTCTTCAACAGAAGAGCATGAAGAGAAAATGCAGAATAACAGAAATCATTAAGATAACAGAAAAGCATTAAGAAATCATATTCCACACTCAAATATATTGATTTGGTTTTTAATGTAAATCAATTTAAATAATTAGGGGTGTTACTTGAAATACAGTTTCTTCTCATTAAATGCAATGGTTGGTAGTGCTCTTTTATGTAAGAAAACCTCTAAGGTGCTAATGAAACATGATATGATTTACCAACTTTCATTTTATCCAGGGCCAGGATTGCCTAGATAACTTTTTTTTAATATCCCGAATACTCAAACTTTATTTTATTTTTTTATTTTTTCTTCCAAGATTTTATTTAAATTCAAGTTTGTTAGCATATAGCGTAGTATTAGTTTCAGGAGTAGAATCTAGTGATTCATCACTACATCTAACCCCCAGTGCTCATTACAACAAGTGCTCTCCTTAATCCCCATCACCCATTTAGCCCATCCCCCCTACCCACCCCCTCCAGTAATCCTCAGTTTGTTCTCTGTATTTAAGAGTCTCTTATGGTTTGCCTCCCCCTCTGTTTTTATCTTATTTTTCCTTCCCCTCCCCTATGTTCATCTGTTTTTTTATTTCTTAAACTCCACACATAAGTGAAATCATAGAGTGTTTTTCCTTCTCTGACTTATTTCCCTTAGCATAATATACTCTAGCTCCATCTACATCATTGCAAATGGCAAGATTTCATTTTTTTTGGTATGTATGTATTACATCTTCTTTAGCAATTCATCAGTTGATGAACATATGGGTTCTTGCCATAGTTTGGCTGTTGCTGATAGTGGTGCTATAAATATTGGGGTGCAGGTACCCCTTTGAATCAGTATTTTTGTGTTCTCCAGATAAATACCTAGTAGTGCAATTGCTGGGTTGTAGGATAATTCTATTTTTAACTTTCTGAGGAACCTCCATGCTGTTTTCCAGAATTGCTGCACCAGTTCGCATTCCCACCAACAGTGTAAGAGGGTTCCCCTTTCTTTGCATCTTTGCCAACAACTATTGTTTCCTGAGTTGTTCATTTTAGCCATTCTGATAGGTGTGAAGTGGTATCTCATCATGGTTTTGATTTGTATTTCCCTGATGATCAGTGATGTTGAGCATCTTTTCTTGTGTCTGTTGGCCATTTGCTTGTCTTCTTTGGAGAAATGTCTGTTCACGTCTTCTGTTCATTTCTTAACTGGATTATTTATTTTTGGGGTGCTGAGTTTGATAAGTTCTTCATAGAACTTATCCAATATGTCTTTTGCAAATATCTTCTCCCATTCCATAGGTTGCCTTTCAGTTTTGTTGATTGTTTCCTTCACTGTACAGAAGCATTTTATCTTGACGGAGCCAGAGTTCATTTTTGCTTCTGTTTTCCTTGCCTCTGGAGACATGTCTAGTAAGAAGTTGCTACAGCCAAGGCCAGAGAGGTTGCTACCTGTGTTCTCCTCTCGGATTCTGATGGTTTCCTGCATAAGTAACTTTTAAGACACCTTCTGACCCTGAAAGTCTAGGAGAAGGCATGTAATATGAGGTGCTCCCTCCCAAAGCCTCCTATACTCTCAGCACCATGACAACTACTCCCATCTTCATCTGGCCATAGCCAGAATCCTCTGAGGTCAGCAAAATAGCAGCGCTCTACATGCCAAGGCTGAGCCACTCCCCTTAGAAACTATTGAATTTCTAAGAGGCAAAGAGCAAAGTTGTGTGTGTGTGTGTGTGTGTGTGTGTATTTTCTACATGCACAGAAGTATCTGAGCACACACAAAATTAGTTGAAAAAGTAGGTGCAGAGAAGGATTAAGTTTAGTGGGCAAAAAAACTTTTAGAGGAGAAAAGAGGGCTCTCGCATATAGCAGAATGCTGAGTGCTGACTTATAAAGGTAGAGAAAATACTGGAGTTTGAAAATCATTGCTTTTCAACCAACATAATAAAAATTGAATCACACTAGAATCATTAATGGATACTAAATCTAGGGGAAATTCTTGATGCAGAGTGGGATATTTGTAAAGTCTCAAAATGTCTCTCTACCACTTGCTTACTAGTTGCAGGGGAGAAATAGTAACTATACAAAATTAACTGTATAGTGAAGAAATCAGACAACACCTTGACCAAACAATCAAAATTACCATCACAAAGAGGGAGCAGACGGACACCACTGCTTCCAGGTGTGATGCCCTGAGAAGAGTACATCATTTAGGTAATATTCCTGCCAGAATATATAAAGCTTGAAACAAATCACAGGCAATACCACGCACACCAAAAATGAGGACAATTCTATTTTTTTAATAAAAGGTGGTAGTGAGGGTGACTATATTCTTCAAAAATGTCAATGTCATAAAGAAAAGTTGTTCAAGATTAAGGGAGACTACAGACACATGACACCTAAATACAATAATGATCCCAGATAAATTATGTGTTGGAGGTGGAAAAAGCTATAAAGGATATTATTTGATCAACAGAAAAAATTGAAATGTGGAACTTCAATTTGGTGAAAGTATTGTATTAAGTAAACTTTACTGGCATCAATAACTGTACTATAGTTTTAAAAGAATATCCCTATTCTTAGGAAATACATAGTAAATATTCAGGGGTAAAGAGTCATGATGTGTGCAAGCTACTCTCAAAAAGTTTGGAAAAAAATTATGTGTTTAAATAGATAGATGATATATAGGTAAATAGATAGGTAGGTAGGTAGATAAAGACAGAGAAAGAAAGCAAAGGCTAACACAAATGGTGTAAAAGTCAACAACAGGTAAGTGAATCTGGTAAAATAGTACACAGTGTTCTTAGTATTACTCACATTCTGTCAACTTTTCCATAAGATTGAAATTATTTCCAAATTTAAAAATAAAAAATTGTAACTGTAAAAATATGAAACCATGAAAGTAGTAAAGAAGCTATGAATGAATTTTTAAGAATAAAAAATAAAACTTCCACAAACAATCCAATTAAAAAATGGGCAAAAGGACTTAAATAGACATTTCTCCAAGAAGGATAACACAAATCGCTAACAAGCACATGTAAAGATGCTCAACATCAGTAATCATTAGGGAAATGAAAATCAAAATTACAATGAGATACCACCTCATACCCATTAGGGTGACTACTATCAAAAAATGAGAAAATAAAAAGTGTTAGCAAGGTTGTGGAAAAATTGGAACCCTTATGCTTTATTGGTGGAAATGAAAAATGATACAGCTGTCATGGAAAACAGTATGAAGGTTCCTCAATAAATGAAATACAGAATTACCATATGATCCAGCATTTCCCCTTCTGGGTAAATACCCAGAACTGAAAGCATGATCTTCTGGGTAAATACAAGAACTGAAACCATGATCTCAAAGAGATATTTGTATACCCATGTTCATAGCAGTATTAATTCACAATAGCCAAAAGGTGGACGCAATCCATATGTCCATCAAACTTATGTGCATTCGTTTATGAATGGATAAACAAAATATGGTACATACACACAATGAAATATTATTCAGCTTTAAAAAGGAAGAAAATTCTGACACGGTTGAACCTTGAGGACATTATATAAAGTGAAATAAGCCAGTCACAAAAAACAAATACTATATGAATCCACTTATATGAGGTACCTAGAGTAGTCAAATTCACAAAGATAGAAAGTGGAATGGTGTTTGCCAGGGGCTGGTGGGAGGGAGGAATGGGGAGTTACTGTTTAATAGATATTGAGTTTGAGTTTTGCAAGATAAAAAGAGTTCTGGAGATTGGTTATACAACAATATAAATGTACTTAACAGAACTGAACTGTACACTTAAAAATGATGAAGATAGTAAATTTTATGTTGTCTTTTATCACAATTAAAAAAAAGTTCCAAGGCCAAGATAACTGCATTGATACTGATAGATGTTAGCAAAATAAAACTGCCCAAGTCTGCTGGTAAGAAACATTAATTCCAGGGAAGAATGTCATATGTGTCTTCCAAGGATCATGATCATGTTATAAGAAACACACTGCTCCTAGGTTTCAGCACCAAGAAGAAGAAGAAGAAGAAGGAGGAGGAGGAGGGGAGGGAGGAAGGAGAGGAGGACAAAGAGGAGGAGGAGGAGGAGGAGAAAAAAAAGGAAAAAAAAAGAAAATGAAACAGATTGCAAATTTCCCAATGTTTTCCCTCTATCCACCCTTCTATTGCTGGGCACTAAAGGAACCCAGTTCTTGTTCTCTGGAAAGGACAGGCTACATAATTTGTAGGGCTCCATGCAAGATAAAATGTGAGGCCCTTTGTTCATACATAAAGAACTGTTTAAATTTTTTTTTTTATTTTATGGAAAGAGAGAGCAGAGGTGAGGGGCAAAGAGAGAAGGAGAGAGAGAGAGAGAGAGAGAGAGAGAGAGAGAGAGAGAGAGAATCCCAAGCAGGCTCCATGCTCAGCAAGGAGCCCGATATGGGGCTTCTATCCCAAGACTCTGGGATCATGACCTGAGTTGGAATCAAGAGTCAGATGCTCAAATGACTGAGCCACCCAGGAGCTCTCATTATTAAGAATTTTAAAACAGTGACAGCTGAGCATTAGAAAAGCATGGGCAATGTGGGACTGCACAGGCTGTACATTCAGGAAGCTGGCCTTGATCAAATTGCACAGATAAAACAATCCATTTCAAAGCAATCCAGTGGTGTACTGGAGTCAACTCAACCCAGCTAGTGAGAGCCATTTGTCAGATTTTCAGAAATTCTGCAATAACCTGAAATCAGCCATAATGGGAACACTTACCCCAAACGCTACAAATCAGGGTCTCTCTCCTCTCTCTGTTTTTTGTTCTTTCTTTTTGGGATAGGGAATTGAGGGTGGAGAGTAGAGCTGGTCATTAAACATTTGCCAACACATCATTGAACCTACCTGTAAGGCTCCAAAGAATTGGTTAACATCTGAACGGGAAAATAGTTCTTCCTCTCCTTGATGCAATGACTCAGTTTCCTGGTCAACAGGAGGTGTCACTACCTGGGAGGCTGGAAATAGAATCACAGACAGTAAAACAAAAATCATCTTCTGACTAGTAGTAATCCAAGGTAACCAATCATCACAAGATATTATTTTATAGGGACCTGTAGATTTGTAGTGCCATTTGCTTAAAGAGGCCTACATATATACCTAGGAAAAAAATGTGAATTTATAAATTGTTTTTCTTTATCATTGTATTTTCATTCCTTGTATTATTATATTTCATTTCTTATTATGTTTGTGTTTTTATTCTTTTTATAATGTTACTAGTTCCTTAAAATTACCATATACTGTACTAAATACTATTTCAGAATGTATGGTACTTAATGTGTCAGATAATGGCCAAGAAGAGATAACAAAGGCATTACCTCAAAAAATAAAAGCAGAACTAAGACCATAGTAAAAAAGATAAAGAAGAAAAAAAGGAAGGGAGGAAAAGAAAAAAAATCAAGAAAAAACACTCAAAAGTGGTAATTAAATAAATATGGGGTTTTTTTAATAATAAACATGTTATGTACATAAAGTTATTTCTATGGAACCATTACTAAGAATGAGCTATGTCTGTATTATGTTCATAGGAAAATATCAGCTATATTAGGTGGGAATAAAGAAAGTTATATATGATTAGCATGATTTTATTTAAATATATATGTATTTATCTATCTACACACACACACACACACACACACACACACTCACTCACTCACAAACTGTCTCCATATAGAAGAAAGGCTACAAAAATACACTCCAGTGATTAGGTCTGGGGACTGGCCAGCAGTAGATAAACTCTATTGTCATTATTTGAATTTTTATTTAATTTTATTATAATTATGATACATTACTTTTAATAAGAAATTTAAAATACTAAAGCAAACACCAAGACTCAAGAAAACTTAGAAAAGTATCCAGGCAGTCCTTAAATAGAGCTTGTGTCCTAATCAGATACAATGGACTTTGACGTGGGGCATCTGGGTAGCTCAGTCAGTTCAATGTCCGACTTTGGCCAGGTCATGATCTCGTGTTCATGAGTTCAAGCCCTGCATTGGGCTCTGTGCTGACAGCTCAGAGCCTGAAGCCTGCTTCAGATTCTGTTTCTCCCTCTCTCTCTCTGCCCCTCCCCCACTCACGCTCTCTCTCTCTCTCTCTCTCTCTCAAAAAATGAATAAACATTTTTAAAAAGTGGACTTTGCCTTTGGATCACACTCATTTACAGAAAAGTCTAAAATCTGCATACCTACTATTTTTTCAGTCCTTTAGTCCTTAATCCTAAATGGCAGAATTAAGCCCAAACTCTTAGGGCTACAGAAAGTCAACACTGAAATATTAATTGATATCTATGATATAATAATAAATATGTATTTGGTCTCTGCCCTCCTTTTCCTGGCACACAGCTCCTAAAACCCTTGGAATCTCTGAAGTGCTAAGCATCTTTTGCTATAAGATGCTAATAAGATGATTGGTGACTGGGGGCTCCTGGACAGCCTCTAGAGGGGGGCTACTTGCCTGTGGTCAAAGGGTTAGAACTTTCAACCCCACACTCAGACCTCTGAGAAAGGGAGAAGGCCTAGAGGTTGAATAAATCATAATGGCCAATGATTCAATCAACCATGCCTACATATGAAGCCTCCATAAAAATCTCTAACTGAAGGAGCTTGGAGAGCTTCCAGGTTGGCAAATACGTGGAGATGCTGAGAGAGTGAGCTGCCTGGAGAGGGCCTGGAAGCTTTATCTCCCTTCCCCCATACCTTGCCCTATCCGTTTCCTCCTACACGTGGCTGTTCCTGAGTCAAATATTTTTATAATACATAAGTAATCTAGTAAACTGTTTTCCTGAGTTCTGTGAGCTTTTCTAGCCAATTACTGAACCTGAGGAGGGGCTCATGGGAACCATCAGTTTGTAGCCAAGTTGGATACAAGCCGTGAGTATTCTGGGGACCCGCTAACTTGTGACTGGCATCAGAAGTAGGGGGCAGTCTTAGGGCACTGAGCCTTTAGCCTAATTTAGTTAAGGTGTGTACTAACTCTGGTTACTGTCAGAATTGAATTAAATCATAGGACACCAAGTTGGTGTCTACAGAGAATTAGAGAATTGGTTGGTATAAAAAAATCATACCCATCTAGGTCAGAAGTGTTCCAGAAGTGTTGGTGTGATAATACTAGAGGAAAACTTTTTTTTTTTTTTTATTTTGACACCCAAAAGAGATCACACAGCAGGTAGGTTGTAGAAAAGAAAAATCAAAATTAGAATTCTTCTTCTGATATAAAGCTCAGGCTTCAAGATTCACTGAGGCATTTACTACATAAACACTAGAGTGCCTTCTCCAGAGTTCAAATATCCAAAATAATTTGACCACCTACCCTGTTCATTTTGTGTGGGGTACTAGCTACAGGAAAATGGAAATGTAATTTTAAAAAAATCTCTGTATTCAGAATTCAGTAATGATTCCAAATGTATTTTCGATATCAACTCCCTGCTTTTTATTTCTCACTTGATAACTTTGGTTAGAAGAATCATTTTTATTTTTCATAACTTTTACTTAAATTATACATTTATTCATTGCCTTATTATTGTTTGAGATTTTATAAATTTAACAACAGTATATTTTGTCCCTCAACTCATTGTGTATTTATAGAATTCTTAGAAGTTTCCTTTTAGCTAGTTTCGTTTTCAACCAAAGACATTTGCACACCAGATTAACTCACTGAACTAAAATATGGGTGTGGCATTAAAGCTACTCATGCATTTTTATTTCAGCTCTTGTTTAACACTGGAGAAACAGACCTGGAAAAACACAAATATTTACCAACCAGCTTTGACTTCCACGCTGTGCTATTACCTCCATATAATACGACAGCAATACAACCTTTACAAGACAGGATTAAAGAAAAAAACAAGGAAATAAAATTCTTCTCTGTTAGTAATTTCTGAGAATATGAACGTTTTCATGACTTTCTGACAAACATATTCATAGCAATATGTTTTACGCTATGCCAGACATGCATTTTACAGGAATTACTTCATTCAGTTCTCAAAACACTCATGAGGTAGATAGTATTATTATCCCCACTTTACAGATGGGGAAAGTGAAACACAGAAAGGCTAAGAAAAGAACCACTGAATCATTAATAAGTGGAGTCCTGGCAATCTGACTCCATAGACCTCATTCTTCATCCTTATGCTATTCTGCCTCCTTCTTTTTTGTTATTTCATTCAAAATTATTTTCTCTACTCTCGCCCCACGGATGAATGAGAAAAAGACATTTATCTAAAACTTTTTTTCATTAGAATATAAGATCCAAGACAGCAGAAGCTTTGCTGTATACACTACTGTGTCTCCAACTTCTAAAACTCTGCCTAGTACAGAGTTCAATAAATAGTTTGCATTCAATAAATATGTCTTAAATGAGCAGATGGGGAGAGAGTTCTGGCTTTTCTAAGACAGTATCATCAGAGTGATGAGTAAACATCATTAATGACCTGTTAGTTTAAGAATTCCCATGGTCTTGTGCAAAGAACCAAGTGTAAGTAAGCTAGTTACCTTTCTCTCTCTTATATTTTTCTATCTTTCTCATAAGGTTAGGTACAACTTTTCTGCAGAGATCCTCCAGTAACATCAGATTATCTTCATCTATTAGAGCTTGTTTCTCCAGATATGCCAGGAAACTTAGAGAGGTCTGCAAGAGAATCAATGGAGTCACATTTACTTGCCCTCTGAGGATCCATTCATTCTTTAAACATTACCTGCATGGCCTCTAGTCACTAGATTTTGCAATGATGAATAAGGCAGAGTGTTTGCCCCTGAGGGGTTCAATCGTATGGGGGAAGGTGGATTACCAAGTAAAATATACAATCTATATTAATACCAAATACCAAATATATGTAACTCACTACATACCAGGCAGTGCTTGCTGTACATTAACCTCAAAAACAAGCCAATGAGCCTAGATCCTATTATAATCCACATTTTAAAGATGAAATAACTGAGGTTCAATCACTTGTCCAAGGTCACAGAGCCAATAAGTGGCAGGGCTGGTATCTGTACCTGGCAGTCTGATGTCAAAGTCTCTCTTATTAACTAACCATTGAGCTAGACTGCCCGTCACTTACAGCTGTAAATGATATAATTAGATTAGGGCAGCAGCAAAACAGAAGCACCAAAGAAACAAGAGGCAAATATTTGGTATTTGAAAAGAAAAAAAAATTTCTTAAATACTGCTGGGAAAAAAACACAAATCAGCTAGTATTATTTTAATATTGAAATACATGTGGGGTGGAAGGTATCATATTCTTTTCAGTAAATAAGGCTTCTCAATGTATTAAGCTGGTTATGAAAAATATGCAGGGACAAAATTACATTAGAGCCCACAGAAAAGAATACCTGCTTAGAAAGGAACCTCTGGACACTATCCCACTGCATACATTAAGCATCAGCCGAGTGGGAACGGGGGAGAAGTCTCCAGATATATGGAACAGTTGAACGGTTAAAAAGGGACAGTGTGTTCAGGAACACTGAGAAGGAAGCTTGAGTACAAACACTGAGTGAGAGTTAGATCATGGCTAGAACTGCGGGCTGGTATCAGACCACGCAGGAACATACAGTATATGAGGAGTTTGGGCCAAGTGTCCCACGCGTCAAGGAGTGGCAGAAGTAGTTTTTAAGGAGGACAGTAACATGAATACGTTTATTTTTAGCAGAAGTTTTGAAATAGGTTGGAGAAGGAAGTGGATTAGAGAGAAAATATTGGCAAGAGGTACTGGACCTGAGAAACATTTCTGAAATAGAATTTGGTGAGTTGTGGAGATCAACTGGGAATGGGTGAAAAAGATGACTTCAAATGGTGGTATCACTCATTTATTCATCATTCGTCTATTCCACATAGCAGGCTTCACAAAAGCTGCACATGGGAGAGGACTCTTTTTTTTCATTTATTTTTTTTATGATTATTTTTGAGAGAGAGAGATAGAGCATGAGCAGGGAAGGGGCAGAGAGAAGGGGAGACACAGAATCTGAAGCAGGCTCCAGGCACTGAGCTCTCAGCTCAGAGCCCAATGCGGGGCTCAAACTCACAAATTGTGAGATCAGGACCTGAGCCAAAGTCAGATGCTTAAATGACTGAGCCACCCAGGCACCCCTGGGAGGGGATTCTTGAAGGATGACTATGTCTTCACTGCCAGCGTGGAAAAGGACATTCCAGGCAAAGAAAACCACATGGGAAAAGTGATGTGAAACTACAAATCTGGTTATGAGGAGGTTCATGTTGGCTTCAGTACGAGCAGTTTCATTGGAGTGGTGGAAGTTGAAGTCATATTGAAATGCATTGATATGTGACCCAGAGTTGACTTAGTGGAGAAAGAGCGCATACAAACTATTCTTTCAAGAAGCTTGGCAGTAGAGGGAGGCAGGGAGAAAGAGCAATAACATAAGGATGAGGAAGGGTTACTGAGTGTGTGTGTATGTGTGTGTGTGTTTTCAAATAAGGCACTCAAGATGTCAACAACCAAGGAAAAGAACAGAATTGATTACTTGATTTCTGTTCTCATCTGATCAAAGAGAGATTATAATTTTTTAAGACATTCCAGAGACAGGGCTCCTGGGTGGCTCAGTCAGTTAAGCATCTGACTCTTGATTTCAGCTCAGGTCATAATCTCACAGTTCATGAGTTCGAGCCCTATACCAGGCTCTGCACTGACAGTGTGGAGCCTGCTTAGAATTCTCTCTCTCTCCCTCTCTGCCCCTTGTTCACTTGCACCCTCTCTCTCAAAAACAAATAAAGAAATAAAAGAAGTGTGTGTGCCCCCACCTGCAGCCCTAGCACACCAATAGCTTGGCCCAGGAATAAAGCAGGAGAGAGGAGCATGTGCAGGAAGATTCATCCAGAGCTGATCAGCTGGGCAAAGGGGTCAGAAGGAATCTACCACACAAGGGTCTGTGGTAGGTCACAGGCAGATGAGCTCTCTCTGAACCTCAAAACAGAAACCCCATTTTTTTAAACTTTCTTTTTTTTTTAAGTTTATCTCTTTTTAAGAGAGAGAGCACAGAAGGGGCAGAGAGGGAGAGAGAATCCCATGCAGGCTCCACATCATCAGTTTGGAGCCCAATGTGGACTTAAACTCATGAACTGTGAGATCATGTCCCAAGCTGAAGTTGGATGCTTAACCGACTGAGCCACACAGGCACCCCGAAACCCCATTTTTGACAGCATCCTAGTAAGGGTGAAGAAAAGGGACTAAGACACGATTCCAGAAGCAATGATAGAAATTCATTATAACTTCGTGGAAAGTTCATTGGATGTTTGGTAAATGACACCTTCTACACACACACACACACACACACACACACACACACACCACGCAATTTAAATGGAGTCTGTACTTTAAGAACACCACTCTGGTTAATACTAGCAGGAAGTGTCTGAAACCTCTTTTGTTGTGCTCCTTTGCTAAGCTAGTAGATTTGGGTGTGGTTTCCTTTACATCCAACGTCCTAAGTTGATTGCTACTCTGAGAACGGATTTCCGGACTGTTGTTTGAGTCTTTCAGCATGTGTAAAGACAGCTATTCTGCTATGAACCTGTAGAAAGTTATCAAAAAGGAGCCCTAGAACACCCTACAAAGGTCATTTCTCTAACTCTGGAGAGACTGTGTGAATTTAGAACATTTCCTTTTTTGACTGAGGGAAGTTCAGGCCCCCCCCACCCAGCTGCTAAATAATTTATTTCAGTAACAAAAGTTTTTGCAATGGCAACTGCAGATAATGGAGTCTTATTAAGCCCCCATATAGAAACTCATCTAGCTGCTTAGAGACTGTCCTTTACATACTTCAGAAGGCTAGCCTGATCTCAAAGTCCAGTTGAGATCAACCTGGATTACCTCAGGTATATAACTCACCCACAATTCTCACATGGCAAAATAGATCTCCTTCGAAATAAAGCTGAGCTCATTTGGAACCCAAGAAGGAAGTGTGCTTTTCCTGAATCTGACCGGGTATTTCCATAGTCTATGCCACAGCGAAATACAGTGATTTCTCCCTTTACTCCTGTACTGAATGAGAAAAGCATAAAATCATTTGGCTGCCTGAACATGGGCCTTCAATGACTTAAAAGCTAATTTAGCAGGGGGCAAAATGTTTGGAATACTTCTGGCAACCAACCACAGATGCCTGCAAGCTAAGGTCTAAAACCCATGGAGGAAATACAAGAAGAAATACATCCCCCAGTTTTTCCTAGTAGAAAATCACGGCTTGGTGTGGAGCATATCAGGGATTCCTGCCCATCTCCTCATCCCTCATCCTGCTGTGGGGAGTATGGACTTCTGTCCATGACACAGAGAGAAGTGTAACCACAGAGAGTGGGTTCATTTTATTTATAAACCCAGACACTAGAGAAATCACAAGAGGATGTTCCAAGCTAGGAGAAAATATTATCAGAATAATCTGGAGCACTTTCAAACTACATGAAATCAATGTGGAGACATTCAGACTCTGAATCCAGCTGCCGATTTGCAGGAAATACAGGGGACAGAGGAGCACATTGAACTGTACCAAGCACACGCAATCAGCAAAACTCAGACTGGGGGAAATTCTACTGGCCAGGTGTCCTGGGGTTCTTCAACAGACACATTTTAAGAAAAAGAAAGGGATTGGGAGAAGGGGGTTTAACCTACAGATTAAAAGACACTCAAAAGAAATAAACTGGCCAAGACTAAACTTGACATCTAGGGATGCACAGGTAAATGATAAAGGCGTAAAGACACATAAGAACATTGTTACCATAAAAGCCAAAACAGTGGTTTCTTCTAGCGGGTGGTAAGTAAGGGGCTGTGATTGGAATGGGACAAGTGGAGGGGTTTCTAGAACAGCTGGCAAAATTCAAATTCTTGACCTGGGTAGTGGTTTCAAGAGGATTAGCCTTATAACAATTCTTTAATCTGTATGTGTATTTTATTCATTTTTCTACACTTGTGTTTTGTTGGGGTTTTTTTTAAGAATAAAAAGATAAAAGAAAAAAGTGTAAAAAAAAAAAAAAAAGATATCAGAACTTCCAGAGAGTATCTAAGGGAAAAAATTAGTAGATTGTGACAAGGGGCAACAAGTATAAGAATGTTATTCGTGTATCTTTGCACAACCCCATTAGGGTGGCTTAGTTCGTCCTGCTAATCTCTCCAGTCATTCATCATAAAATCACATAAAAGCAAGGGTCCAGGCCATTTTCTCAGAAAGAGAAGGGAAAGATTGTATCATCCCATTCATTCATGCTTTCATTCAGAGCACCATTTTGTAACAGATTCTACAAGGTTCTGGAGCTATAACAATGAGTAAGACTTGGTCACCAACTCCAAGGAACCCACACCCAGCTTTTAGAAGACAGAAGCCTCCATAAGTGACTAATCAAAAGACACAGAGGGTAAAATCCCTGAGGGGTATGAAAGAGGAAAAAAAAGATCTTAAAAAACTGTAGCCTAAACAAAATGAACCTGTTCGGGTCTACAGGTCTAACACCAGGAAATATATTTAATGAATTCCTTACATAGTCCTCATTTGACCTACCCCACCCACCCACCTCCTCATTTCCTTACTGTGCCTGACACATTTCTATATGGTAAAACACAGTGGGTGCCAATAGAAGTTAACAATTTACTACCTGATTACTATGTGCCAAATACAGGCCCCTAAAGTTTTACCCACATTATTTCATCCAATTCTCCCAACAGTCCTGGAAGGAAGTAGTGTAATTGTCTACAATATGACACATGAGAAAATGGAGACTCAGAAAGGTTCAATCACTTGCCCCACATCGAGGCATTAGTCACAGAACCAGGACTAGAATCCAGGCCCATCCAACACCAAAGTCAATGTTCCTAAGCACTGTATGGTATCATCTCCTACAAATATAAACCCTTCTTGAAGACCCTTTCCAGCATATTCCCAACACTGATTAAGGCAGTGCTCACAGGGGCACATGGATGGGTCTGTCAGGAAAGCATCTGACTTTTGATTTTGGCTCAGGCCATGATCTCAAAGTTTGTTGAGTTCAATCCCCAACTCAGGCTCTGTGCTGACAGCATGGAATCTGCTTGGGATTCCCAGTCTTCCTCTCTCTCTCTCTGACCTTCTCCTATTCACAATCTCTCTCTCTCTCTCTCTCAAAAATAAAGAAACATTTTTTTTTAAAGGCAGTGCTCACAAATACCCCACTCTTTATGACCCACTTACCATCTGGATTTTGGGAATTGATTCCCTCATAAGGAAGACCATGTCCTTTAAGTTCTCTGAGCCGATTCCCTCTGACAGTTCGTACAGCAGGTTTCTAAGACATACATCCAGAGAGACAAGTAAAGCCTCACACTTGCAAAGGACAGCACAGTAAATTGAGTGCTTTTTTATATACATTTTCTCTCATTTGAATGATCACACCCTGTGAGCAGATAATTTCAAATCCCATTGTATAGATTCAAAACTAAAACTCTAAGCTTTAAGTGGTCTATTACATAAAGATAACATAATAAGCAGTAGAGGCAGTCCTTCTGATTCCAAGTCCAGTGTTACTTTCCATCCCACTAGGAAGATGTAAAACTCAATGTTGGCATGCCTTCCCATCTCCTGACCGCATTCTAGGAACTCAGGCTTACTTTATAGGCCCTTGTCAGAGAGGACTTGATACCATTCTATAGAAAGTCCACGGTTGAAAAAAAAGGAAACTATCCCAACTTCTGGAGAGTCATGTAACTGACCACCAGAAAAGCTGAACATTCCATTCACACACTAACACCTCTGTATGCTGGAGATCTTAACCAGCGGAGTGGAAATAATGACTTCCAGAATTCCCTCACTGACTCAAGTATAGCTCAGATTCTGGGAGCCACTTCAAGGAGGGAGACCTGAAGGATTCTAGTCACCCCAGCCATAAAATAACGCTTCAACTCTTCCTTGGGAAGTTCTCTAATGTAGATACGTCAGTGGACAATTAAAAACCATATTGACCAAGTCCTGGTGATGTATTGTACAACATGGTGACTACAGTTAAACAACACAGGTGACCCTTGAACAACACAGGTTTTAACTGCATGGGTCCACTTGAACTTGGATAAATACAGTACAGTACTATAGATGTATTTACTCTTCCTTATGATTTTCTTAATAACATTTCCTTTACTCTAGCTTATTCTATTTTAAGAATGCAATATAGGGGCGCCTGGGTGGCTCAGTCGGTTAAGTGTCCGACTTCAGCTCAGGTCACGATCTCGCGGTCCGCGAGTTCGAGCCCCGCGTCGGGCTCTGGGCTGATGGCTCAGAGCCTGGAGCCTGCTTCCGATTCTGTGTCTCCCTCTCTCTCTGCCCCTCCCCCGTTCATGCTGTGTCTCTCTCTGTCTCAAAAATAAATAAACGTTAAAAAAAAAAAAAAAAGAATGCAATATATAATACGTGTGACATACACAATATGTGTTAATTGTTTATGTTATCTATGGGGCTTCTGGTCAACAGTAGTAGTGAAATTGGAGGGGACTCCAAAGTTTTGCTGGATTTTTGGCTCTGTGGGGATCAGCACCTTAACCCCCCATTGTTCAAGGGTCACTGTACTGTGTTATATATTTAAAAGTTGCTAAAAAAGAAGATTCTAAAAGTTCTCACCACAAGCAAAAAAACTTTGTAACTATGTGTGGTGATGGATGTCAAACTTACTGTGGTGATCATTTCACAATATATAAATATATCCCATCATTATGTGGTATACCTAAAACTATTACAATGTTATAGGTCAATTATATCTCAATTAAAAAATTTTTTTAATTAAATGAAAAAAAATAGTGTTATCTAAGGTCTGACCCATTATAGACCTGATCCCTATATTTCACCCCTTGTGTAAAACGTCTATATTTTACCCTTCTGGGTTTCATACAAAAGGGTATGAACATTTAAAACTGGACATGGCATAAATGGTGTCCCTCCCTACCTCAGAGACACATCCCCTTTTTCATTTTGCTTATTTGGCCCCACGCATGCATTATCTCCTCTCAAAACCCCGCAATGACTCACAGGAGGAAGGGCTGTCTGGGAGTACAGAGGGTAAAAGGAAAGCACGGGCCCTGCTATGCTGAGGCAGGCTTCATTTGGCGGTGAGAAGCAAACCAAGGGAAGCCACTACCAGGCCCAGAGCTTTGCTGACCTCCCAACTTTTCATCTCATTAGTGCTGGAAGCTGAGAGATCTCCTGGTTCGGAAGCATCCAAGGAGGAAGATAAGAAAAAGATCTTAATCCCAACCTCCTTTCAAAGCCCAGTGGCCCGAATGAACACTAGCTAGATGGAAAAACCCCCCTGTCTTGATCACAGACCCCTCCTCACCTGAACAGAGAGACCCTCCTTCGGGTGGGCAGCAAACTCTCCACTTGCTCTCTGCTTTGGCGGAGGTACCGCAGCAACGAATTCTGTTTGAGTATATAGAGGAGTTCTGCTAGGAAGAAGGGGTCTTCCTCACTCAGCAGCTCCTCTGCCAACAGATGATCAAAAATATCCGAGGCTGAGCTGGACTTCTCCAGCTTCTTGTGGGAGATCCAGTCTCGGCAGAGAAACTTCAAGCCCTCCACATCTTGGGCCTCCAGGTTTGAATCAATAATCAGAAGCTTCTCACGGAAGTTCACTTGACAATTATCATCTGAACGGAACCTCAAACTTTGACCTTGAGATGTCATGGCCAGCCTGAAAGAGACAGAGAGGTGGGGCAGCACATAAGAGAAAAAGGATCCACAGAACCCCACTTCCCCGGCCTCCTCCATGCCAGGCATTAGAATTTCCTGGAAGTGCTGAAAAATAAAAATTCCTGTGAAATTATTTCAAAAACCAATAGGCAAAAAAAAAAAAAAACCAACCTTCAACCACAGCACTTCTATGTTAACCCTTCTGGAGGTCTGGAAGGAGCTCTTTTTGGAACTCAACCTACTTTTATTTCTCCCAAATCAAAATGCCCCTGGTGGGCGCTAGTCAAAAGGGAGAATGACAAAGCACAATTTCTCCCTGTTAGAGCTCTTAATTCACTTCCACCAAATGGCAGAAATAGTGCTCAGATTTATGCCTTTCATTTTAGAAATAAAGCAGTCTCGGGTTTTATATTTCATGTCTACCAATTGAAGGATGAGGTAACACTGCTAACCATAATGGGGCAGGTTTGTATCTCACAAAAAAGAGAAGCCATAATCCTAGACTCCAAAGGGTGGTTTTAAACAAGAGTTGCTCAGATCAGTGAAGGAAGTCACAAATTACCTAAATCAATATTTCTACCGGATTAGTTCATAAAGTTCATATGGTATTTTCTATACCAAATTCCATTCGAATCAAAGGAGCATTGAAGTGATAAAATTTTTCAGTGTAATATAATTCGTACTATAAGACCTCAAGGTATATACTCTCTTTTCGAAACTGAGCTATTTAGAAACAAGAAACCACTTTCTAAAGGAAGAAGAACATAACAAAACACAATATCGATAACAAAAAATGGTTATACCTAGGTGGTATAATTACAAATAACTTTTCTTCCAGGCTCCTCTCTGAGTTTCTCAGATTTTCTGCAACAAACACACATTACTTTTGTTGTTAGAAAAAGAAAACAGAGAGGTGCCTGTCTGGCTCAGTCAGAAG